>NC_057361.1:32093846-32396877 GCF_016509475.1 Prionailurus bengalensis | reverse complement strand
GTATTATTTGCTTCCCATTGGCAAGAATTTACCATAAGGCTCCAAATACATTCAAGGAGGCTGAAGAATACAGTTTTTTTTTTTTTAATTTTTTTTTTTCAACGTTTATTTATTTTTGGGACAGAGAGAGACAGAGCATGAACGGGGGAGGGTCAGAGAGAGAGGGAGACACAGAATCGGAAACAGGCTCCAGGCTCTGAGCCATCAGCCCAGAGCCCGACGCGGGGCTCGAACTCACGGACCGCGAGATCGTGACCTGGCTGAAGTCGGACGCCTAACCGACTGCGCCACCCAGGCGCCCCTGAAGAATACAGTTTTAGCAATGTGCCTAAGAAGAGGGAATAGGTTTGGAGAGTATCTATATAATTTCTACCAATTACACTTCTTTCTTTTTTAAATTTTTTTAAATGTTTATGTATTTTGAGAGAGACAGAGAGCATGAGCAGGGGAGGGGCAGAGAGAGGGGGAGAGAGAGAGAGAGAGAGAGAGAGAGAGAATCCCAGCCAGACTCCACACTGTCAGCAGAGAGCCCTATGCAGGGCTTGAACTCATGAACCGTGAAATCATGACCTGAGCTGAAATCAAGAGTCTGACACTTAACCAACTGAGCCACCCAGATGCCCCTCTACCAATTATACTTCTGGTCATCATGTATCTCTTTCTCTACTTCTCCCCACATAGAAAACACTCCCCCATTCAGGGAGATCCCTCAAGTTCCCTCTAGCTTTTCCATTCATATGCATTTGTTCTAAGCACATTCTGTAATTCTGAGAAAATTAATCTTCCCCTTGATATGCTCATAAATTCTTCTCTTCCAAACCCTTTGTATCTCATAAAGATATATAGGTTCTCTCTGATTTGTTTTCTTTTCTATTCTGATAAATCTACTCCTGATTTATGAACTCCTTTCTAATCTAATTTTACTTTCCTGCTTTGAAAAGTGATTCTTTAAATATCCAAGACTCTGACACCCTATGAAAGTTTTCAGTTCAGAAAGGGCCCTTTTTGTCGGTCTTTTGTTGGTAATTAACTACTAATTATTAATTCGTTGTAATTCTAGTTTTTGCTTTTTCAAAGGCTCATAGGAATTGTGAAAACTAGAGAAAACTACTGCTACAGCAGAGACATAACATGTACACAGAAATAAACAAGGATCATAGAAAAATAACAGCCAAAATAGTACCACAAATCAGAACAAACATAACAAACATAAACAAAAGATTATGTTTTTGGCAAAAGGCAGTGATTCTGTTGCTTCTTTATTTTCAGTTATTCCCAATTTCAGTAAAGAGGAAAAGGAAGAAAATGAAACAAACAATTCATTTCAGAACTGAGATGAGTCAACATTTTGTTTAATGGAGATCAGAAGGTTCTGGATCTCTTTAATGAATACTACTTTGGTAGCATTATCTGATGTGTTTTATTTTGTTATTTACCTATGTTGTGTCCTGGATTCACACACTGACTTTTAGTTTCTGGGTATGTTTCCAAGAATTATGGGAAGGTGACCAATTTCTGCTTCAGGGTTTTACACAATCTTTCTAATGACAAATGGAAATGAAATACATCTGGAGCCTGTTGTATTAGGGAATTAAACAGGAGTTATATTGGCAAAGAATGCTTCCAAGTGAAAAGAGAAGACAAATACTTCATTAGTCTCTAATCCCATGTTCCTTAGGCTTAATTTAACACTACCAAGAGGGGCACTTGGGTGGCTCAGTCGTTTAAGTGACGGACTCTTGATTTTGGCAAGGTCGCGATCTCACGGTTCATGACATTGAGTGCCCCCCCCCAATAAGGCTCTGTGCTGACAGCATGGAGCCCGCATGGGATTCTCTCTCTCTCTCTCTCTCTCTCTCTCTCTGCCCCTCCCCCATTCATGCTCTCCCTCTCTCTCTTGCAAAATAAATAAACATTAAAAAAAAAAAGAGAGATTTCTCAATTACTGGCAAACTTTCCCTTCCTTACCAACACTCATTTTGCCCATTATTTCTCCCCTTATTTTTCTGTATTAATTCCCTTGCTATTCCTTTTCTTTTTCTTGATCCTATACATGAGCCAGAGATACCTATATCTTGTCCAGATTTCTTAGCAGAGAACCTAGATATTGTGAAACATAAAGCTTACATATTTTTGGTGTGGAGGACTCTTGAAGAAAAAGGATATAACATTATCATAACCAGTCAGAGTCTGGAAGTGACCTGCTCAAGTTAAGGCTCTAAGGATTGGGCTTCATTAGTTTAGTGGTAAATCTGCCTCTCACAGTGCATCCCCGATCCATTGTTCTTCGTATTGATCTCATCATATACTCACTACAGGCTGTATAACAGAGTTTCTACTACATTCATTCAACATCCCACTTTCACTTTCTATTTGTACAAAGAAACAGCAGCGGACTTGTCAGAAATCCTCAGAGATTTAGTTCTTGATGTAAATCTTGGCTACAAGTAAAATTGGAGCTACATGGGATTCTGAACCAGGCGGGCAATGCAACTTTTACTTTGAAGGAGAGGGTGCGGTAGTTAGAGAGGCACGGATGGAGAGAGGTGACATACAGGAATCCAGCTTTGTATTTCTTATTGTGAAAAAGAGTATATACATGCAAAGGGACTTTTGGAAGTGGTCGGCAATAGTGAGTTAACAGATATATCAACAAATTTTTTGTTGACCTTCAACCCCCTATTCTTATTGCTTCAGGGACAGTGTGAATTGATAGAAAGACTTCAGGATTTAAAATTAAATAGAATTCAAAGCAAACCCTGGCTCTGACCCTTACTAGCTGTGAGAGTCTAACATCTCTAATGTACTACTGCACCAAGTATAAATGGAGAGGAGAATATCCAGCATGTTGTTAGAATTTGTCATAATATTCATGTGTTACATAAATGAAACTAAATAAATCATAGCCATCATTAAATTACTGTTACTAAGCAACCAATGTGTGTGTGTGTAGATAGATATATATATATATACACACACACACACATATATATATACATGTATATATATAAATGATAGGTATGTTACACACAGAATACAATGGCATTAAAAAGAATTAGAAATTAAAAGTTTATAAATATTTATATTTAAGGCAAAAAATAAGCATGTTATTTAAATGATTTACACTGTAATCTATTCTCTGAAGATCTTTTTTCACAAGGATTATGCTATTATATAATTGTAGTAATAACTTCATAGATTAACAAATGTGTCTTTCACTTCTTGAATTGCACAGCTTGAACCAAATTGCCACACACCATCACCTTCCCCTCTCTCAAAGTTGCATGGTAGCAAAAATAACTTAAACTTATGTTCTCTTCAACATTTGTTTTAGGGGGAAAATTTATCAAAGTGCCAATTGTGTTTCCATTCTCATACCACTATTCTGTTTAAAGTTATGAACATTTTGAATTTGGAGTTACAAGCAGAAACTGAGTTGGACTACCTGAGATCGGAAGGTAATTTAATGGAATTTCATGCAGAGCTCACAGAATTGACAGCTACAATATTTGAAA
Source organism: Prionailurus bengalensis (assembly GCF_016509475.1). NCBI lineage: Eukaryota > Metazoa > Chordata > Mammalia > Carnivora > Felidae > Prionailurus > Prionailurus bengalensis. The sequence goes on along the minus strand of NC_057361.1, from coordinate 32,393,362 downwards.
AGAAAGGGGTAAGTAGGTAACTTCTGAGGAATAAACTGGAAAGCCACATCAGAAATCCTACATCACAGGGGCACCTGGCTAGCTCAGTCGGTGGAGCATGCAACTCTTGATCTTAGGGTCATGAGTTCAAGCCCCATGTTGGGTGTAGAGATTACTTTTAAAAAATGATTTCAAATAAAAAAAAAAGAGAGGTGCCTGGCTGGCTCAGTCAGTGGAGCATGCAACTCTTGATCTTGGGGTTGTAAGTTCAAGTCCCATGTTGGGTGTGGAGATTACTTAAAAATAAAGTCTAAAAAAAAAGAAGAAGAAGAAAGAAGGAAATCCTATATCACAAATAGTCTAGTCCAGTGTTTTTCACACTTCAGGTCAGGACTTACAGTGAGGTTTAAGAATCAATTTGTGAGTCCTGACCAGCACTTTAAAATGGAATGGAGGGGCACGTGGTTGGCTCAGTCAGTGGAGCATGAGACTCTTGATCTTAGGGTTGTGAGTTCAAGCCCCATGTTGGATGTAGAGATTATTTTTAAAAATTCAAAAATCTTAAAAAAATTCTTTAAAAATATAAAAATGGAATGAAAACAAGAACAGCACATTACATGAATAGTTCTAATAATATTACCTCCACATCATTGGTCATTCACTAAAAGATTCAATTATCTTGAGAGAGAGGATCCAATTAAACAAACCTAGATTATGATCTTGCTCTCTAACATTTTCTAAAATTCATTTCTCTCTACTACAATAAATAATTAGGCCTGAATATAATGCAAAAGCATTAAGAGGGACTGAACTTGGGGCTTCTGAATCAGCATTACCTATTTATGCCTGGCACAAAACACACATACTTTTGGTTTGTATCTCTCACGACTCTCTTTGCTACTGGAAGTTAAATAACTTCAGCATGTAAAAACAAAAAAAAGAATTTCAGCATGTATATTCAGGCAGGAAATTCACAATAAGTTTTCTTTTTCCCCTTTTCCTAATGCACAAATGCTTGGAAAGCTCAAATACTTGGAAGGCTCAGCTTGTTTCGATACAGGCCTTAACAAGGACTTAACAGCTTTCTCCTTTGGACGGTTAATCCTTGTGTCAGCAGATCCTGCTTGGTGAAAAAGGCTAAGCTGATGTGGGTCAGGGTGAGGTCAGCCGGAAGCTCTGTTGTCTATGTTTACTGAGGCTTGTCCTGCCTGAGCCCGGTGAAAACCACCAAGGTCAAAAAATCCACAGGATGTAGGAAAGCACTGAAACCTGATGCCTCCTGCCCAAGCCATCAGAAACATGAATCTTTTCTTCCTCAAATATCAATTCAAAGTTTCCAGTCAATGACCCAAGATGTTGGGGTATTAGGTGGTGGATGAATAGCATATTCCTGTTCCTTTCAATCAAGTTAGAAACTAATCTAGTGACAAGCAAAGAAATCTAACAGAAGAAAAAAAAAGTCAAGTAACAGTTTTATTATTGATGAGGCTGAAGGAAGGATTCAACTCCCAACATCAGAAAAATATAAAAGGTATAAATAACTCCAACAAATGGTACCTAAGAATTAAATGGATAAAATTACCATTTTTAAGATTCTAGTAAGAGTTTAATAACTGGAATATGTGTCATATTCTAAAATGAGAAGACACCATAATGGGAAGATATCATTATCCCTCAACTAGTCTATAATTTTAAGACAGTTTTAATAAAAATCACACTAGTTCTCCCTTTTTTCCATCAAACTTTAGGGTATCCTTCTAAACTTATTTGAAAATGCAAGTGACTAATAATAATAAAGACAATTTGGAGGAATAAAAGAACAATGACAGTTATTACAACGTATTACAAAAATTCATTGTGGGTAAGAAAGTAAGGTTTGGGGTGCCCGGGTGGCTCAGTTGGTTAAGCATCTGACTTCAGCCTAGGTCACGATCTCACAGCTCATGAGTTCAAACCCTGCATCAGGCTCTGTGCTGACAGCTTAGAGCCTAGAGCCTGTTTCAAATTCTGTGTGCGTCTCTTTCTCCCTCTCTCTCTCTGCCCCTCCCCCACTCATGCTCTCTCTGTCTCTGTCTCTCAAAAATAAATTTAAAAAATTAAAAAAAAGAAAGTGAGTTTTTAGCAAAGGGATAGAAAAACAGACACGAAGAATACAATAGTGCAGAAAGATAGGACAGAAATAAATAGTATCTGTACATGTAGAGATATAATGATTAATCAGTGGAACATGGGTTATTTATATGAAATTAATTATCCAAATGAAGTAATAAAATTAAGTTGGAATTATTATACCTAACCCACAAAGCAGTTCCAAGTGGATTTAAACATCAATATTTTTTTAAATCTAAAGACATACCAGATATATATTTGAGACTTTAAGGAAGGATTTCTTAAAATAAGCATAATCTATCAATAAAATTAATTTAAAATTTGACTGCCTTGATTTTTTTTAAAGTTTTATTTATTTAAATAATCTCTACACCCAAGGTAGGGCTCAAACTCATGACCCTGAGATCAAGAGTTGCGTGCTCAGGGTGCCTGGGTGGCTCAGTCAGTTAAGCATCTGACTCTTGGTTTCTGCTCAGGTCATGATCTCATGGACCCCGCATGGGGCTCCACGCTGACAGTGTGGAGCCTGCTTGGGATTCTCTCTCTCCTTCTGTCTCTGCCCCTCCCTGACTCTCTCTCTCTCAAAATAAATAAATAAGCTAAAGAAGAAGAAGTACAAGAAGAAGAAGAAGAAGAAGAAGAAGAAGAAGAATTGTATGTTCTTCTGACTGAGGCAGCCAGGCACCCCTTAACTGCTTTGATATCATAAATATCATTAACAGTAACCACAATCATCACAAGGATAAAAGCTGGATCACTTTTCCCAACTTGTGGCCCACAGTTCCCTCTCTGAGCCACAGATCTTAGATGCAAAAGGTGGACAAGAGCCACAGATGGAATCCTTACCACAACTTAACTGCTTGAGAAACACATTGCCATTGAATGCTATTCAAAACACTTCCTTCTCTGTCTACAGAAAAATTTATGCAGTTACTATTTACTGGAAGATCTCCACATTTCTCCTAGCAAGTCTTTATACACGTTGGATTATTTGTCACTAATAACTGCTTTCTCAATTGCATGGCTCCAAAGTGAGTTTTGTTTAAAACGGTGTTGTTCTTCTTAAAAAGGACATGTGAAATTAGATATTTAAATGCAGTGAAAAGGAAGGACTTCAAAAAACCAAAAATTCCTATGTTTAATGCTAGTAGCAATGTTTTTGTCTTTTCCTCTCAGACAGAAAGTCCCCTGTGTTAACCATTTCCTGGATGCTCCACCACTTGACTGTATCCCAATTCAGCTACCCAGTACTTGGAAGATTCACTGGTGTCTTTTTTCCCCATGGTAGCCAGGGACAAATTGGGCAGGTAATAATAGTGCTGCTCTAATCACTGGGCAAAATAAATAAAATCAATCCTGTGCTAAATAAAATATACCTTCCAGGAAATATTTTTCTACTCAAATTGAATAAAAAGAGGAAATCGGACAATGCTTCAGTTGTATTCTAAAAGATGTAGTTCATTTTTACATGAATAAAAAAACCTTCCTTCAAAAATAGGTATTACAGTATTATCAATCATTTATGTCATTTAATCCAGGATGGAGAGTGGTAGGAAATTAGGCCCTAAGGCAGTTTTATTTTACTGCTGATGATGGGATAGTCAGGACAAACTGTCTCGCAACTCTCAAAAATAATGTATTAATGACTGTTGTACATATCAGCTACAATACCACAACGGCATGATGCTTTCTAATGGAATGAGACAGGGTACAAGAAAACTAGTATATCCTCCCTCACGTGCACACTGATACTTGCCTTTAAAAATCTCCATTTGGGTGCTTAAGTAATGAAAGGAATAATGAAGCTTTAAATCCACACTATAAGAATAGCACCCCCAGGGATTTAGCGGGACCAAAAATTGCCTTGAGGCTGTCTTATTAAATGGATCTGGCTGTGTGTGATTAGACACATGCAGTCACATTACCTGTTATAATTATAAAATGATGTCAGAGATTAGGAATTTGGGTTTATGACAAAGAAAAATGCATCTGTATAAACTGCAAGACTATTACGATTTCTTCTAGAATTTGCCAGCTTTCATATAGTACAGCAAGTGAAATAATCTCCTTTACCCTTTTTTATCTCTGTGAGGAATACACTTTTTAAGAAGCTCTTTTAATGGGGCCCCTGGGTGGCTCAGTCAGTTGGGCATCCAACTTTGGCTGAGGTCGTGATCTCGTGGTTCAAGAGTTCGAGCCACACATTGGGCTCACTGGTGTCAGTGCAGAGCCTGCTTTGGATACTGCCGCCCTCTCTCTCTGCCCCTCCCCAGCTCATGCTCTCTCTCTCTCAAAAATAAGTAAAACATTAAAAAAAAAAAGCCTTAAGAAGCTCTTCTGAACAATTTCAAATTACCTTCAGTATTTCAGCATCTACTGAAATGTGTAAGGTTCCACCTAAAATGAAGCAATAATTCATGACATTTATTTTTTAGTATAAGCTCTATGCCCAATGTGGAGCTTGAACTCACAACCGCAAGATCAAGACTCACACATTCTGCCAACTGAGCCCGCCAGGTGCCCCTTTGACACTTCTTATGCACAATGTAGTTCATCTACTTTGAAGGAAATGAATATAGCAAAGTGTGTTGAATTTTGTCTCTTTCAATTAGCCTTTGAAATTTGAGAGATTAAAATTAAATAAATACAGTCTCTGTATTTTACTCCTCAAAGAGAATATGTAAAAATGAATCAAAGTTATATATATTTCCTCTTAAGCTTCTTTATCTCTAGATGTATAAAATGTAGAGCTAAAATTCCCCCAACTATACAAGCTCAAAAGCTCAAAGCCAACTTTCATTTTTCAGATCAGTAATGAACTGGGCTAAGATTTGGGGAATAAAATTAGTGGATTCCTTCCCCCGAAGAAAATAACACTTAGGTAGACCACCACCAAGATGTTCCCCATTGATTCTCTTCTCCTTGTACCTATACCTTCCCTTGGATACTCTCCTCCAGCTTCAACTTAGGGCTGACCTAAGTGACTTTAATAGGGTTCTGCAGAAGTGATGATAAGACTTCTGAAGCTAGGGGGCACCTGGGTGGCTCAGCTCATGATCTCACGGTTTGTGAGTTGGAGCCCCACATCATCGGGTGAGCATGAGCCTTGCTACTCATGAGCTCTGCTACTCATGAGCCCCACTTCTCCCTCTCTGCCCTTCGTGGCATTCTCTCTGCCCCTTGGTCACTTCTGCTCTCTTAAAAAAAAAAAAAGACTTCTGAAGCTAGGTTGTAAAAAACATAGCAGTTTTCACCTGGGACTCCTTGATCATTTCATTTGGAAGAAACAAGTTACCATGTTGTGAGGATTCTCAAACAGCCCTGTGGAGAGGTCTATATGAAGAGAAACTGAAGCTAACAGCCAGCACCAATTTGCTTATGTTAAGTAAGACTTAGGGGTGGATTATCTGACCTAATTCAAGTCTTCAGATAACTGTCCACAACCTCATGAGGTATCCCAAGCCAGAATCACCAAGCCAAATCATTGCCAAATTCCTGACCCTCGGGAAATGTAAGAGATAATATTTATTCTTCTTTTACATCCCTAAATTTCAAGAGTAATCTGATACACACACCCCTTATTACCATCATTGCCATCTAATCACCCACCAAATATTAGAAAGTCTTTCATAGCTGATATCATCCTCTCTTTTCCATTTCTCTCATTACAGCCTGGGTTCAGAAACTCTGAATCACTCACTACACTATCACATCTGTTCCTCAAGTGGTAATGCTCGACAACACTGTCAAGATAATGTGCTGATAATGCAAGATAATGTCAAAAGTTACAAACTTTCAGTTATAAAGTAAATAATTCCTGGGGATGTAATGTAAAAAAAAAAAGAATGAAAAGAAAAATAATGTGCTGAAATTACAGTTCAATTTCATCCCCGTGATCAATAGCTTTAAAAAGTTTGCCCACTCATTTCCAAAATTGATACCCAGTTTTTTATCTTGATATTTAAAGGCTATATATTTTATGTCATCTTTTTCTGCTGCTTTGTTGCCATGCACTTGCCCAAGCCACAGCCAAAGTGATTGTAAATCCTGCCTATGAGTCTTTGTTTATGCTTTTCCCTCCATATCCAGGCTCTCTCTATCCATCTTGGATTATCAAAGAACAGATTAAATCCTTCTTTCTTGGAGCCATTTCTGAGGGTCAACACAGATAATGTTTCTGCTTCTTGATTTGCCACAGAACCTACTACTCCTCTTATCGGAGTTTGCTGTGTTCTGCTTCATTTTCTAAAATTTTGGTCCTTTTTTCTTTAGGCCAAGAATCCTATATTACTCAACATTCTATCTCCCAAAGTACTTAGCATGGTGACCTGTATGTAGTGGACACAGAATATTTACTAAATTGAAATTAATTTATTCTTACTTTTAAAAAAAAGTTTATTTATTTTGAGAGACAGAGAGCATGAGTGGGGCATGGGGAGGGGCAGAGAGAGAGAGAGAGAGAGAGAGAATCCCAAGCAGGTTCTGTGCTGTCAGCACAGAGCCAGACACGGGGCTTCATCTCACAAACCATGAGATTGTGATCTGAGCTAAAATCGAGAGTCAGATATTCAACTGACTGAGCCACTGTGTTTCCCCAAAATAATTTATTTTTAAATAAAATCAAAGGAATCAGTACCATTACATGACATGCAAAATTTTGTATCTTGCAAGTAAATTAAATCCCTCTACGATGGACTGAAGTATATTAGATGAGTTTATATAATTAGATGAATTATTTTACCTATAAGTCAAAGATATTTAATGATGAATACTTATTTTTATATATTATCTAGCTCTGCATTGAAATTGCATCATTTGTTAGGGCAGCAGTTTCTTTTTTTTTTCTTCTTAATTGAACTATAATTGAAACACAATGTTGGCAGCAGATTAAGTAGTTGTTCCATTCAGAAACTGTCACATAGTTGACAAGATATATTTTTTCTGTTTCCTTTGAGTATATACTTGGTTTTATAGTTTAGGTGAAAATTTGTAAGTGCTAAGACCATATTTTTAATTAAGTGATGTACAGCTTCTCTCAATTTCTATAGTTAGATCATAATATATTTTCTTTGCTTGTTTGGTTTTTTAAACCTTATCACATGAAATACACAGAGTCAGAGCAACCAATATACCCTACGATCCAGCAATTGCACTATTAGGTATTTACCCAAAGGATACAAAAATACAGATTCAAAGGGGTACATGTACCCCAATGTTTACAGCAGGATTATCAACAATAACCAAACTATGGAGAGAGCCCAAATGTCCATTGACTGATTCATGGATAAAGAAGATGTGGTAATACACACACACACACACACACACACACACACACCACACATACACACACCCCAACACTGGAATATTACTCAGCCATCAAAAAGAATCTTGCCATTTGTAATGACATGGATGGAGCTAGAAGGTATTATGAGTGAAATAAATCAATCAGAAAAAGACAAACACCATACGATTTCACTCATATGTGGAATTTAAGAAGCAAAACAGAGGAACATATGGGAAGGGTGGGGAGAAGAAGAGAGGGGAACAAACCACAAGAGACTCAGTTGAAAACAAACAGACGGTTGATGGAGGGAGGTGTGTGGGAGATAGGCTAGGTGGGTGATGGGTACTAAGGAGGACACTTGTTGTGATGAGCACCGGGTGTTGTATGTAGTGATGAATCATTGAATTCTACTCCAGAAACCAATATTGTACTGTATATGAACTAAAATTTAAATTAAAAAATTAAAATTAAAAAAAGAATGACCAATATAATAGACATTTAGATAAGCTGTTACAATGATGGGGCACCTGGGTGGCTCAGTGGGTTAAGCATCTGACTCTTGGTTTTGGCTCAGGCTATGATCTCGTGGTTTGTGGGATCAAGTCCCATGTCTGGCTCCATGCTGAGAGCTTGGAACCTGCTTGGGACTCTCTCTCTCCCTCTCTCTCTGCCCCTCCCCCACTCGTACACAGTGTCTCTCTTTCTCAAAATAAATAAACTTAAAAAAAGAGATTCAATGATAACAATAATCAGGGTTTTCTTGTTTTATAAACTATCTTAAAATTGGTGCATATTTTCTAAATTTTCCTTAAGGCCTGGAATGACAATTTGTAGTAGGAAAAAAAAAAAAAAAGGCCATAGGCTAGGTATTTGGAGATCCAATTCGAGTACTGGCTTTGTGAATTTGTAAAAGTCTTTTGACTATTATGTGTCAATTTTCACTTCAGTTAAAAGAAAGCTCATTAGTTACTCTGCTATTGTCCAATACAGTCCTAAAGGTACCCCAAGTGACTACCGTGTCTCCCAAGGTGTCAAGCTTGCTGAGGTCACCCTCATAGTTTCTTTAGCAGCCAAATACAGGGGTTAAAGTCCTCATCCCAGATACTGAGGGAAGTCCTGGGAGTCTCTATTTCCAAGCCTTCCTTTATAGGAATGGGGGAGGGAGACTTCCACTTTCCTTTGTCTCTTTTGCTCCTATTCTTGTTCCTGAAGCATTTTCAATTGCTCTTTCCAACTGCTGTTCTCTTCTTGCCCTACATTATCCTGTGCTGGACCTCACCAATTTCCCTTCATTCTCCCAGAGTACTGTTTTTTTAAAAGCTGCTGTTTATAGTAGACCTTTACTAAAAGTCTGGGGTAGTGACAGAAGACTACGGAATACTAAGAGGTGCAGTTAATACTGGAAATGTCTCTTCTAAAAATCACGAGCAAAACCCCAGAATGTTGCTGTTTGTGTTTTTACTCTCTTAAACCCCCTTATATTGCCCTCATATCCCACCTCCTCTCTCCTTTACTGCTTTGCTCTGTTTCTTTCATTGTATGCCTAAAAGTAATAATAATCACCTGCTTTTGGCTCACCTTGGAACGCACCTACTCCCTAGTAGACTTTTCTCAACCAGAAGTCCATACCTGTCTATTCAGGATTTAAGAATAAAAGACCCATCTCTATAATACAGATCCTGCCACTCTTTGTTTTTGTTTGTTGTTGTTGTTGTTTTTTGTGGGGGAGGGGTGGTGGTGGTAGAGGATTTCCCATTTTTAAAATTGAGGTATAATTGACATGCAAAATATTAGTTTCATGTGTACACATAGTTCAATATTTGTATATATTGAGAAATGATCACCACAATAAACCCAGGTCACATCTACCACCACACATATTTACAGAATTTTGTTTTCTTATTTTTTTTAATGTTTATGTTTTTATTTTGAGAGAAAGAGAGACAGAGACATAGAGAGCATGAGTGGGGAGAGGGGCGGAGAAAGAGGGAGAGAGAAGCCCAAGCAGACTCCACACTGTCAACACAGAACCTGACACCGGGCTCAATCACACTGTGAGATCATGACCTGAGCCAAAGTCAAGAGTCATATACTTGACCGACTGAGCCACCCAGGCGCCCTGCTAAGAGAGTAGATCTTAAAAGTTACCACAAAAAAACAAAATTCTAGGATGCTTGGGTAGCTCAGTCGATTAAGTGTCTGACTCTTGATTCCTGGCTCAGGTCATGATCTCACAGTTGGTGAGATGGAGCCCCACATCAGGCTCTGTGCTGAGAACTCGGAGCGTGGTTGGGATTCTCTCTCTCCCGCTTTCTTTGCCCCTGCAGTGCATGTGCATGTGCTCCCTCTCTCTCTTCAAAAATATGTAAATAGGGGCACCTGGGTGGCTCAGTGGGTTAAGGATCCAACTCTTAGATTCAGTTCAGGTCATGATCTCACGGTTCGTGAGTTCAAGCCCCACAATGGGCTCTGTGCTGACAGGGCAGAGCCTGCTTGGGGTTCTGTCTCCCTTTCTCTCTGCCCTTTTCCCACTTGTTCTCTCTCTCTCTCTCTCAAAATAAGTAAAAATAAACTTTAAAAATAAGAAAATGAGTAAATAAACTGAAAAAAAAGATCTACTCTCTTAGCAACTTTCAAATATGCAATACAGCATTATTAACAGTAGTCACCATGCTATACATTATATCCCCAGGACTTTTTTTATAAATGTACGTATCTTTTGACCCCCTTCACCCATTTTGCCCAACCCTAATCCCTGCCTTTAGCAACCACAAATCTGTTCTCTCTATCCATAAGCCTGGTGGTTTTTGTTCTTTAAATTCCACATAAAAGTGAGATCATACAGTATTTGTCTTTCTCTGTCTTATTTCCATCACATGTTGTCACAAATGGCAATACTGCATTCTGCCACTATAAAAATACTGAAACATAACAGTTAATTTTTCCCAAATAACATTTTTTCCTTTTTACCATATAAATTGTAAGAGCCCTTATTGTTTTCATTTCTCATACTATCCTGATCTTTGACATCTTCAAACCAAAAACAGCAACCTTCTAAGTTCAATTCAGTCTTTCTCATGACAAACATTGATTGGTCACCATCTTTGTATAAGGGGTTAACCTGAGGCTCAGTAGCCAATGAGTTAAGACTCTGGACAAGGATTCCTGACTTGTTCTAAAGTAACTTAGCATTTGTTTTCATCCTAGGTCTTTCAGGTCCTCCACTGCCTGCCTGAAACTCCTGTCTTTAAATATTTGCTGCTGATCACCTGCTCGGTGAATTTCTCTCCTCCAGGGCTGAACTCAGGATCTCTGGAAATAACTGCCCTCCCCCTTCTTGGATAGATCCTCTGGATCTTGACCATAATGGCTCTTTAGCTCATAACAAATCTTTCCTTAAGACTGGTATGAGCTTCCAACCTAGTGTCCTTGCTTCTAGTGGATCCTCTATGAAACAGCACTTCCAGAATCACTTTTGGAAACCTTAACTCAAATCATGTCCTACTTCTCAGAGATTTCAGCTCTTTCCCCCACCAATTAAGGCGCCAAACCTAAACTCAGGGACTGCTTAAGATCTTCTAGTGGTTTTCCAGCCTTACCCCCAGTACTCCTTTTCCTGGTACTTTAGCCTTCCTCTTTCTCCAGCAATATTTTTGGCTGGGGTGCCTTTAAGATCCCACTGAGCCTCAGACAAACTCTTCCAATCCTGTCTTTTTGTTCATTTTACCACTGTCTTACTTGGACAGTAGAGTGGCTTCCTACCATTTCAGGATGAAATACTGTTTCAACTCAAGTCACCACTCCTATAAGATAGTCTTTCTCCCAAACTAGTTAGATTTTTTTTTAATTTTTTTTTCAACGTTTATTTATTTTTGGGACAGAGAGAGACAGAGCATGAACGGGGGAGGGGCAGAGAGAGAGGGAGACACAGAATCGGAAACAGGCTCCAGGCTCTGAGCCATCAGCCCAGAGCCTGACGCGGGGCTCGAACTCACGGACCGCGAGATCGTGACCTGGCTGAAGTCGGACGCTTAACCGACTGCGCCACCCAGGCGCCCCAAACTAGCTAGATTTATACAAGATGTGCACGCTCTATTAGCCAGTCGAATATAGATATAGATGGTTGTTTAATAAAATGCATATGGAAGTGGCTTATGATGAAATGGAGAGCTAAATAAGTGAAAAGTCAATAGCCAGGCCTACATTCATCAACAAGCAAATTTCACCAAAGGGATGTACTGTTTATTATTACCGTTTATAGAGGTGTGAGTAAAGCACTATTTAGAGAGGAAATCATTACTTCACTTTCATTACATCAGTGAAGTAGTAAGGAATCTTTGTATCTGTGTGCCCCTGTGAGTATTCAGATCTTTGGGTCAAGGGAAAAAACACTGAATAAAGCTTTGGAGGAAAGGTTTTGCAGTTTCACAAAATACAATATGTGAAAAGAGGGACTTGACTTAGACTCGCCCTTTATCCCAGGCTTATCCCAATTCACAGACCATTCTGAAAGAGAATAATCACCCAGATGGAGCTTCTCTACCTTAGGGCACTAATTGCATAACTCAACATTGCCTGGTTTCTGAAATTTAAAAATCAATACTATGACTATGATTTTGGGTTGATACACCAATTAAATGTCTCTCCTTAATAATTCCCAAATGAGTTCTTACGTAGGATTTTATAGACAACAAAAAGGGTTGAGAGTAAAGGTATGAAAGCAAAGGAATGACTTGAGCTATATTCTATTAACCAACAGTCAATTAATGCACTTAATGACTTACAGAAAATTACAAGTACATGCAAAATAAATTAATCATAGCTGGGGTACCAGCCTTGATTATTGGGAGTGATTAAAGTAGCCCCTTCATCCCACATTTCCTCTGGATCATCTTCTTTCATCAGGATTTCTCAGATTGTACATCACGCACTCCTTTGTGCGAGACTAGGCCCTCCTAGCTTTCATAATTGAAACAATAATCACAGACTTTTTAGTCTTTATTGTCCAGAATTCTGCTTCCTACAGTTTAGCAACTATGTTTTACTGTTCTAGCTATTTCTACATTCATTTTTAAGTAATGTTGTTCCAATGTATGCAATGCATAACTTCAAAGACTAGGGCATTTGCAGTCTGAAGCCTTTACATGCTTCTGTATTTTAGAAAGACATGTATTACCTCCTGGGGAATATGCTCCATAATTCAAATGCTCCTTTCTTTATGTGCATTTACTTTCTCTATACAAAGAGCCCCTCTGCAAATAAGTGCATGCCTCTGGGACTGAGTTAACCAATTCAGGTCTTTACTGCTTAACTGCTATTTTATTTCACTCATCTTACTCATTTATCTTATTTTTACTATGGTGCCAAACACCATCACATGCTATGGGGGACAAATAAAACACAGTTTTATTACAGAAGGTGAATAGAATATTCCATTACAGAAGGCAGACTATTTCAGACCTATAGAGGTGGTTCCAGAAAGGTCCTAAGTTTCCTCCTCTACAAATTAAGAGGCAGTGGAAATGAAGGAGAGAGCTTTTAAGGTTTTTTGGGGAAAGCCTATTCATGCCTATTATATAAGGCTTACAGTAGCACTTAAGACAAAGACAGCTGACAACATTAGTAGTCCATACTGTATCAGACCACAGTGCCTCACAAAGGGCTGTACATCGAAAGACATGCTATTATAATACTCAGTTCATTAAATTTACTGATGTTCCATGAATGTCAGCTCTCCAACTCTGATAGGCCTGGAAAGTCAGATTCAATAAAAGGGAATGTCTTTCTGGCTGATATATATTTTCAGAATTCTAAGGGACCTTAAAGATCTTGTAGTCCAGCATTTGAACTTGCACAGAAGGGAACCGATCCTCTGGCATCGTGTATAAAGAATCAAGCCATGGGTCTTTCCTTGATGATTTGTCATAGAGCTATCCTTTGTAAAATGTCACTACCCTTCCATATGTCTTTTTATTTTTTTTAAGTTTATTTATTTTGGGAAAGAGTGCACACACACATGCACACGCATGCGCGTGCACACACACAAGGAAGTGCATATGCAAGTTGCGAGCAGGGCAGAGATAGAGGAGAGAGAGAATCCCAAGCAGGCTCCACCCTGTCAGCAGGGAGCTACATGCAGGGCACAATCACAGCTAGATCGTGACCTGAGTTGAAATCAGGAGTCAACACTTAACTGACTGAGCCACCCAGTTTATTTTTAACTGAAGTATAGTTGACACATAATATATTGATTTTAAGGTGTACAACATGATTCAACAATTATATACAGTACGAAATGCTCACCACAAGTACAGTCACCCTCTGTCACCATACAGAATTATTATATTATTGACTATATTCCCTATGCTGTACTTTCATCCCCATGACTTCTGTATTTTATACCTGGAATTTTGTAACTCTTAATCCCCTACACCTATATCACCCTTTCTCTCAACATCCCTCCCCTAGGGCAACCACCAGTTTGTTCTCCATATTTATGAGTCTGTTTCCATTTTTTATTGTTTTTTAGATTCCACGTGTAAGTAAAATCATATGGTATTTGTCTTTCTTTGACTTCTCTCACTTAACATGATACTCTCTAGGTCCATCCATGTTGTCACAAATGACAAGGTTTTATTCTTTTTTATGGCTGGGTAATATGCCATTGTGTATACCTACTGCATCTTCCTTATCCACTCATCTATCAATGGACACTTAGGTGGCTTCCATATTTTGCTACTGTAAATAATGCTGCAATGAACATAGGGTTACATATATTTTTTTTCAAATTAGTGTTTTTGTTTTCTTTGGATAAATACTCAGACGTGGAATTACTAAATTATATGGTCCTCTATTTTCAGTTTTTTGAAGAAACACCATCCTGTTTCCCATAGCAGCTACATCAATTTACATTCCCACCAACAGTGTGTAAGTGTTCTTTTTATCCACAGTCTCACCAATACTTGTCATTTCTTGTCTCTTTGATAATAACCATTCTCACTGGTGTAAGGTGATATCTCATTGTGATTTTGATTTGCATTTCCCTGATGGTTAGTGGTGATGAACATCTTTCCATGTGTCTGTTGTCCTTCTGTGTGTCTTCTTTGGAAAAAGATCTACTCAGGTCCTCTTTTCATTTTTTTTTCAAGTGTATCTATTTATTTTGAGAGAGATGGAGACAGCGTGAGTGGGGGAGGGGCAGAGAGAGAGGGAAAGAGAGAGAATCCCAAGCAGGCTCTGCACTACCAGCACAGAACCAGATGCAGGGGTCAAACCCATGAACTTCGAGATCGTGACCTGAGCTGAAATCAAGAGCCAGACATTTAACTGACTGAGCCACCCAGGCATCCCGCTCTTTCCATTTTTAAACCAGAACTTTTTGTATTTTGGTCTTGGGTTGTATAAGTCCTTTATATATTTTGGGTATTATCCTTTACTGGATGTATTATTTGAAAATATCTTCTGTCGTTTAGTAGGTTGCCTTTTGTATGGCTGATGGTTTCCTTTGCTATATAAAAGCTTTTTAGTTTGATCTAGTCTCAATGGTTTATTTTTGCTTTTGTTTCCCTTGCCAAGGAGACATATCCAGAAAAATACTGCTATGGCCAATCAATGTCCATGAGTCTACTGCCTATGTTTGCTTTTAGGAGTTTTATGGTTTCAGGTTTCACATTTAGGTTTTTAATCCATTTTGAGTTTATTTTTATATATGGTGTAAGAAAGTGGTCCAGTTTCATTCTTTTGCATGTGGCTGTCCAATTTTCCCAGTACCATTTATTGAAGAGACTACCTTTGCCATATGAGCATGGGTTAATTTCTGAGCTATTCTATTGCACTGATCTATGTGTCTATTTTTGTGCCAGTATCATACTGTTTTGATTACTATCTTTGTAGTATAAGTTTCACATCTGGGAATGTGATACCTCCAGCTTTATTCTTTTTCAAAATTGCTTTGGCTATTCAAGGTCTTTATGGTTTCATACAAATTTTAGGATTTTTTTTCTGATTCTGTGAATCCAGAGTCTATCTTTATCTTCAGCCTCATCTATTCTGGGAATAAGTCTCATACCTACTAATTACGCTCTCATTAATCAACTCATTCAATTATTACTTATTGATGTCACACTTTATGGTAGGTACTGAAAATAGTGGATAATACAGACCATATACCAACCTGCACAAAGTCTGGAAGAGGAGACCAAGAGTTTAAACAACTATCTGCAATAATATGTGATGTTATATAATAGGGAGGTACAGAGAGAGATATAAGCTCACAGTAGGAGCAACTGACCTAGTCTAGATGGTTAGAGAAGATATATAGTCAGGATTGTGGCAAGAAATAAAATACACATCAGGTGGCACAAAAAAAAAACTTGAAGGAAGGAATCTATGTGAATAGAGTTGAGGGAATCAACAAACCCAGAAACTATTGGCAGCAGGAGACAAATGCTATTCCTGAAGGAGAAAAGAGAGAAAACAGTGTTACTAATCCTAGTAAAATCTGGAGTCAGGAAGGGACATGCAATAGAAGCTCTAGTCAATGAAATGACCCAGGCACTTACTGAAAATGTCACGCAGAGCAGGGAAGAGGCAGAGAAGAAACATTTCGTACGCTTTCCTCTGACTGTGTTCCATTGACCTAACCCAACTGAGGCAGGGCAGCCCATGTGTTTCAGTCTCTGTAGGTGAGCTTACTAACACTCAGAGCAGGACTGAACCGTGATAATGGATAGAGGTGGGGTGATGGTAGAAATCAGGAAGTGGAAAAAGGTATAACCAGCACAGTAGGCTTCCAGGAAAGAAGTGGCTTCTTATCGAAGAACTGAAGAATGAGTAATAGCTTGGCACAAAGAAAGTAAGGGGAGAACGTTCCAAGCTTCCCTGAACTCTTGTGAGTTCTTAGAAGCTGGTACGCAGCTCTAACATACCAGAGTGAAAGACATGAGCTTCTCTTCATACAAGCCATGTTTTCATAATTCTATAAATTAGCTTGCTCTTTTTCTAGATTCTTAAGGTATAGAGTTAGGTTATTAATTTGAGATCTTTCTTCTTTTTTAATATAGACATTAGCCTATTAAAACTCAGAGGAAAAAAATCTTAGAGGACTTTTTCTTAAGTATGAAATGTCACCATGCCCTTATGTAAATATTGTCTCTTTTAACAAGACAAAGATAAGGGAATAGTATATTTTTTCCTTTTCATCAAAGGAATAGGAAATTAGTTCAATGCCCCGATTGAAATACTAACTTAATTTTTGAACAATAACTTCACATAATTTTTCAGTAAATATTTACTAAGAAACAAAGAAAGGAAGGAACTGACTTTTGTTGGGATATATATGCTAGATAATGAGCTACTCACACGATTTCATTTACTTCTTCTAATGTTGCACTGTATGATGCAATTTGGGTAGCTCAGAAATAGTAGGTACCCTGATAACACAATTAGGTGTCATAGTCAGGATTTTGAACCTCCAAAGTCATAGCGTTAAGTAGTTTATATGTTTATGTATTTTTTTTTTTTAACTAAGCTCTACACATGTAGGGCTTGAACTCATGACTCTGAGATAAAGAAGCTCATGTTCTACTGACTGAGCCAGCCAGGTGCCCCATTAGTTCATATGTTTAAATCATTGTTGATACTGACACTGGAGTTACAACTGGAGTTACAATGGAATGAGAAATGTCTTGTCCTCAAGGAGTGCATTATCAAGAATGGCAAGTACTACAAGAACCCTTTTGTTACGCAATGAAATGAGTGTGATATATAACACTCCTCTAATAGGAAGGAATAGCTTTACAGAGCACATGGCACTTAAGCATGATCTGAATGGTTACAAGAAATTCGCCACAAAATACCAAGTGAATCATAAAATCCTTAAGGGTTACTATGTTAATTGTTCCATTCTCCTAGAAATGCCTTCTTTATGCTAAGCTAGGTAGGACAAATCACAGAACTTTTAGGTCAAAGATATGCTGCATATCAAAATAAGTAAAGGGGACTACCTGGGTGACTCAATCCTTAAGCATCAGACTTCGGCCCAGGCCAGGTCATGATCTCAAGGTTTGTCAGTTTGAGTCACAAATTGGGTGAGCTCAAGCCCTGCTTCAGGTAAAACAAAAACAAAAACAAAAACAAAACACAAGCCCTGCTTCGGGTGAGCCCCGCTTGTAACAATTTGCAAATCTCAGAGAACTGCGAGTGGATGTGGATGAGACTTACAAGCATGACCCAGAAAATCAGCCCATGGACAAAGTATGCTCAAATTTTCAGAAGTTTTTCTGAGGAATTAGTTTTAGATTAGCTAGAAGCAGAGGGCTTGTTTTTAAAGTAGTTTGTTTTTGTGTCAGCTTTAGTACTGAGTGACTTTCTCTTCCAATTTATAGAAATATGATGCCTGTTCAGCTCTTAGGCCCTAATCATAAGTTTTAGGTACCAACTTGGAAGGGTGGGTTGTTACCAGAAGTGTGGTCTCTTCACCATATGCTATTTGGACTACAACAGAGATTTTGACATATTTTACTTTGATGAAATTTAGGAAAAATTAATGATAAGTTTGGTTCAGGGGTTGGAATTAAAAGAACAAAGATAGTTTAAAATTATATATATATATATATATATATATATATATATATATATATATATATATATATATTTGGCGTTGTGCTGGATGGAGGTGGACCAAATGTAGTGCTGTAAGGCCAGAGGCAGCTTTGGTCAGGACAAAGATGCCTAGGGCAGGAAGGATACATCTCTCTTTCCCAGAGGCTACAATAGTCATGAAAAAAATAATCCACAGATAATAGAATAGGGGAAGGAGACACTTCAGGTGAAAATAAACCATCATAAAAATTTGAAATATTTTATTTTTTATTTTATTTTTTATTTAAAAAAATTGTTTTAATGTTTATTTATTTTTGAGAGAGAGGGAGAGAGGGAGACAGTGAGCCAGGGAGGGGCAGAGAGAGAGAGACAAAGAATCTGAAGCAGGCTCCAGGCTCTGAGCTGTCAGCACACAGTCCTACATAGGGGTCAAACCCATGAACTGTGAGATCATGACCTGAGTCGAAGTCAGAGGCTTCAACAACTGAGCCACCCAGACGCCCCAAAATATTTTATTATTTTAAAGATATTTTTTAATTTTTTTTTTAATTTTTTTTTTCAACGTTTATTTATTTTTGGGACAGAGAGAGACAGAGCATGAACGGGGGAGGGGCAGAGAGAGAGGGAGACACAGAATCCGAAACAGGCTCCAGGCTCTGAGCCATCAGCCCAGAGCCCGACGCGGGGCTCGAACTCACGGACCGCGAGATCGTGACCTGGCTGAAGTCGGATGCTTAACCGACTGCGCCACCCAGGCGCCCCTAACTTTTAAATAATCTCTACACCCAATATGGTGCTCGAACCCACAACCCTGAGATCAAGGAAAAAATATGGGGTGCTGGGGTGGCTCACTTGGTTAAGTGACTAACTTTGGCTCAGCTCATGATTTCATGGTTTTGGGTTTGAGCGCTGCATCGCGCTCTGTGCTGACAGCTCAGAGCCTGGAGCCTGCTTCAGATTCTGTGTCTCCCACTCTCCCTGCCCGCCCGCCCCCCCCCCCCCCCCCCGGTGTCTCTCTCTCAAAAATAAATAAAACATTAAAAAAAATTCTCAGCAAACTAAAAGTAGAGGGACTGATAATGAGCACCTATTGAAAACCTACTGAGACAAATATATTTGCAAAGAATTTTCCTGAAAATTCTTTTTGACTTGTTGACAGTTGAATTGATTTGTTTCCAGAACAACACAGTAAGAGACAAATATCCTGATTCAAAAATAACTAAAATGTTTGTACAGGCATTTTGAAAAGGAAAACATACAAAACACCATTAAATACATGAAAAGATAAACAACGTCATTAATCATCAGAGAAGTACAAGTTTAAACCAAAGCAAATACCATTATATATCCATGAGAACAGCTAAAATTAAAATACAACTGAGGTGCCTGGCTGGCTCTGTTGGTGGAGCATGTGACTCTTGATCTTGGGGTTATAGGCTCTAGCCCAAGGTTGGGTATAGAGATTACTTAAAAATAAATCTTCAGAAAAATAAATAAAATAAAATATAAATATTGGTGAAAATGTGGAACAGTGGAACTTGCACACATTTGTTGTGAATTCAAAATGGTATAGCCAATTTGAGAAACGCTTTGGCATTGTCTTACAAAGTTAAACATATACTTATTAAAGGACTCAGCAATTCCACTCCTAAGGATTTGCCCAAAAGAAATTGAAACACATGTCCATGCAAAAATTTTATAGAAGTATTCAAAGAAGATTTATCCATAACAGTTAAAAACTGGTAATTAGCCAAATGTCCAACAACTAGTAAAGAGCCAAATTGTGATTTATTCATACTATGGTGTACTACTTAGCAATAAAAAAGAAGAAACTATTGATACAACAACATGGATGAATCTTAAAAGCATTACACTAATTGAAAGACAGACACAAAGATCCATTTTGTGATTTTATTTATATGTAATTCTAGGCAAAGCACACACACTGACAACAGTTCATTGGTTGCCAGCGGCCAGGGATGGGGTGAAGGAACTGATGGAGATAAAGCATAAGGGGATCTTAGAGGAGTAATGAAAAATTTTAATAGTTTCACTGTGGTGATCGTTATACACATGTCAAAATTCACTGAATCACACATTTTAAAGGGTGCATTTTATCATATAGAAATTATATAACTCAATAAAACTGACTAAAAAGTTAATGTCCCAGGGTGCCTGGGTAGCTCAATCGGTTGAACAGCCAACTCTTGATTTTGGCTCAGGTCATGATCCTAGGGATGTGGGATCAAGCTCCATGTCAGGCTCCATGCTTAGCATGGAGCCTGCTGAAGATTCTCTCTCTCTCTACCCGCCTCTGTCCCTCTCCCCTGCTCCTGCTCTCTCTCTCTCTCCTCAAAAAAAAAAAAAAAAAAAAAAAGTTAATGTCCCAACCCATCAAATAAAAATATTAAACACATGAGTTGGCAGGATAGCCTAATTTTTCAGAGCATAAAATCAGGAACCAAACTGTTTCAGTTTGAATCTTGGTTTTGCCACTCATTGGTTACATGACCTTGGGCAAATTACTCTTCCTGCTTTAGTTTCCTTATTTGTACCACGAGGATGATAATACCTGCCTGATTGGGTTTTGTAATCTATAAAAGTTAATACATGTAAAAGCACATAGAGGAACAACTAGCACATAGTAAATGCTCAGTGAATGCTCTGTTCTCAGTTGTTGCTTTGGATTTTGCCACCAAACTAATGACATTTCAATTTAAATGACAAATCAGGTCATTTAAATTTTATTTCATTTTCTTCAACTTTAGAAATGCAGGATTACATGGATCCCTATGGTCTTTCCAGGTTTCCTTAAAATCTATACCTTAAAGTCTATAAAGACATGGAACAGCTTTTTTACACTCTTTTAGAAGACATACTTTGCAAAATTGATTAAGGGAAAGTTTCTAAAAGTAATGGCATCCTGAAAATATTTGTTTGTCAAATGGAGAAATTAATATTTATTTGGCAAAACTCGTAGGATGATATGCACCCTTTCACCTCAAATAAACCATGCTTTGCCCCACAGAGAGACTTAAAATATTAATTTCATCAAAATTTGTTTGGACAGTTTTGCCAGTAGCATACTCTTTCTGGGACAGCTTTTGCTTTCATTTCTGGTAAATCACATAAAATTGTTTTTCAAGATTGATAAATGCCGCGGCACCTGGGTGGCTCAGTTGGTTGAATGTCTGACTTCGACTCAGGTCATGATCTCACGGTTCATGGGTTCAAGCCCATCAGGCTGTGTGCTGACAGCTCAGAGCCTGGCTACTCCTTCAGATTCTGTGTCTCCCTCTCTCTCTGCTCCTCTCCTGCTGGTTCTCTCTCTCTTTCTCATTCAAAAATAAATATACATAAAAGATTTAAAAAAAAAAAGATTGATAAAGCCTCCTGATTTAATGCAGTACAACTCAATAGGTCCACGAGTTCCTTGCCATGTAGGCTCCTGAAGACTTTAAGCCCAGCAGCTTGTGTCTGATTAGCACTTTTGCCCTAGATACCTAGTGTCTCCTCTCACTTTATGATGTTGTCCTTCATAATGTAGTGACAATCAACTAGCTGGAGGCCATATGCATCAAGCAGTAAACTCTTGACAGATATTTGAAAGGATTATTAGTTTTTCCTATTCAGTATGCCTCCCTTAAAGTGATTTACAGGAGAACAAATTAGAATCTAATAGTGAGATGGCTGAACACTCAAGAGTTACAGCAATCAGCTAGTTTATAGAATCTAGGTGGAAGGTCCATTCTCGCTGAAAAACGTCAAAGGATCTTTAGCTTCCTACACGAAGAAAGGAGCCTGATTCAAGAGCTCAGCCAAGTTAAGTTCATACATATAAATCACACATTTTCCTGCAATAAAATACAATCCCTACTTTGAAATCTCTTGCAAAGATACATCAAGATTAATTTCAATGAATGAAATTTCCTGACATATTCTTGGATTCCTCTCTATGAAAATTACTGATGATTGAGTGCATGTTTAATAAACAATAAAACCTACAGCTGTCATGTTCTTGCTAAAACTCTGTTTCCCCTCTGGTAATTGAGTGAAGGGAGAGGAGTGTGATTACATTTCTTGTCAAGCATTTCCTTGAAAGGTGTTTTATGTAAGGATAGCCAAGCTCTTGAGCCTAATTCACTCATAGGCCTGCAGCCAATATAAGTGCCTGGTATACTGCTAGATACCAATGAATGCTTCCCTCACTGAAGATGAAAATTCCACATTATTATTCAGCCATAAAAAAGAATGGAATTCCACCATTTGTAACAACATGGATGGACCTTGAGGACATTATGCTAAGTGAAATAAAGTCAGAAAAAAAAACAACACATGATCTCACTTATATATGGAATCCAAAACAAAAAAACAAACAAGAACCAAGCTCATAGATACAGAAAAATGATTGGTGCTTGCCAGAGGTGGGGGATGAGAGGTGGGAGATTGGGTAAAGGTGGTTAAAAGGTACAAACTTCCAGTTATAAATTAAATAAGTCTTAGAGACATACTGTACAGCATGGTGACTATAGTTGATAACACTGTATTGCACGTTTGAAAGTTTCTCAGAGAGTAAATCTTAAAAGTCCTCATCACAAGGAAAAAAGATTTTATTAACTACATATAGTGATGGATGTTAACTAGACTTATTGTGGTTATCATTTTGTAACATATACAAATATTGAATCATTATGTTACACCCCTGAAACTAATATAATATTATAGGTCAATTATATATTAATAAAAAAATGAAAAAAGAAGATGAAAACTTCACAATGGTTGCTCACATGAGGACTACAGGAGGCTCTCAGAGTGTGAAATCATAGCTCCAATTGCTGGGCTTGTGTGTTTTATCTTCTTTGAGTTGTTCCCATTTTTTCCAGTGCCCTGAGGAAATATCTTTCACTTTGAGACAATGCTTCTTAATACTGAAATCATGGGCGCAAGCATGGCTAGTTGGTTGAGCATCCGACTCTTCATTTTGGCTCAGGACATGATCTCATTCTTGTGGGACTGAGCCCCCTGATGGGCTCTGCAATGAATGTGGAGCCTGCTTGGGATTCTCCCTCTCTCTCCCTCTGTCCTTCTCTCCCACTCATGCTCTCTCTCTCTCTCTCTCTAAAATAAAAATAAATAAATATAAAGAAGGTGTGGTTTATATAAACAATGGAATACTACTTGGCAATGAGAAAGAATGAAATCTGGCCATTTGTAGCAACATGGATGGAACTGGAGAGTATTATGCTAAGTGAAATAAATCAGGCAGAGAAAGACAGACACCATATGTTTTCACTCACATATGGATCCAGAGAAACTTAACACAAGACCATGGGGGAGGGGAAGGGGCAAAAAAGAATGTTACAGAGAGGGAGGGAGGCAAACCATAAGACCATAAGAGACTCTTAAATACTGAGAACTGAGGGTTGATTGGAGGTGGGGGAGAGGGGAAAGTAGGTGATGGGCATAGAGGAGGGCACCTGTTGGGATGAACACTGGGTGTTGTATGGAAATCAGTTTGACAATAAATTATATTTTAAAAATAAATAAAATAAATAAACATGTAATAATAATAATAATAATAAATAGTGAAATCATATATAAGAGTAGAAATGTTTCCTTCCCTCCAAAGGCTTCCATTATTCACTATATAAAAGGAAAAGCACAGAGGTATTTTCACCATGTTGCTTCCATGTGACAGTAAAATTGCATTTAAACTCAGTTCTCCCATGTTCAAGAAATTGAGATAATTAATCTTAATTAGTAATTCATCCAGAAATTAATTAGTGAACACACACTGTACATTTGATTTTTCTAGAAACTAAAACTTTCAGTGAGCTTTCAATCTAGGAGGGGACACAATTAAAGGCAATTAAAGAGTAAGCCAAGATATGGGGCACCTGGGTGGTGCAGTCGGTTAAGCGTCCGACTTCAGCCAGGTCACAATCTCGCGGTCCGTGAGTTAGAGCCCCGCGTCAGGCTCAGAGCCTGAATCTCAGAGCGTCAGGCTCAGAGCCTGGAACCTGTTTCCGATTCTGTGTCTCCCTCTCTCTCTGCCCCTCCCCCGTTCATGCTCTGTCTCTCTCTGTCCCAAAAATAAATAAAAGTTGAAAAAAAAAAAAGAGTAAGCCAAGATAGAAACACAGGTGGGTTGCAAATTTTACACAATAAACTTAACAGGTAGAGAAGTGGAGCTTCTTTATTTTTTATTTTGTAACTAATCTAGTCTTTATCCAAGCCATATCTACTTCTTAGGTGGTAGAATACATACACATATATGTATATACATATGCACACACATATATATTATAAAAAATATATATATATAATGTATACATATACATATACTATATATAGTATACATATATACTATACATATACACACATACACATTTATTGTACATATGCATATGTGTGTGTATAACTCAATTTAAACTTACCTGATTTCTGATTTAAATAATGCATTTTAAGGTACTGCTCCATGCGTCATTTAGATTAAACTATATCAGGGGCACCTGGGTGGCTCAGTTGGTTGAGCATCTGACTCTGGCTTAGGTCACGATCTTGTGGTTGTTGAGTTCAAGCCGCTGCTGTCAGCATGGAGCCCACTTGGATCCTCTGTCCCCGTCTCTCTCTGCCCCTCCCCCACTTGTTCTCTCTCCCTTCTTCTCTCTCTCTCAAAAATAAACAAACATTTAGATTTATTTCAGTGTCTCAGCTTCCTCTGCCCCTTGCTCTACTCCTTAAAATGAATTCCTGGTTAAGTGTCTTCACTGAGGCAGAGGGGGTGGTCTTTGGAGTTGATGCCCGCCCTCTCCTCTGATATCCAGACCAATACCCTATAAGACAATAGCACTGTAAAGCAAAGATGAGAGAAGACACTGAAATAAGGTCAAGGTTCAATTTTCACTAACTGCATTATCAGGGAGGATGAATGGAGAAGCACATTCTCTAAACCAGAACAAGGCAGATGTCCCCAGAGATGGTGGAAGCCTAATTCTAGGCTTCCAGGCTATAATGGCCAGAGTAATGGGTCTCTTTTCTCCATGACAAGAGAACCAAACTATGTACCAATCATAGTCCTCTCTTCTTCCCTTTTTCATATATTCCCTCTTTCAGATTTATTCAGAGATTTCACCTCCCAGTATGCAATTCAGAAGAAAATGGCAAGAAACTAGAAGTGATTATTTGCATCCAAATATGTTTGGCTTCCCAAGAAACAGCAATGTGAACAGGGACAAATACAAGAAAAGCTCTGAATGTAGTGCATGCTACAGAGGATAATATTTTATACACTTCACTTTTCAAAGCAGAATTGCAAATTGCATCTGAGTCACTTGCTGCTGTGTGGGACTTGAAATTCAAAGCAGGAAAAGATCCAGCTTCTCTCAGGCATAATCTCACTAAGTGTCTGATTTCTCTCACCAAATATCCCCCTTCTGGGTATTCTATATTGATTCAGGTGGCATGCGACTCAACCTGACCTTCAGATTTAGGCCTCAGAAAACTCACATGATTAACATCAATATTCAGTTCACTTTGACCCAGGCCGAGGCTGCAAGAAACTGTCTTAAATACCAATGAGAGAGATGCTGAAAGAAGAAACCTCAGAGTTCTAAAGCTCCAATGAAAAGTAGATTATAATGGAAAAGTTGTAGTAAACACAAAGGTTAAGCATGGAAAGAGCTGGCTACACTGGTAAAAGGATGGAACAGGTGGAACAGGTGAAAGTTAAACCAATTGTTCACTTGTTGAGTATTTCAGAACTGAAAGTTGAAATAAGACTATGTCAAATGCCTAACAGTTTACTTGTCTGAATTTCCATTTACTTGGAAAGAAAAAAAGAATAAATTTTCCTCTTTATAAAGTAATTGAATTTATGAGATACTACAGAAATCTGTTTATCTTAACCCAATATCCAAACATGTATGGAAATTTTATGCTACATTATATTATAAGCAAAAAGAATTCTAGCTACAGTCATGTGCTGTGGTTAGCTACAGAAGTGGCTCTACCCAAATGATTTTACCAACGGGAACCCGCTGCAGGGTGGTTATGTGAGAATGTGCCAGCTGTCACTGCAAATCTCCAGCAGAAGGGTTTCGCTTCCTAATCTATCTGAATGATGCTGCCTGTGGTGCAAATATATTCCCATATAGATGAAGAAATCAAGTTCCTGTGGGCTTCAGAACAGAAATTAGAAGGAAAATGAGAAAACAGCAGTCTGGAATCAACAATTTGTTTCAAAAAAATTTCTGGACAAGGATCACCATTCTACAGAGGTGGAACAATTCCCAGTGTGCAATAGATCTGCTCATTACCTTGAAAGCTTTCTCGTGACGAGTCATTTTTTTTTAAGTTTATTTATTTTGGGGACACCTGGGTGGCTTGGTCAGTTAAGTGTCTGACTGGTGATTTCGGCTTAGGTCATGATCTAGGATTTGTGAGATCGAGTCCAACGTTGAGCTCTGTACTGACAGTGCAGAGCCTGCTTGGGATTCTCTCTCTCCCTCTCTCTGCCCTTCCCCTGATAATGCTCTTTCTCTCTCAAAATAAATAAACATTTTTTAAAAGTTTATTTTTTTTAGTAATCTGCACCCAACATGGGGCTCAAACTCATAACTCTGAGATCAACACCTGCATGCTCTACCAACTGAGCCAGCCACAGGCCCCTCAACTTGTTTCATAATAAATGAAAAGTGACTCCAGGCAGAGAGAATGAATACCAATCTGTGTAGGTTTTACTTCAATGTCTTTCTTGGACACCAATCTTCTGTGATGCTCCAAACTCCGCTCCCTCACCCCCCAATTTGGTCTATACATAAACCCAATGCAAGTCTGGAAAATGACTACCTGAGAAAGTTCAAGACTGCCAGGATAATTCACTGTTTGTTTCAGCTAAAACTTGGTGATAGGCAGATAGTCCTCTAACCCCCCTTTAAGCACAGTTACTTTGAAAGCTTGTAATTATAAATCCTTTCTCTGTTCCTTTGAGATATAAATCTTCTTGCACTCAGGACTATCTCCTCAAAGACCTGAGAGCCATCTCTTTGAAATGCACACAATCAAGGAGATGACTCTTGGTCTTGATATCAGTCCATATGGGAGAATAAAGTCCTAACTTGAGTGTGTGTACCACTGCCTCCATTCACCAAGGTTTGAGAAGTTTGTTTCTCCAGATAAGCACCAATTACCAAGTCAAGATGGCCTAGTCACAGAGACCAACACCCTCACCCCTTGCCCTTAGTGCCCTCAGTGCCTATCCTTCAGCACACCTCAGCCTGTAAAAAGTCTGCCCTTTGTTTCAGTAGGGTTGAATTCAGGTGACACTCAGTCCCCTATTGCAATAGTTATTACTGGGGTGCCTGGGTGGCTCACTTGGTTAAGCGTCAGACTCTTAACTTCAGCTCAGGTCATGATCTCATGATTCATGAGATTGAGCCCCACTGTAAGTGCAGAGCCTGCTTGGAATTCTCTTTCTCCCTCTCACCCTGCCCTTCCCCTGCTCACATGCTCGCACACGCTCTCTCTCTTGTAAATAAATAAATATTACCAAAGAAAAAATTGTTTTTACATTTTTTTAATGTTTATTTATTTATTAGAGAGAGAGAGAACGTGAGCAGGTGAGGGGCAAAGACAGAGGGAGACACAGAATCTGAAGCAGGTTCCAGGCTCTGAGCTGTCAGCACGGAGCCCAATGGGGAGCATAAACTCATGAACTGTGAGATCATGACCTGAGCCAAAGTCAGAAGCTTAACCGATTGAGCCACCCAGGCACCCCAGAAAATCTTTCATTATGACTTTAGTGTCTGGCTTTATCTGTTATATTACATATAGCAAGATTTTTTTATGT
This sequence comes from Prionailurus bengalensis, assembly GCF_016509475.1. Taxonomy (NCBI): domain Eukaryota; kingdom Metazoa; phylum Chordata; class Mammalia; order Carnivora; family Felidae; genus Prionailurus; species Prionailurus bengalensis. The sequence goes on along the minus strand of NC_057361.1, from coordinate 32,365,538 downwards.
TGCTGAATTGAATTTCATTAAGGAATATGCCACCCATTAATTTATCCATTCCTTATAATTAGTTTTTAACTCCATCTCTTTAAGAAGCAATTGTAAACTAAGCAAAGACAATTTGGTTATACTTGATTATTAGATTGTTTTGGTGAATACTGGTAATCTCTAATAGTTAAAGACAGAAAAAGATCTCTATGTCTCCTCCCCTGGGATCTCACCACTAAATTGTACATTGAAAGTCATAGATATTATTCTGCTACATATGCAACATTTATAAGAAAAAGTAGACATAACTTTGTCCTTTCAGCCATTTCAGAAAACATTTTGCTTCAAATTTCTATATAAGACATACATGGCACTACTCAGAAATCCTTTAGAAGTGGCTACATACAGAAATCAGATATAATCATAGACCTGGAGAACCAGTCTAAAGGTATAGGATCTTGGCTTCTCTAGATCTCTTATCTCACTTCATGAAAGGCAGAAATATACACAATACTTCTAGTCAATCCACATATGTTAAAACCACTCAAGTCAGCAATTAAGATCATTCTTTAGGGGCGCCTGGGTGGCGCAGTCGGTTAAGCGTCCGGCTTCAGCCAGGTCACGATCTTGCGGTCCGTGAGTTCGAGCCCCGCGTCGGGCTCTGGGCTGATGGCTCGGAGCCTGGAGGCTGTTTCCAATTCTGTGTCTCCCTCTCTCTCTGCCCCTCCCCCATTCATGCTCTGTCTCTCTCTGTCCCAAAAATAAATAAACGTTAAAAAAAAAAAAAAAATCATTCTTTAAATTTTACTGATTAACAAACCATCTGGTGCTGATCAAAGATAAAGATAGTTGAAGGGCACCCATGGAGCCTGAATTTCTGAATACAGATTCTGAAATGCTAGGTAACAAAGCCCAGTAGTGAATACTCTTGATTAGAAGACTCATATGTTCATTTAACATTCATTCATTTTTGAGAGACAGAAAGTGAGCAGGGGAGGGGCAGAGAGAGAGGGAGACACAGAATCCAAAGCAGGCTCCAGACTCTGAGCTGTCAGCACAGAGCCTGATGTAGGTCTTGAACCCATGAACTGAGTGATCATGACCTGAGCTGAAATAGGATGCTTAACCGACTGAGCCACCCAGGTTTCCCTCACATGACTCATTTCTTCTTCACGGTGATTCCTGGTACAAGAAGGCTACGAGAAAACATGTGAGGCCTTATAGGGTCTAGATTCACAGCTGAATCTAGGTCACTTCCACCCACATGCCATTGGCCAAAGCAAGCAGGCAGGCCAAGCCAAAAGTCAAGTGTCAGAGAGGTGCACTTTTTCCATGATGAGGCCACTGTAAGGCAGTAGGGAAAGGAAGGGCTGGAGCATTTGAGTCTGTCACTCAGCTACCACATTCTCCTCTAACCCATCACTGAATTAATGATCTCCCTTTTCATTTATAATTACTACAACATTATTCACACACAAAAAAGGACAGACTTTGCTTTTATTTTTGCTATTTTTCCCCCATTTTATGCCTAAGCCTCTGGCAAATATCAAGACCTAATTCAGATTGTTTGTTTGTTTGTTTTAAAGTTTATTTTGAGAGAGAGAGACAGAGAGAGAGAGAGCAGGGGAGGGGCAGAGAGAGAGGGAAAGAGAATCCCAGGCAGGCTCCTCACCAGCACAGAACCTGACGCGGGTCTCAAAGCCACGAAACTGTGAGACCATGACCTGAGCCAAAACCAAGAGTCAAATGCCCAACTGACTGAGCCACCCACTCACCCCAAGGTTCTGTTTTTTTTTTTTTTTTTTTTTAATTTTTTTTTCAACGTTTATTTATTTTTGGGACAGAGAGAGACAGAGCATGAACGGGGGAGGGGCAGAGAGAGAGGGAGACACAGAATCGGAAACAGGCTCCAGGCTCTGAGCCGTCAGCCCAGAGCCCGACGCGGGGCTCGAACTCCCGGACCGCGAGATCGTGACCTGGCTGAAGTCGGACGCTTAACCGACTGTGCCACCCATGCGCCCCCCAAGGTTCTGTTTTATAAAAGTATATTTATTCATTCATTTGACAATCAGATATTGAGTACCTACTGTATAGAAATGAAGTGAAACACATGTGAGAAATAAAAAAAATGGATCAGATATAGATTCTTTCTCAATGATCTTGGGGGTTTGGAGATTGAGGCTGGAAGTTTGGGGTGGGAGTAGCATCAAATACTGAAATAGAGTAGGGTGGTTAAAACCATCAGTTTGGGACTCAAGCAATCCTAGATTTGAGTCTCAGCCCTACCACTTCAAGCAAGCCATTTATCCTTTCTGCCTTAGTTTTAACCATTGACAAACAAAACAAGAATACCTACTTCAAAGATTCAGGGCTAAAAATAATTTATGCCTGTCACCTGTAAGTGTTCAATTAATAAATAGTTAGCACAAGGCAACAGATTACTTTTACCAGAGTGGACATCACATCCCCACCAGTTAAGGCCTTTTTCAGCTAGAGTCTACCTCATCATTTCTTCACAAAAATGATTAAGAGTTGTTTATAATTGATTTCATTATAGAATATACCCTTGAAAAAGGCTGAACTTCCTATAGCTTGTATCTGTATCCTTTTTTTAATTATTTTTTAAAGTTTATTTATTTATTTTGAGAGAGAGGGTGCACTTATTTATTTTGAGAGCAGAGGAGGGGCAGAGAGAGATGGGGAGAGAGAGAATCCCAAACAGCTTCCTCACTGTGAGCGCAAAGCCCAACCTGGGGCTCAAACCTATGAATTGTGGATTCATGACCTGAGCTGAAATCAAGAGTTGTATACTTAACCAACTGAGCCACCCAGGTGCCTCTGTATCTTTTTTTATAAGGGAATAATCATATCTAATTAGAACTTTAATGATCACTTTAATGATCTCATCTTAACTTGAACATCTTGAGTTACATCCCCAAATGAATTATAGTTCCCAAGGTGCACAGGGAAAGCTCAGAAAATAAGAGAGGAGAAAGCTACTCTCTTGCTCTATGTATATTAGCTCGGCAGACCCTCATCTTACCCTTTGGGATTGCCATTCTCCAGCTCCACAACATTATCTCTCATCAGAGGGGGCAACCCAAAGCCTCCAGTAATGGATGCCTATGAATGTAACCTTATTGGGAAATAGGGCCTTTACAGACATAGAAGGAAGAACACCATGTCAACATAAAGGCAGTGATCAGGGTGATGAATCTACCAGCTAAGGAATGCCAAAGACTGCCAGCAAACCAGAGAAGCTGGGAGGGACATAAGACAGATTTTTCCTCACAGCCTTCACAAAGAGCCAACCCTGCCAACACCTTGATCTTGGATATGTATAGATTCCAGAACAATGAGACAACACATTTCTTTTGTTTAAGCCACCCAGTTTGTCACACTTTGTTATAGCAGCCCTATGACACTAACACAGTGATAAAGACGAGGATCACCCTGATAGTCTGTGAGGTGCGCAGAGTAGTGGGGAACTCTACCCGTTCTGTACTCCTTTTATGGTCCCTTTCTACTCCCTTCTCAAGTTCCAATGTGCTTCAGTACTCCCCTGCATTCCAGACACCAGCCTCCTGCTCTCTCTGAATTCACTTGCAAATGCTTTGTGGTCCTAACACAGTGTCAGAATATTTGAGAGGAATGGAAGAATGAGACGCATGACATCTTTACATCTCGAGTTCATCCAGTCAGTCAACAAATAGTTTGGGTGCACCTGCTACGTGGAAGCCACTCTTCCAAGTGCTGGGAATACATCAAGGAAAAAACATGGGGAAAAAATATTCCTGTCCTCTCAGAGCTTATATTGTAGTGGATTTATAGCCTGGAATTAAATCCAATTCTGAAATCCTACGTTTACATCAAAGCCTAAGAGTCAAATGTGTTTGTTCCCAAGATGAGTAACTACTGATTAAATCAGCATTTCTCAAAGTACTTTCTGAGGATGAACTTTATCAGAATCTCTTAACACGCTAGTCAAAATGAAGATCAATGGGCTTCGAGACAGGCCCACGCAGTTCAACTCTTTGAGGGAACCTTAACATTCAAGCAGGAATGTTCCCTAACCTTTGGGAGGGACCATCTGTTCAACTAAGAGGGTTAAGCTCAAGTAGTGGAGATTCAGGTTCTTTCGGGCAAACTGAAGTATGAGATCTGCTGTTCAAGCAACCAGAGAAACTCAACTGGTGGAGTTTCAGACACCAGCTATAGCACTGTTTTCTCAGCTTCCCATAAAAGCCCCCAGGAGAGCTGTTAATACTGGATCTTCCCTGACCCCTTTCACACATTCAGAGCCAGAGGGTCTGGGGTGGGACCACAGGTGATTCATGGGTTGGCAGCCATGTTTCAGAAACACAGAGCTTTAGAATAAAAATACAAATTAGGGACATCAGAAATAGGGGCTCCTGGGTGGCTCAGTTGGTTAAGTTTCCAACTCTTGATTTCGGCTCAGGTCATGATCTCACAGTTCATGCGTTCTGGCTCTGCACCAGGCTCTACACTGCTGGTGGGGAGCCTGCTTGGGGTTCTTGCTCTCTCTCTCTCTGTGCCCCTCCCCCACTTGCATGCACGCACATGCTCATGCGTGCTCTTTCTCTCTCTCAAAATAAATAAGTTAACCTAAAAAAAAAAAAGAAAGAAATACCCCACACTTAATGAAAACTATCCAGGAGTGATATGTTAGTTATTCTTACTTTTTTCCCCACTTATTGAGTTTTTCTTCTAACATAGATTTGACCCTTTTGCCTCTACATTTTCTTTCTCTGCTGGATATGTCTTCAAAGCTCAGCTGTGTGAGCCCTGGGCTTGAAGGAATAAGATTTCATCAAAAGATTCCTTATAAGATCTTCAAGGGTGGGGGCTAAACTTGTCAACCTAGTACCCACCTGCAGCCTCTCCCCAGTAGGTGCCCAAAAAATATTTACTCAGTACTAAGCTGGTTAATAATACTCTGAGGAGTTACATGGTGTTTGGATCTAATTTAGACTGCATCTTGGAATCCTCTGGTCCTGCAGTCAATTTTCCACTCTCAATAAATGAGGCACCAAGTATCAGTTCCTTTGCAGAACACCCTGTAACACCTATTGATTCTCCCTCACGTCTCCTCTGTTCCCCCCACCCCAAGGACAATAGCAGAAGAGAGCAATATGGGCTGACGAACACGATCAGAGTTGCACCTGAAAGAGATTAAACCTTTTGGTTTTTCTGGCTGTTGACTTCAAGCTGGTTACTATACCATTGCTATGGCATTTTAGTAGTAAATAAAAATGCATTGTTTAAAGCAAATTCATTTATACTCAATCTTTTGTTACATTTTTAAAAAGTCAATAAGCATCTCCTTTCCTTTTTATTTGTAGGGCAAACTGAGGTTTGAAATTATACATATGAAATAAATTTGGGAAAAAGATATAGGATAAAATATTGAAGTATGTCAAGCAAGTTTTAGAAAATACAGGGCATCTGGGTGGCTCAGTTGGTCAAGCATCCAACTTCAGCTCAGGTCATGATCTCACGGTTTGTGAGTTCAAACCCCACATTGGGCTCTGTACTGACAGCTCACAGCCTGCTTGGGATTCTCTCTCTGCACCTCCACCTCCATCTCTCTCTCTCTCTCTCTCTCTCAAAAATAAATAAATAAACTTAAAAAAATAAACAAGGAAACACAAAAGCAATGTGCCTTGAAGGTATCCTTTATGACAATCTCTCTCATGGCTTTTCTGAGCAGGATCCATGATTGAGCTTGGAGAGGAAAAAGGCAGCTCACATAAGATAGGAACATTTGGCAGACGAGGACAGCAGAAAGAGAAGAGGCTTTAGGGGTAGTGAGACCCTTGAGAGAGTCCAGATTTTTACTCAGAATGACCACATAATGTTGGGCACCTCACTAACCCCTCAAACATTAACAAAACACCCCTAAATTTGTTAAGTAAACATTTGTGAAGACAAATAAATAGCCATCTATGTTCCCTCCCTTTTAAATGAATTGGTGTCACATGAATTTTTAGAAAAGGAATAATACAAAATAGATATGAGTTGCAAACTAGTCTATTGGCACAGAAAACACAGCTAATGTCTGTCATTAGCAATGATTTCAGCTAAGCAAAGCGAACAAAGTAAACAAATCCCTAATCCAGTTGAGACTCATTCAGCTATTCACATTGTTGCATGTTAAAACAAAAACAAAACAGCAAATAAAAACCACCAAAAAAAACACCCCAAAACAAAAACCAAATAACAAAACAACCAAAACACCTATTTATCACACAAGAGATTTATAAATAGATTCTTTGTTACTCTGTTTGGAATTTCAACTTAATTTGCATTTATCTCATGGCTATGTCTCTTGAAAAATAGGCTGACATTTCAGCAACTTTTTAAAGATTTTATTTTTAAGTAATCTTTACACCCAGCATGGGACTTGAACTTACAACCCTGAGATGAAGAGCCATATGCTCACCAACTGAGCCAGCCAGGCACCCCTCAGTAACCTTTGGAATAGCCTTGAAACACAATTTCTTACATAAACTCTGAGAAGTTCATTAATCACTACCCTATAGGACTATGTGCCCTTGTGTAGAGACTTCCCTACCATTTTCACACACACAAAAGTCATCAATACAACCAAAGGCACTATATACTTAGATGTAGGGATGGCAACAAAACGTTGGGAAATCCCAGCCTCATGCCCCAAATTTAGTGGTAGTTTGGTTTCTGCTGGTAGGCGGGGGCAATTAAAAAGACAAAAGAGTTGCTCAGAACCACAGGAAATGTGCTTCAGTCCAACAATGTACTTTTGAATGTTATCATTTGACCAAAAAAAAAAAAAAAAAAAAAAGAGAGAGAGAGAAAGAACATAGCTGTACCCAATTTTCTCAATTACTGTTGTATCCAACGCATTGGTAATATACAGCATGAACAAGGGTGAATGATTATTTGCAAAGATGAATCATTAGCAATGAGTTGGGACACAACCTTCAAAGAATTCATATATATTCAAAGTTCATAACTTGAAGTGGAATAAATGCTTACTTCTAATCTCCCTTTGGTAACTCTGATACATATTCCATCTTCACATGTAAAAAAGATTATAAGCAAGATTAATTGGTTTATTATGAAGAACATTCATCTTTTGCAAATAGGTCACTGTCATTCTGAAGACTATATGTACAAATATGAGTCAAAGCATGCATCTATAAAGGTAAAGGTGTTCTGGTCATCAAGTCCAATGTGGGGAGATGAGGGGGATTACCTAACACCAATAAGCAATTATCTGGACACCAGCTGGATATACTCAAGTTCAACTGAATTCTGATACTATCTACCCACAGGTTAAGGGCTTAGTCCTACAAGACCGCTCCCCCCACTGCTGATGTAGGTCACGAGTCCAGGTCTTTACCTGTGTTTCCGACTGGCTATAGATCCAAGGTTCCAACAATCCTGTCTTTGGGTTTGCTTAATTGGCTAGAGCAGTTCACAGAACTCAGAGAAACATTTTACTTCCTAGATCATCAGTTTATTATAAAAGGATATAGATCGGGGTGCCTGGATGGCTCAGTCAGCTAAGCCCCGACTGAGGCGCTTAACTAAAGCACTCAGGTCATGATCTCATGGTTCGTGACTTAGAGTCCCACATCAGGCTCTGTGCTGACAGCTCAGAGCTCAGAGCCTGGAGCCTACTTCAGATTCTGTGTCTCCCTCTCTCTGTCCCCTCCCCGCTCACACTCAGTCTCTCTCTCTCTGTCTCAGAAATAAACATTAAAAAAATTATTTTAAAAAAAAGGATATAACTCAAGAATAGCCAGATGGAAGAGATGCATAGGGCAAAGTAGGAGAGAAAGACATGGAGCATCCATGCCCTCTCCAGGTGTGCCAGCCACCTGCCCCAAATTTCCATGTGTCCACCAACCTGGAAGCTCTCCAAACTCTGTCCTTTTGGGTTTTTATGGAGGCTTCATTACATAGCCGTGATTGATTAAATGATTCCACATCGGTGACTGACCCAACCTCCAATCCCCCTTCCCTCCCCTGAGGTCAGGGGATTGGGACTAAGAATTCCAAACCTCTATGCTTGACTGGTCTCCCTGCCAACCAGCCCCCATTCTTGGGTGCTGTCCAAAAGTCACTCCATTAACATAAACCCACTTGTGGTGGAAAGGGGTTGTGAATAACAGATGTGCTGCTCTTTTTGCTCAGGAAATTCCAAGGGTTGGAAGGAGCCATGAGCCAGAAACCTTGGACTGGCTAAATATAAGAAATATTTCTTATAAATCACAATATCACAACAGGAAAAAATTCTTTGAAGGAGAGCCGAATTTGCCCCCAAAGTATGTCTCTCTGCTATTATAAGGGTTCTTTCAGGCTGATTATTTCTAAGAAACAGCAGACATAGAAAAAGCTCTGAAAAATGAGAGGTTGGTCGTTTGTAAGAGATATTTACATTTATGAGAGAAATCTCCATTTGTAGGAGTGTCTCCCTCTCCCTACTAGGATGACTAAATATCTGAAAACTAATCAATGAAGAAGGCAAGAATTTAAATGTATATAACAACCTTACCCTTGTTTACTGTGCTTTCCTGATGACCTCCCACAAATGGCCTCCCCTCCCCACAACATCTTCTTTTATCTTTAGTTGCAGATATTACTTAAGGTGGTGCCTTGGGCCATTTCTGGGAGTTACTCAGTTTTCCTGGATATCTCCCATGTATACAAGAGGTATACATGTTATTAAACTTCTATTTGTTTTTTTCTATTAACCTGTTACAGGGGTGTCTAAGCCAAGAATCCCGAAGGATAGACAAAAAATTATTTTTTCCTCCTCCACATCTTCAAAGATCCTGCGTGTTATTTAAAATAAAATCTTCCAGGGATGTCTGGGTGGCTCAGTCAGTTAAGCATCCCACTCTTGACTTCAGTTCAAGTCATGATCTCATGGTTCAAGAGTTCGAGCCCTGAGTTTGAGCCCTGTGTCAGGCTCCACACTAACAATGAGAAGCCTGCTTGGGATTCTCTCTCTGCTCATCCTCCACTTGCATTCTATCTCAAAACAAACAAACAAACTTTAAATAAATAAATAAATAAATATAAAATCTTCAAGAAATTGGTCACATCAGAAATTACCTAGCTTGTGCCTAAAAATGTCACAGTTAATTTAAATGAAAGACTGACACCATTCGGTACAGAAATATTTCTTTCAGAGTTTCAATATCCCTGTCTGCTCTTTATGCTGCAAAGAAAATTTTAAGCATGCCCCTGTGGAGGATAGTGACAAAGTAGAGAAGACAGAGAACTTTCAGCTGAATTCCTGATGTTAATGCTCTGTTAAAAGAAAAAATTAAATATTTCTTTGTTAATATTTTATACTGACAAGCACAGAGTTCTTAGGAACTAAAAATGTCAACAGGGACCAATAATTAAGTAGGAAAATGACAGGATCTTAAACACACTAATTGCCCCATAGTCAGGAGGCAAATAGTTAAGAATTCTAACTCACTGAAATGAATCAGAAAGTAGGTTGGGTACTGATGTGAAAAATGTTGGGGTTTGGAGCCGACAGCCAAGAAAGAATTCTTGAGATGTTTTTGGTGCAAAAAGGTGGTTTTATTAAAGCAGAGGGACAGGACTGGTAGGCAGAAAGAGCTATCCTGGGGTTGTGAAAAACAAATACTTGGGAGATGGGGAGGTAAGGACAAGGAGAAGTTTCCAAAAGGTCTTTCATATGCTAGAGAAACTCTCAGGATCCTGGTGGCCTAGCTATTGTCAAGCTGAGGTTGTTTTTCCCTCTAGCAAATCATTAACATGAAAAACAGTTGGGAGTTCCTGGAGAAATGTTGTACTCTCCTGCCTCAACTATTTGTCAATGGGGTACAGGTTATAAGGAAATTTAATCTTATCTGCATTTCTTTCTTTGTTCCCCATATCAGATACTTCTTTTTTTTTAATTTGTTAATTTTGAGAGAGAGAGAGAGAGAGAGAGAGAGAGAGAGAGAGAGAGAACGTGCGCGAGCAGGGAAGGGCAGAGAGAGGGAGAGAGACAATCCCAAACAGGCTCCCCGCTGTCAGCCCAGAGCCTGACTCAGGGCTCAAACTCAGGAACCATGAGATCTTGCCTAGCCGAAACCAGGAGTCAAACATTTAACCGACTGAGTCACCCAGGTGCCCCTCAGCTACTTCTTTATAAAGTACTATGTTAAAGATGGTATATTTATTTTGGGTTCTGAATTTCCTCCGATTATAATTTGCTGTACATCTTACCAAGGCAGATCTGGCTGCTGTTGACGGTAGTGGGGGCTGATTTCCTAGCTATTTTGAGGAGATTGTGCTCATTATTGCACTGCCTCTACTACCTCATTGCACAGATAATCAACCAGGAAAAAGCTCTAACTGGGTAAATCCAACGTTCAGTCCAGTAAAAAGTGACAATGACTGATGTGATGGTTATTTGACATCATGGTCTCACACCCTGTCACCCCAGACTCCTCAGGCAGAGAAGTGGGTAATTTCTCTCCTTCCTCCCAGAAGTTGCCTGATGTGCACATCCCAGTTACATATCTGAAGCCAGAAAAAGCCCTGGAAGGAAGTCCATAAAACCATTGCATAATAAAATGACTCAATCGTAAAATGCTTCCTACTTTCCTCCTTTTCTTGTTCTTAAGTGTAGAATGAAAAATTCGTAGAAACAAGGGGCATGGACATTGGAAGTTTTGTAAGGGGTGTTGTGAAGGCTCGGGAGGGCACATGTATGATTTAAGGTTCATCATTTTTCGATGCGTGCTCCTGAAAGCAGGTGCCAGCTGTCACATCCCATCTTCTGGCCCAGCAAAGTTGAGAAGGTGTCCAATCAGGGCAAGTTCATTGGAATAGTCTGCGTACATTCATGAATGACTGATGGAGCAGCCACCTGTTGGGAAACAATTTTCCACGGATCTCTCACATTTCTACACGCCTTTAAATAAAGACACTGAGAGCTTTTGCTCTAGACTCTATTTTAAGGATGTTTGTATAACCAAACAGCCTTGTATGATAAAAGCAGTGTCTCAGTCCTTGGTCAGAAGACAGATTTGTTAGCCCTTCAGGGCAATAAAGATAATATCTCCCTTGGGGCAAAGGCTAGGCAGGTTTGTTGGAAGTTTCCTGTAAAGAATTTGCTTCTTAAGCTCAGGATTCCTTATTTGAGACATAAACCCACTCTGCACAGTATCCATAGGGACTGTTCCATACCAATTCTAAGGAACTTGAAGGACAAGGGGAACATATGCAAATAGGAAGCTCATGCTGCCTGCTGTCTTGTGAGCAATAAAGACCTTTGTCTCTGACCTTGGAGTATTGTACCTTCTGCCAGAATCCATTAAAATGTGACAGACTAACTTGTTAGCTTGGCAGTAGGATAGAATCTCAGACCAGTGATAGTTATTGCCAAATATCTCCCCTGTGGTTGCTCTTCAAACTATAGTGCAAACTGTCTTTTAAAAACTATTTCAGAGGCACCTGGGTAGCTCAGTTGGTTCGTTGGAGAAGTGGATAAAGTACACCAAAGATGGCTGATTGGACTAAAACCAAACTCTGGTCTCTAGCTTAGAGACCCCTCCTCCGGTTTCTTCTTCCTATGTTTGCTGTGCGCAGGAAAACCCCCACAGATATGGAGGCTGTCGGCTATAAATTACCCTCCCCACTTGCATTCCGGGCTCACACCTTTGGAGAAACAGTCTTCTCTGAGCCTGCCAGTGTAAAATAAATCTCTAATCCACCAAGATCTCCGAGTGCTGCTTGGTTTTTCCACCAGTGTTCCAGCCTGGTTTCATAACAGGTTAAGTACCTGACTTCAGCTCAGTTCATGATCTCACGATTCATGAGTTCGAGCCCCACATTGGGCTCTCTGCTGTCAGTGCAGAGCCTGCTAGGGATCCTATGTCTCCCTCTTTCTCTGCCTCTCTCAAAAATAACTAAACATTAAAAAAATAATAAATAAGGGGTGCCTGGGTGGCTCAGTCAGTTAAGCAACCAAATCTTGGTTTTGGCTCAGGTCAGGTTCTCATGGTTGAGTTTGAGCCCTGCATCAGGTTCTGCGCTGCCAGTATGGAGCCTGCTTGAGATTCTCTCTCTCTCTCTTTCTCTGTCCCTCCCCCACCCACACTCTATCTCTCTCTCCCTGAAAATAAACTTTACAAAATAAATAAGTCAATATAAATGAATGAATGAATGAATGAATGAAAAATACTTCAGGGAGGGGAGCCTAGCTACCTCAGTTGATAGAGCTTGTGATTTGTGATCTCAGGGTTGTGAATTCGAGCTCCACATTGAGTGGAGAGATTATTTAAAAAATAGAATCTTAATAAAAAAGATTTCAGGAATACATGGCACTGATGAATACACCAGAGTGAACTTTTCACAACCCTCCACATTGAAACAGGTTCAATGATTTAGGGATCCGGCTGTTCAGACAGTCTTTAATTTACCTAGATGTGTTGTTCTTCCTGCCAGCATCTTTTCCATATTATCCATGATATAAACATGAAATTCAATTAGAATTTTTGATGAAAGTAACTTAAAATATATCTATGCATTCTTCTTGATTTGTCAGTCCTTAATACTAAGCATAAAGTTTTTGGAATGATTATATCTTATAATCTAACACCATTTCCTCATGTCTCCTTTTAGAACTATTGATGTACCTGAATTTAATTTGCTCATGGTCATATACACACAGGAATAATTATAATTGTATTTTAAATAGATACTTTCAGTTACATATACATGTGTTTCTTTCCTTACTTTCCTGTTCCTGATGTGTGTGTGTGTGTGTGTGTGAGAAAAGGGACTTGAAACTTTGACAGTTCAGGTAGGAAACTAATGTACCAGAGACATTAAAGTGTGAGATCAAAAGTGGATTCTCCTTCCAACTCTGACATAGGCTGTTTCAATGATCTTAGTCAAGACATTTAATCTCTTAGGTCTTCTATCTGCTCATTTGAATGGGTTAGATTATTTTAAGGGCAACTTGAAATTTCGTGAAACTATCTCCTTTTTTGTTGCTAAATGCTATCACTGATATATTGAGAATTTTTCAAAAACAGGGTATCAAGTTCTGATATTTAAAACCTTCCCATAGGCAAAGGATATATAGTGAAGAAACTATCCCAAAGGGAGACTTTGAAAAGTGGCAATAAACTTGTCTATTACAAAGGATTTCACCAGCTTCATCACAGATATTAGATGCTAATCTTTAGGTACTTTCTTGCATTGCCCTATTACTTCTAATAGCTGATACAAGGTATTTCTTTGGTGATGAGATATTTCCTTTAAGACTGGGACACTATAACCTTCTCTATCACTGATTAAAATAGGTAACTTAAAATTTGCATCAAAAACTAATTATTTTTACAGGTTTAAAAAAAAAGCCAAATGTAATTTAAGATTTTATTTTTCAGTAATCTCTGCACCCAACATGGGGCTTGAACTTACAACTGAGAGATCAAGAGTTACATGCTCTACTGACTGAGCCAACCAGGGGCCCCACAGCTTGTTTAATAATAAATGAAAAATTATTCCACACAGAGGGAGTGAATGCTGATCTGTGCAGGTTTTATTTCAATGCCTTTCTGTGATGTTCCAAATTTCCCCTCCCATCTGGTCTATACTGCAAACCAGTGTTGTGTCATCTAACAAGACCTCATACATTGGACTCAAATATATGCCCATATGAATTGATACATATATGTATGTGTAAACACACACACACACACACACACAAATAAATTCACTTGATTCTAACAATCCAACCCCTAGAAAGTAGTTTCTTTTTTTAAAGATTTTGTTTTTAAGTAATCTCTACACTCAACGTGGGGCTCAAACTCACAACCCTGAGATCAAGTGTCACATATTCTACTGACTGAGCCAGCCAGGCACCCCCCTCTCAAAAGTTCTCAATGTTCTGGTTCACTGACTACCAAAACTATTTTCTGTGAGGTTGTACTGATGGCCTCAAGTCATTTTTTTTTCCTGTTATTCATTTGTAGTAGTTATTAGAGATATTTCCATGGTCAGTGATGTGAAAAATGTTGGGGTCCGGGAGGAAACAGTCAAGAAAGAATTCTTGAGATGTCTTCAGTGCAAAAATGTGGTTTTATTAAAGCACAGGGACAGGACCCATGGGCAGGAAGAGTTGCACTTGGGTTGTGAGGGGTGACTGGTTATATACTTTCAAGCTGGGAAGGGGTAGGGGTAGTGTAAGTCTCTAAGGAATCTGGAAGCCAGGTTTATAGGGCCTTGAGGGGTTAGCTGCTGTTAGGATAAGGTCACTTACTACTGTCTAGTAAAACCTTAGTCATGAGACCCTTCTGATATATATCAGTGGGCCATGTGCTCAGAGGATGATTGCTAACATATACCTTGGGGGATAGAGATAAAGGAAGTTTCCAAAGGAATTTTTATATATTAAAGGAGACTTACAGGGGTGCCTGGGTGGCTCAGTTGGTTAAGTGTCTAACTCTTGATTTTGGTTCAGGTCACGATTTCATGGTTCATGAAATCGAGCCCGCATTGGGCTCTGCACTGTCAGCATGGAGCCTGCTTGTGATTCTCTCTCTCCCTCTCTCTTTGCTCCTCTCCCCCACTCGCACTCTCTCTCAATCTCTCAAAAATAAGTAAATAAACATTTAAGAAATTTAGAGGAGACTTACAGGACCTGGAGATGGAGCTAATGTTAGCTAAGATTGCCTTTTGCCCTTAGCAAAGTATTAACCTTGAGGCAGTTGAGTTTCTAGAGGAAGGTCGCTCTGCCCTCCTCAAGGACTTGCCCATGGGCTGCACATTGTAAGGAAATTTCATTTTTTTCCTTTTGTCTTTGTTCCTCACATCAGTCAGCATTCATTTCTACTTCGTCTAGTCAGAGCTTTTCTATTTTCCATTAAGTAACTATTCTTCACTCGACTATATGTAATCATGCTATCTTTGCTTTCTCTGGCTTCCCTCCCTTCTTTCCTTCCTATTAAAAAGAACTGCAGAGGCGCCTGGGTGGCTCAATCAGTTAAGTGTCCGACTTCGGCTCAGGTCATGATCTCGCAGTCTGTGAGTTTGAGCTCTGCGTTGGGCTCTGTGCTGACAGCTCAGAGCCTGGAGCCTGTTTCATATTCTGCGTCTCCCTCTCTCTCTGACCCTCCCCCATTCATGCTCTGTCTCTCTCTGTCTCAAAAATAAACAAACGTTAAAAAAATTTTTAAAAAAAGAACTGAAAATCTACAAATTTCATAATACACAATTACAAAAAAGAAGTGTCTAAGGTATGAACCAAAAATCAGTTATTATGACAGCATAAGATCTGATAGGATCAATTACCATTTTAATACATTTGAATTAATGTATTTTGTTTTTATTACCTTTTTTTCTTTTATTTTGAGAGAGAGAGAGAGAAAGAGAAGGAGCGAGCATGTGTGCGCTGGGGAGGGGGCAAAGGGAGAAAAAGAGAATCCCAAGCAGGCTCCATTCTCAGCACTGAGCCTGACATGGGGCTCGATCCTGGGATCATGACCTCAGCCAGTATCAAGAGTCAGTCGCTCAACCAACTGAGCCACCCAGGCGCCCCTTGTTTTTATTACCACTTTAAAATATTTTAATACTGTGTGAAAATTTATAACTCAAACACTTATAGAATCCTTAACACAAAATGCAAAATCCAGGCAGCAAAGCACTGATATTACTCTTTTCTTATTCTCCTAATTGCATTTCAGAATGAAAACATTTCCTTCCTAAAACAATGCCTAGCAGCTAACAAAAGGGGCATACTAATGTGGACAATTGCAAATGTAATTCTGCCAAAAAGGAATGCAATTTGTTCTTGTTTATTTTTTGTGTTTCGCTTAATGGTATGGATCATCAAAACCTAGATAATTTTATAGCTGAAATCAAGGCATAAATGGATTAAAGATCAATGTAAAAAATCAAGTCTTTTGGCAAAATGATGTGTAAACAGGGAAAAATATTAGTTTTATAGGAAATATTTAAAAGTGAAAGCTAGGGTCTATATGATAACTTCTGAACAAACACTAAAAATGGCTAATTGTTTTTTTCTTCTTTTGTAAATAATTTTCCTGAGGGAATATTCTACCTCAACAATGAGTTAGGAAGTCTGAATTATAGTCTTGTTTAATTGCTAATTTACATATTACCTTGTAGGGGCTATTCACTTTTGCATTTCAATTTCTTTGAAGGGAAGCCAAATTTGTCCACAAAATAGGTCTCTTTGGCATAAGGATTATTTTAGGCTGATTATTTTTAAGAAACAGCAGACATAGAATGAGCTCTAAAAACTGAGTAGAGGGACACCTGGCTGGCTCAGTCAATAGAGCATGTAGCTCTTGATCTCAGGGTCACAAGTTCAAGTTCATGTTGGACTTAGAGCTTACTTAATTAAAAAAGAAAAAAAAAAGTAAAAATTACCCTTCAGTAAGAGACATCTACAGTTATAATTATTCTCTCTCTCTCTCTCTCTCTCTCTCTCTCTGTACCAGGATAACTAAATCTCTAGAAACTTGTAAGTGGAGAAGAGTGGACTTAAATATGCATAACAACCATACCCTGTTTACTATGCTTTGCCTGATAACCTCCCATTACTTCTCCCCCTCCAACATCTTTTGTCTTTAGCTGGAGATGTTATTTAAGGCAGTGGCTTGGGCCATCTCTGGGAGTTACTCAGTTTTGCTGGGTCTCTCCCATATATATGGGAGGTATACATATTATTAAACTTAGTTTTTTCTCTTGTTAATCTGTGTTTTATTACAGCGTGTCTCAGCCAAGAACCTACAGAGGTAGGGGAAAAATTATTTTTCCTCCCCTACACTATATTTACAAAACAAAACAAAGAAAAATGGAATGAGGCCAACATATACAATGAATCTAGAAAGGGCTGAGTTTTAGGTTCCCTCTCTTAATTCTTTCAATAATACCAATAGGAATATGTTTTTATCTCCATTTTGCAGACAAGAAAAGTGAGTTTGAAATATGTAAATTTGTCCATTAATATAGCTATTAAGAAATCCAGTTAGGGGTACCTGGGTGGCTTCATCAGTTGAGCAACTGACTTGTGATTTCAACTTAGGTCACGATCTCATGGTTTGTGGTTTCGATCCTCTCTCTCCCTCTCTCTCTGCCCCTCCCCTCCTTATGTTCTCTCTCTGAAAATAAATACACTTAAAAAAGAATCCAGTTAGGGATGCCTGGGTGGTTCAACCAGTTAAACATCCAACTCTTGGTTTCAGCTCAGGTCATGATCTCATGATTCGTGAGTTCAAGCCCTGCGTCGGGCTCTGTGCTGACTGCAGGGACCCTACTTGGGATTCTCTCTCTCCCTCTCTTTCTGCCTCTCCCCTGCCCATTCTCTCTCTCTCTCTCTCAAAATAAATAAATAAACTTAATTTAAAAATCCAGTTAGGGTCCAAACTGAGAATTTTCTAGCTCTGTGATAGACGTTTACCACTCCTTTACTGCACATGTATATATACAGCTAGTTAGAAAACTTGAAAGACACATGAACTGTGGATTAAGGCAAATATTATTATCATTGCTTTAAATATATTACAAACTGGGAAGGATTCTACCTCCAAAATTATATTAGCTTTCCTCTGCTGCCACTAAGGTACTCAGTATTTCTGAGCAAGGAAGCTAAGGCCGTGTTGAGATGAGCCCCTCACTTCGTCTGGCCATTAGCACCGTGCCGGGCAGCACCTGCTCAGCACTCGCCTGCACCATGGTCTCCATGTTAGAGCTCGCCTGCACCTACTCTGCTGAGTGGATAAGGAGGTGATTGTCACGGAGGATAATATCAATGCCCTCATTAAAGCAGCAGGTGTAAATGCTGAACCTTTCTGGCAGGGCTTGTTTGCAAAGGCTCTGGCCAACATCAACATCTGGAGTCTCATCTGCAAGGTAGAGGCCGGTGGACCTGCCCCAGCAGCCAGTGCTGTACCAGCAGGAGGCCCTCCTTCCACTACTGCTGCCCCAGGTGAGGAGAAGAAAGTGGAAGCAAAGAAAGAAGAATCAGAAGAGTCTGATGATGACATGGGCTTTGGTCTTTTTGACTAAATCCTTTCTGTAACCTGTTCAATAAAAAGCTGAACTCTTTAAAAAAAGATCACTGTTGGGGCACCTGGGTGGCTATATTGGTTAGGTGTCTGACTTCAGCTCAGGTCATGATCTCATCACTTGTGAGTTTGAGCCCTGCATCAGGCTCTGTGCTGACAGCTTGGAGCTTGCTTGGGATTCTGTCTGTCCGTCTCTCTCTCTCTCTCTGTCCCTCCCCTAGCCACGCTCTCTCTCTCAAAAATAAACAAGCATTAAAAAAATTATTAAAAAAAGATTACTGTTTAATAGACACTCGAAGATAAGGAAAACATATATTATTTCACAAGTACTAAAGAGGTAGAATTTAATTAAATAGAACACAAGCATATAATGGAGAATAAAAGGAAATATTCATCTTTTGGAATATCTGACATTAATTAATGAATACTAAACATGTTTTGTCAGGTTAGGGGATAAAATTACCAATATCAGAGAAAAAAAAGGGACATCAATACAAACCTTTAAGACATTAAAAACACATAAAAAGATATTACAAATAACTTTTCAGTAATATATTTGAGAATTGAGATTAAATTTTAAAAATCACAAATATCAATTACTAAAAGTGATAAAAGACGACATAGAAGGGGCACCCGGGTGGCTCAGTTGGTTAAGACTCTGACTCTTGATCTCAGCTCAGGTCATGATGTCAAGGTTCATGAGATCAAGCACTGTATCAGGCTCTGTGCTGACACCGTGGAGCCTGCTTGAGATTCTCTCTCTCCCTCTCTCTCTCAAAATAAATAAATTTAAAAAAACATTAGGGGTGTCTGGATGGCTCAGTGGGTTAAGTATCAGACTTCAGCTCAGGTCATGATCTCGCAGTTTGTGAGTTCAAGCCCCATATTGGGATCACTGCTGTCAGTGCAGAGCCCACTTGGATGCTCTGTCCCCCACTCTCTCTGCCTCTCCCCATCCCAAATGTATGCTATCTCTCTCTCTCGCTATCAAAAATAAACGTAAAAAAAAAAGAAAGAAGAAAAGAGACTATGTTGTAAAGAAATCTGAAGTTTCTAGTCAACATACACCACCAAGAGCTATAACAGTTAATGTAGGACTGTGATCAGAGGGCACTGGACCAAGTATGGGCAGAACATAATGTTAGTGTAGGAGCTGAGGACAGGCACCCCTATGATGGGCCGCTTTGACATGAAGATGATTCTGAGCTGAAGGCAACTGAGACCCGACAGCCTCAAGAGAGAATTTTGCCCCTCCCTTAACTAGGTAGGAAACTCTATTGGGGATCTTTCCCAGAATAAGGGTTATTAGCAGAGATAAATTTTATCTGAGTGACCCATCTGTATGGCAGGGCAAACATCTAATTACCAAATATCTGCTTCTTATTTCCTGTGAATTGTATTCCTTTCCTCTGAAGTCCCAGACCCCTACCCCCATCTCATTAGTTCAGGATGACATATATACTCATTTTGCCTGTCTTTGGAATTTCCGGGTTCGTGTGGATTCCCTGTACATATGCTATTAAATTTTACTTTCTCCTGTTAATCTAGCTCATGTCAGTTTGATTCTTAGTCTAGCTAGAAGGCCCTCTGAAGGGAACAGAAATTCTTGCTCCCTGACATTAGAAAATGGAAAGTTTATTGATTTGTGAGAGCTCTTCTGGGATACAGGATTTAACACCTTGACAAGGACCCACTGCTATTGTATGAATATGCTGAAGCATGGGAAAAGCAATAGTCTTTATAACTGAGTGAGAAAACCCAGACATAACACTGCAGACAGTAGGGGAAGGTAATAAAATGCTTATTAAAGGGGTGCCTGGGTGGTTCAGTCGGTTAAGTGCCTGACTCTTGATTTCGGCTCAGGTCAGGATCTCACAGTTTTGGAGTTGGAGCCCCACATCGGGCTCTGTGCTGACAGCACAGAGCCCACTTGGGATTCTCTGCCCCTCCCCACTTGTGCACTCTCTCTTTCCCAAAAATAAACATTAAAGATAAAATAAAATAAAAATAAATGCTCATTTAAATAATTACAAAAAGGGACACCTGGATGGCTGAGTCGGTTAAGCGTACGATTTCAGCTCAGGTCATGATCTTGTGGTTTGTGAGTTCAAGCTCCAAATCGGGCTCTGTGCTGATAGGTCAGAGCCTGGAGTCTGCTTCCAATTCTGTGTCTCTCTTTCTCTCTGCCCTTCCCACACTCATATTCTCTCTCTCTCTCTCAAAAATAAACAAAAACACCTCTAAAAAAATAAAATAAAAATAAATCAATTAAAAATTTAAAAATTAAAAAAAACCTCATAAAATGCTCATAGCATACTAGACCATTTTGTTACACTATGTAATATCAGAAAAGCCACCATGATGTATATGCTTCAAAGTAGGGCCCAGAGGATACACCTTATACCAAATGGTAAAAAATATGGTGGTAATACAAACAATCATACCACTAAAAATTTTAGTGGCTGTTCTCCTCTGTAGGTAAGGGATGAGGAAGTAAGATATGCTATTACAGAATTGGGCTCAGGGTGCCTGGCTGACTCAGTCAGTAAAGAATGCAACTCTTGATCTTGGGGTTGTAGGTTTGGGCCCCATGTTGGATGTAGAGATTACTTAAGTATAAAATCTTTTAAAAAATTGGATTAATGATAGCAAAGGAAGTGGTAGTAACTTAAAACAAGAAACAACTGGTAGTATGGAATGATCGGAGTCAGATGGATTAAATTATTATTTCGAGCAGAAAAATCAAAACGGCAGCCAGGATGGTCTGACCTGTAGAAGGTTATGAAAGTGATTAGCAGAATACAGTATCTCTCAGAGCCAAATAGATGGGCCTCTGACAAGGGTTCTTTTTGATCAGTACAATCAGAAGAAATCAAGAATAGATTATTAGGAAATTTATTACCTAATGTAAATCACCATCTCTTGCTCAGTTTCCAGAATTGAGCCAGCTTAACACCCATAACTCTTGGATTGAAAGAGAGGCCTGGTCCCCAGAAAGCAGGACCCTTCAAAATGTTGACAAGTGAATGCAATAATTCTTTCAGTGCTTTCCCAGTTAGAGCTATGTTCATTTACTTAAGTAGCTCTTCCCTGGGGTACATAAATATACAAACATTGCAAGGACTGTTGGACATAGGGTCCAAACTGATGCTGGAATCCAAAAATTCAATGCATCACATGGACCCCAGTCAGAGTGAGGACATATAATGGCCAGATAATAAATGGAGTCCTGGGGCACCTGGCTGGCTCAGTCAGTAGAGCATGTGACTCTTGATCTCAGGGTCTTGAGTTCAAGCCCCATGTTGGATGTACAGCTTACTTTGAATGAATGAATAAGTGAATGGAGTTCTGGTCCAGCCCCATCTTACAGTTAATCCTTTGGGTACACAGTGCAAAATTTGCAATTAGAATAGGTAATGTTGGTAGTTGGCCAAACCTCACATTGGTTTCTTGGCCTGTAGGGTAAGAGCTATGATAGTGTGAAAGGCCAAGTAAAAGCTTTAGAAATTACTCCCATTCTCAACCAAGACAGTAAGTAAAAATCAATCCTACATTCTAAGGGTAGCAGCACCTATAGAATGCAGGATTGGTGGTCTCTATCATATCTCCATTTAATATGTCAGTCTCATACTTTCAAAATCCAAACACATTCCATATTGTATTAGTGGACTACTGCAAACTCAAACATTTACTATCCCCAATTGTTGCTACTGTGCCAGAAGTGATGTCTCTGCTAGAGCAGATGAACACAACCAAAGTACATGGTAAGCAGTCCCTGAAGTGGCAAATGCATATTTTTCTGTTTATATCAAAAGGGAGGACTATAAATAGTTTGCATTTACTGGGAAGAGATAACAATATATGTTTACAGTCCTGTCCTAGGTCTATAGTAAATTTCCTACCCTTTGATGTCATATACTCTGAAGACATCTAACTGTCTGGACATTCTACAGAACATCAAAAATTTCCAACATATTGACTAGAGCTTGCTAACTAGACCAGTAAGAAGTAGCAAATATGTTGAAAGTCTTGGTCAGGTGAATGCATTCCAAAGAGAGGAGTTCACACCATTGGTAAAAATGTTAAGGATCAGTGGTCTGAGATATGGGAACACATCTCTGTAGTGAAGGGAACGTGATTGCATCTCAAACATTCCTCCACAAAGAAGAAAGCTCAATTCCTAGAATGCCCTTTGGGGTTCTGCACAAAGCACAATCCATAAGTGGCAATACTGTTCCAGCCCATATATTGAGTGACACAAAATGGTCTCAGCTGTGAGTGGGGTGCAGAGCAGAAAAGGGCTCTGCCTCAGGAAAAGGCTGTAATCCAAGTGTTTCTACTGCTTGTCACATATAATCTGGGAGACTCTATGTTATTATGGGTATGAAAGTTGACAAAAAACACAACTTTTTTTTCCAGTTTTTACCTTAGTTCCAGTTAGTTAACATATAGTGTTGCATTAGTTTCAGGTGTACAATAATAGTGATTCAACATTTCCATACACCACTCAGTGCTCATCACGACAAGTGCACTCCTGAACCCCTATCACGTATTTAACCCACTCTCCCCCCACCCACCTCCCCTCTGGTAACCATCAGTTTGTTCTCTATAATTAAGGGTCTGTTTCTTGGTTGGTCATTCTCTAAAAGACACCATTTAGAGTTTATGGCTAGCCCCAATAAAAGACTATTAATACAGATTCCTAGGACTCTGGAGTAAGACTGCACAATCTGCAGTGGAGAACTGTACACAATTCAAAAAGCAGTTTCTGACCTGCTTTATAACATCAGTATTTTTGGTGAATACAGTCCATTTGTTATGTAGAACTTCTATCACTTCTTTCCTCATCAGATCAGATATGCATTTTTTTTTTTGTTAGCAATATTATAGTAGTGATATGTATCCTTTTTGGTGCAATATATCAGGAAGCATATGACTGGTAATGTTGTTTTTGACCCCTTGGTTAAAGTGACACCTTCCAGGGCTCTCTATCATAGTATCTTTTTCTTCCTTTTTTGAGGAAGATTCTTTCTCTATTTTTCTTTTTAATTTTTTTTAACGTTTATTTATTTTTGAGACAGAGAGAGACAGAGCATGAACAGGGGAGGAGCAGAGAGAGATGGAGACACAGAATCTGAAACAGGCTCCAGGCTCTGAGCTGTCAGCACAGAGCCCGACGCCAGGCTCGAACTCATGGACCATGAGATCATGACCTGAGCCGAACTCGGACGCTTAACCGACCGAGCCACCCAGGCGCCCCGAGGAAGATTCTTTCAAATGATGTCACTACCTTATTGAACTGTGGACTTTCGTTCACTAGTTTTAGAATCTGTTCATGATTCTTGAGGTGCCTGGGTGGCTCAATCAGTTAAGCGACTAACTCTTGGTTTCAGCTCAGGTCATGATCTCATGATTTGTGAGTTTGAGCCCTATGTCAGGTTCCACATATGGCAGCATGGAACCTGCTTGGGATTCTGTCTCTTTCCCTCTCTCTCTGCCCCTCCCCCTGCTCAGGCTGTCTCTGTCTCTCTCAAAATAAATAAATAAACTTAAAAAAATTAGAATCTGGTGATGATTCTTGCCTGAATTAGTTTTTATCATGATGATTACCAAATTTATTTTTTCTACATTTAGTAGTTGGCTTTCTACTATAAAGTATAATTTGCCATTCTTCCACATTTTTCCAACAAATTATTTAGGTTCTGCTTACTCAACTACTGTGTAGGGGTGGATTCCCCAACACCAACAAGTAATTAATTTTCAAACACCAGCTGGGTGCCCTACAATTCAACTCAATTCTGACACTCTCTACCATGAGATAGCATCAGATCCCACACGTTGAGGGCTGTCCTACAAGGCTGCCCTCACTTTAACTTCAGATGCCAATCACAAACCCAGGTTATCACCTGTGCTTGTGACCAACTGGATATCGATTGGAGGTTCCAATGAACCCCACCTTGGGTTGGAGCTGCTAGAGCAGCTCACAAAACAGCTTAGAAACATTTTACAGTTGACCCTTAGGGGCACCAACCCTCCACATAGCTGAAAATCCCTTTATAACTTTTGACTTTCCAAAAACTTAATCATTAATAGCCTACTGTTGACTGGAACCCTTACCAATAACATAAACAGTTGATAACACATATTTTATATATGTATCATATATTGTCTTTCTATAATAAAATAAGCTAGAGAAAATAAAATATTAGGAAAATCACAAGGAAGAGAAAATAGATCTACAGTACTGTATGATCAAAGAAAATCTGCATTTGTAAATGGACCCACACAGTTCAAATCCATGTTGTTCAAGGGTCAACTGTACTTACTAGATGACCAGTTTATTATAAAAAGATATACCTCAGGAACATCCAGATGGAAGGGATGCATAGGGCAAGGTATGCAGAAAGGACCAGTACTCTTCAGGAGCACTACTGTCCCTAAATCTCCATGTGTTCACCAACCTAGAAGTTCCCTGAACCCTGTCCTTTTGGGTTTTTATGCACTCATTGCATAAGCAAGAGTGATTAAATCATTGGCCACTGATGATTGATTTAATCTCCAGTCCCTCTTCCTTCCAGGAAATCAGGGGTAGGATGAACTGGTCTGATCTCTAATCATGTGGTTGGTTCTTTGGCAACTAGCCCCCATTCTTAGTTGCTTCCAAAGTCACCTCATTAACATAAACTCAGGTGTGGTTGAAAGGCATTTGTTATGAATAACAAAAGACATTTTTATTGCTCCTATCACTTAGAAAATTCCAAAGGTTTTAGGAGCTCTGTGTCAGGAAATGGACAAAGACCAAATATATATTTCTTATTACAAATCAAAATATCACACACGTCAATACCTATTTATAGGTTTATCTATCTAAAAGATTATATATCTATACCTATATATACTCTCTTGCTTTGACTTGCTTTTTCTTGTTCTTAGAAATAATCCATTAGCTGATGAAAAATCAAGTATTTTCCCTTCCACAATTTCTTTTTTCTAAAAATATTTTACTTATTTTTGAGAAAGAAAGTGTGAGTGGGAGAGGTGTACACAGAGAGGAAATAGAGGACCTTAAGTGGGCTCTGTGCTGACAGGAGTGAGCCCTATGCAGGGCTCAAACTCATGAAGCACGAGATCATGACCTGAGCCGAAGTCAGACACTCAACCAACTGACTGAGCCACTCAGGCACCCCTTCTTCCCTCTCACAATTTCAACTTTATTTTTCTTCTACTATCTAAAGCAAATATCAATACACCCTTTTCTGATTAAGTAGGAAAGGAAACCATGTAAGTTTTTTATGATCTTGTTTGCTTGATAAATATTGATTTTATCATCTTTGGCTGGAAGGGATTTTATTTCTTTCTGAGATTCCAATTTCTTTTCTATCCTCCTTTTATCCACTGAACATTATTAAATTTGTAGAATTCAAATAGATGAAATAGTAACATATAATCTCCTTCTGTGTTCTACATCCATCCTTTCCCTTCTGCTGGATGTTTGCTTATTTGCTTTCTTCAAATATACACAACGCACCATTTCACACTTTTATTGAGACTCAGTCAAACTTCTCCATAAACATGTGTGTTATCTTTAATTTTTTATAAGAGCAGCATGATACTTTGTTCAGAGTAAAATTTTAGAAATCAGATTTACTTATCCATTGAGCCCTTATTTTCACCCACATTCTTCCTCTGACTTGTAATAATGGAAACGGAAAATTACCCAGTAAAATTCTAAGGTGGCATGTATATAAATCTAGCAAAATAAACCAAATAAGAAACAAACCAAAGATCATAATTTTTCTATGCTAGACCCTAGGGATAATTCTGGAGTCAAAGCAGACCCCTATTAAGATATTTAACATACAACTCACCTTCATATTTCTCTTAACTTTGTCCACATCTATGTCAATAGTCCTTTTATTAAGTTTCCTGAAGGTGCTAACAGAAGGAATGAAAAATCCAGAAATGTAGACTGATTGGTAACATCTGGTATGGAGCCTGTCTCCCAGTTTTGCTCAGCCCTGGCCTTTCTCTCCACCTCACTGGCAAAATAACTTTCCAGCCACTTCTGTCCTCTTAACATCAAGCAAGGGTTTCAGATGTGAACCCAAATAGGAACTAAAAGTTAAGAATATGAGGGGTGTCTTGGTGGTTCAATTGGTTGAGTGTCTGGCTCCAGTCATGATCCCAGGGTGGTTGGATGAAGCCCCACAATGGGCTCTGCTTAAGATTCATTCTCTCTCTCTCTGTCTCTCTCTCTCTCTCCCCTGCTCCTCCTCCTCCTCCTCCCTCCTTCCCCTCCTCCTCTTCTTCTCACGCTCTCTCAAAAAAAAAAAAAAAAAAAGAGAGAACAAATTCTTTGGGAAAAAACCCAGTCTAAATTAATTTGGAATTAATCTTTAAACCACAGTCTAGCTTAGCATCCCTTGACCAACAGCTACTGAAGATAAGAGACCTTATTCTTTGAAACTGAGATCTTTTTATTTGACTGTAACAGCTATCTTCCTTTCTTGAAGCACCTTTGACTGTTTCTTTTTTTTTTTTTTTTAATTTATTTATCTATTTTGAGAGAGAAAGTGTGAGTGGGGGAGGGGCAGAGAAAGAGGGAGAGAGATAGAATCCCAAACAGGCTCTGCAAGGTCAGTGTGGAGTGAACCCATGAACTGTGAGATCATGACCTGAGCTGAAGTCGGACCTTTAACTGACTAGTCACCCAGGCGCCCCTGACTTTTTCAATTTAAGTTTTTCTTCTTTGAAAAAAAGGGCAAATAATCTCATAGAAGCTATAAAGACATGAACAGGTATTTCACAAAGCAAAAGGCATACACAGAGGAAAAATTGTGAAAAAGTGGTTAGCTGCATTAGTGAGCAAGGCAATGCAAATCAATAATAGAATGACAGGCAATTTTGCACCCATTTTGTTGGTAAAAGTAAGAAATCTGATAATACTAAGGGTTGGAGAAGATCCAGATTACTGTGATCTTTTAGACATCGCTAGATGGAGTATTGATTACGACAATCACTTTGGAAAACAGCTGGCAATATTATGATAGGGAAAGATAGGATAAAATAAGGCAGAGAGGGAAAGGTTAGGAGCTGAGTTCCCTGGGTAGGGAAAAAAAACGTTTTAAAACAATACTGGGAACATCTGACCACGAGCAATCTCCCTCAAGCATAAGGTTCCTCTTAAGAATGTGACACCACCTACTCCCCCTCAGTTTCCCCTCAGAAATTTGACAAACAAAACACCTAACTTCAATAAGTAAACACGGGGTGCCTGGGTGGTTTAGTTGGTTAAATGTCTGACTCTTGATTTCAGCTCAGATCTTGATCTCATACTTTGTGACTTCGAGCCCCATATTGGAGGGACTCTGTGCTGACCTTGTGGAGACTGCTTCGGGTTCTCTGTCTCTCCCTCTCTGTCTCTCTCTGCCTCTCCCTCACTTGCTTTCTCACAAAAATTTAAAAAAAAATTAAAAAAGTAAAATAAGTAAACTATAAAACTTATGTTATACAAGGGACCATATGACCATAGTCTGACTCCTCACACAATAGAATCAAGTCAATCAGGAATGGATAACCTAACACCAAGAGTGATCCAGACAATACGGGTAGAACCTGAGAAGAAACAAGGGGAAAGGATAGGGGTCCACCCAAATCCCACAAAACAGAGTCCCTCGTGTATAGCTGTGGGCATTCTCTTTCAAATGCCCCCTCTCTGTAAAGAGAGCTTTCATACTATTCTTACTTTCTGATCTTATACTCTAATAAACTTTTGCCTGCTGCTCATTTTATTCTGTGTCCACCTCTTCATTCTTCGAAGCAGTGAGACGGTGGACCCCGAGTACTGAGGTGAAAAATCCTGCAACAGTATCTTGCAAAGATGAACATTCATATACCATATAGCTCAGCCTAGTCATATACCCAAAAGAAACTTTTGCACACATCCTCTTCCTCCTTCTCTTCCCCCGCCACACTGCCTCCACCACCATCACAAAATATGTACGATAATGTTCATAGAAGCTCTTAGTCATAAAAACCTGAAAACGACTACCACCAGGAGAATGGATAAGTAGAACATATAAAAGACTGAACAGAAGCTGTATGCAATAAGGGTGAATGTAAGCAGTGCAATTTTCAATAAAATAAAATGAATCCCGTGTCATGTTGTGAAAGAAAATCTTGGCATAATCACTGATTTTTTCTGTCATTTCTGACAATTGTTTTTATTCAAACCACACAATCCTTCCCCATTAAAACAAGACTAGGAGGTTGACGCTATTCCCTGCTTTGTGTCCCAGAGGAATAGCAACCTACAGCAGAATGCTGCGGCAAAGGTTAAAATTGTTTCAGTCCATAGGGGAGGAAAAATTTTTGTTACCCATCTAGGTGCCATGGCTGGTCTAATAATGAAATTGACATAAGACAAATGAACAGAAGACAAATTTAATTTCGTACATAAGGGAGCCCTGTGAAAATATGAGATCCACGGGCAAGTCAGGCAGTTGAGGTGTATCTGCCATTCTGAGCTAAGGAAGGGAATAGGGGCTTCAAAGAAGGGAATAATTCATAGGACAGTAAGAGGAACAGATGTTTGGTAAATGAGAGGTTTGCCCTATGTCGGGGAAGAAGACCTTCCTCTGCCCTATGGTCCTTCTAGCTGGACTTAGAATCATATTGACAAGAGACAGATTCATGGGAGAAAATGAAAATGAAACTTAAATGAAATTTAATAGGCATGTATATGGGGAATCCACACAGGGAAATTCCAAAGACAGTGAGGCAACAGGAAGATCAAAAGAGCTAAAGAGAGGGGTAGGGTCTGAGGATACAAGCTGATTAAGACTATTCAGCAAGAAGGTAAAAAGAGATGTTTTAAATAACAAAGTTTGCCCTGTTAGGCAGATGAGGTTCTTAAGTGCAAAGCAGTCTCTTTTGATAGGTCTCTTCCTGGTATAGGCTTTTTTCCTTTCCAATGTAAATTTAGGTAGCTGAAGGGGAGGCAGAGAGCATTTCCTTCCTTAATCAACAGTTTTGATTACCTTTAACTCAAAATAATCTTTATGCCAAAGTGGCTCACCTTGGGCCAGCCTGCCCTTGGCCCCTACACCTGCCATACAGATAGGTCCTTTAGATAAAAGTTCTCTCTTTCAATAGCTCTAACCCCCTATCTAAAACTTTTTTAGGTCATTAAGGGAAAGGTAAGTTTTTTTCTTAGGTCGGCTGGTTCTTGACTGCCTTCAGCTCAAAATAATCTACACACCAAAGTGGCATATTTTGGGGGTTATATATTCTGCTCCCCTTCAGGTACCATCAATTTGGTGTCGGTATTAAAAGCAAATCTCTAAAATAATCTGGAAATACATTTTAGGCTGAAACAACAGTTTAGAAAAAGAAGGAGAAAGCTATCCAAAACATCACCAACCACAACCAACGTTTATACTTAACAGGATCTGTGGGCAGGAAGAGCTGCACTGTAAGTGGGGGTGGGGGGGGTGGGTAACAGTTTGATGGAGTCAGGGAAAGCCAGTTCCTAAAAGTATTTTCATATGCTAATGACTCACAGATTGGAAGCCTAGCTATTGTCAAGCTAAGGTTGTTTTCCCCTCTAGCAAAGCATTAACACTAAGACAGTAGCCAGTTCCTGGACTTTAGGCTGTTGATGGGATTGCCTTTTTCTGGTAAACTGGTGGAGACTCTTAACAGTTTAATCATTTGTTGTTTTGTCCTTTCCTGTTTTTGGGGTAGCCAAGGGTCTAAGGAATATCACACATATCCCGCTTGGGGGTGTGTGTGTGTGTATAATTTGTTTCCTATTGATTCTGTAAGAAATTACCATAAACTTAGTAGCTTGTGCTTTGCCCCTCAGCCTGCCTCATGCTTCCTCATCATAAGGATGGAAAGGAAGAAAGCAAACTGATTTTTCTGCATAAGATACAATAGTCCATATAATGAGATGAAGCCTGCATCAGCGCAGCGTCCTGAGTAACCTCAGTGAAACACCATCCCTACCAATCCATATTGAACATTTGGTGTGAAAGAGAAATAAACTTTTATTGTAACGAGCTACTGAGATTTTGGCATTGTTTGTTGCTAAGTTATTCAACCTGATACAGATGGCTTCAGTTCAATCTATAGTGCTTTATATCTAGCTGGATAACTTCACATCTAAGCTGGATAGCCTGTATTTAAAATTTTTTTTATACGTTTGTATATTTTTGATAGAGACAGAGCACAAGTGGGGGAGGGGCAGAGAGAAGGAGACACAGAATCCGAAGCAGGCTCCAGGCTCCGAGCTGTCAGCACAGAGCCCGACACGGGGCTCAGACTCACAAACTGCGAGATCATGACCTGAGCCGAAGTTGGACGCTTAACTGACTGAGCCACCCAGGCGCACCTGGATAGCCGGTATTTTAAATGCTGGAAATAGTTTATAATATGTATTGATAAATAAATAGAGTGCATGAAAATATACATTTCCCCAATCTGGAGATTAGACAAAGTTAAATCAGCTAGAGTAAGAAAGAGTCAGAGGAGGGTACAGAATTGTTAGATGGTGTGACTCTCTCAGTTGGGGTCTGAAATTTCCCATTACTTCTGAGGGAAGAGTGTGTGTGTGTGTGTGTGTGTGTGTGTGTGAGCGTGCACGCGCCTGTGTTAAAGAATGGTTTAAAAAACTTAAAAAAGCTATTCTCAAAAAGAAGAAATGGCAGCACACAAGATGGGGACTCAGACAATCACACCCAGAATGCTTCTCGTGAAATTGCTGCAAAAATGAATAAAGTTTTATACCATAAGATGGCCGACGGGACTAAAGTTCTGGTCTCTAGCTTGGAGGGGGTTCTTCTTGCCCTGTTTGCCATGCGTGCGAAAACCCCCACAGATGTGGAAGCTGACAACTATAAATTACCCTTTCCACTTGAATTCGGTGCTCAGATCTTCGGAGAAACAGTCTCCTCTGAGCCCACCGGTGTTAAATAAATCTCCGATCCACCAAGATCTCCGAGTGCTGCTGGTTTTTCCGCCAGTGTTCCAGCCTGGTGTCAACAAAATAGCATCTGCAAGTTTCCCTAGCTTTGTCTTATCTCCCAATAAGGCGGTGCATAAGGGCTGAGAGATGGTGAAGGTCTGTAAAGGGCCTCGTGCCTGAGAGAAACAGGACACTCAGCAGGTAGATGGACTTACAGAGCCTGGACATGATGGCAGAACTGGGAGTCAGGTGCCAGTATAGACAGCTGCCAGTGACCAAAGGTGAGTCAAGTGCCTTCCAGAGGACATCTGCATGAAGCTTGGCTGACAATACAGTTTCCAGAGTTTTCTAAAATGCCATTATTTTACATGAGCCCTTGAACGTATGTGCCACCCTAAGAGAAAGAGGGATATGCAAAAATCCTTAACCATCTGAGTTTAAAATTGATTTGGCTAAGACAATTCTATAACGGTGATGGCTGAATTCAATTTTTTGCCTTCATGTTGAATTGGGACTCAAAATGAAGGCCAAACATTTACAAAGTTAAAAGAACCATTGTTTGCTTATGTGCATTTTGTGATGAATCTGGCACTGCCTCAAAGAGCTGGTTGGGCATCGCTAGTAAATTAAACATCCTGAGAGGGAGAACACTGGGGAATGGATTAGACTTGGACAGAAGAGCAATCAGGAGTTCAGTTTCTCAACACGGTAAAATTGAAATGCAGACTAAACCTCAAAGTTGAGAAAACTGGATATCAGCAGAGAGGTTTAGGGTAGACATGTACATTTGGGGGTTTTTAGATAGGAGGATTTAAGGTTAGGGACCTGGGAATTAGATTAAATAAAGAGTAAACACAGAGAAAAGAACACATCTACAGATGTGAACTTTGAGTCATTCCAACATTTACAGATTAAGAGGATGTTATTCCAACAAAGGAGATAGAAACAGCAGCAAATAAGCAGTGGAGGGCACCTGGGCAGCTCAGTCGGTTAAGTGCTGGACTTTGGCTCAGATCATGATGTCAACAGTTCATGAGTTTGAGCTCTACAGTCAGCAGAGCCTGCTTCAGATCCACTGTCTCCTTCTCTGTCTCTCCGCTGCTCGCTCACTCTCTCCCTCAAAAATAAACAAACATTAAAAAAAACACACACAGTAGAATAAGAGGATTGTGTGGTGTCCTGGATGCCAAATAAAGTCTCAAGAAGAATGTGATCAACCATGTCAAATACTAAGAGGGAAGATAGGGATTGAATAAAGGCTATTCATTTGGCAATGTGGGTATAATAGATAACCTTGTAAATGCAGGTTTTGCAAGTGTTGGAAATGAGAGCATTGTGCAATCCTCCAGATCTGGGAGAGTCTTTCTATTCTTACGTGATTTTTCCAGCAAAGTTTTATTGACTTGGCATGGAGAAGCTCCTTGATAAGGAGGTTATTCACTCAAATATGCCTAGAAAACACTGCATTCTACACCTCACATTGGAAGTCAAAAAGAAAAGACATAAGAAAAAAAGACATCTGTTTATTTCAAATAGAAATTCTTTTTTGATCTTTTAAAAAATTATTTTATTTTTGAGAGAGAGCGTGAGTGAGCAAGGGGCAGAGAGGGAGGGAGAGAGACAGAATCCCACACAGGCTCCTCACTGTCAGCACCCCTCACCTAGAAATTCTTAAACTTATGTTCTATAACATATCCACACATACGTGTGTGTGTGTGTGTGTGTGTGTGTGTGTGTGTAAGGGCCCACAATCTCTTACTCGAAGCCCTTTGGGTCAGATGTAATTTGAAAACCAAAATATTTCAGATTTCAGAAAGATAATGAAGTGGATAGTGCATACTTTATGTAATTCTACCAGCAGGAAATAAAACACATGAACCTTTTTATGATTTTTTAATAAAAAGTTTCACCCCAGGGGTGCCTGGGTGGCTCAGTCAGTTAAGTGTCTGACTTCTGCTCAGGTTATGATTTAATGGTTCATGAATTAGAGCCCTGCATCAGGCCTTCTGCTGAATGCACAGAGCCCCCTTTGAATCTTCTCTCTCTCTCTGCCCCTACCCCACCTAAAGAATTGTGTGCCAAAATTTCTAAGAAAACAATTTCAGTTTCAGAACTTTTTGGGTTTCAGAGTTGTGGGCCTATGTTAGAATTCAGCGGAGGGGCACCTGGGTGGCTCAGTTGGTTGGGTGTCCCACTTTGGCTCAAGTCGTGATCTCACGGTTATTGAGTTTGAGGCCCGCTGCTTAGGACCCTCTGTACCCCCTCTCTCTCTGCACCTCCCTCACTTGTGTGCTCTAAAATAAATAAACATTAAAAAAAAGAAAATTTCATGGGTGCCTTGGTGGCTCAGTCAGTTAAGTCTTTGACTTCGGTTCAGGTCATGATTTCATGGTCTGTAAGTTCGAGCCCCGCGTCAGGCTTTGTGCTGACAGCTCAGAGCCTGGAGCCTGCTTCGATTCTGTGTCTCTCTCTGCCCTTCCCCCGCTTGCACTCTGTCTCTCTCTCAAAAATAAAATAAACATTAAAACATTTTTTTCAGTTAAAAGGAAAAGAGAATTCAGTGGAAAGGTTTCCTAGAATAAAGTTTGTGCAGGGTTGACATATGACCTTGAGGTGAGGGTCAAGAACTAGTAGCAACCTTTGGGGTAAAACATGTACATGGGCATTCACTAAGTACAGTTTAATTGTGGCCGATGAGATTGCACTCAAGCAATTATATGGATTCATCTCGTGAGAAAATAACAGGTATATGCTTTACAATTTCAAAATGTTGTATGATTGTAAAGATGATGACATGAAAATGATATCAAACAGTGTTTTTGTGTTTTAAAAATGAAAGCAAAATTAATTAAAAACATTACTAGACAATTTTGAAAAGGAAGATGAGGGGAGCAGATGGAGAGAAAGAGGGTCTCCTGAAACCCTCATTAAAATTAAGATAACTAATAAACAATGATCAACCCCCCCCCAAAAAAAAACAAAAACAAAAAAACAGTGATCAAATACCTGTTTCCTAGAATTGTGCCTTTAGTGTTATGGGAGATAGCTTCCCCGTCCCTCTCCACTCCTCAAAAAAACAAACAAAACAAACAAACAAAAAAAAAAAAAACCACACAAAGCTGCTATGGCTCCTCTGGAGGTTGCAGCTAATAGAATATTCATCTTATAAAGGGAGCAAACTTGAGCTGTACAGAGCCTACAGTTAGAGAAAACCTGGTCGTAGCAAAGCCAATGCCAATCTGCTTACGTAGGTCATCAGGCTTTCAGGCTATTCATTCTGTTCAAGTACATGGGTCATAAAGAAGAGCTAAAATATCCCATTCTTGTACTTGTAATCTGTTTTTCCAGCTTCTATAAACAATTTTCCACCCAACAGCAATGAGTTGTCTTCACTCTTCAGTGAGATTCAACAGATGCAGGCAGGATGTCTAATTTACTAAGCAAAGCTTAACGGAGGGAAATTCCACAGGAATCTGTGATGAATCTGGAAATAGGAGTTAAAATAACTTAGTCCCACTTAGTTTACAGGGGGTCCCCGGGGATGGCAGAGAGAACGATGGGATTGGAAGGGGAGAAATGAGGGCCTCTAGTTCCAAAATGAAATACTTTTCTATACGCATAAAATAAAGGAAAATGGGGGCCTACATGTAAGAAAACACGAGCCAGAGAGGTTGTGTGACTGAGGAACTGAAACATGGAATGACAGAAGGCCGTCCCTTCCTTTTCCCCTTGTGCTCATCAGGTTGCCTGTTGTGGTCACACAACCTTCAGATACTTTCCACACATAATCATTCTGCCTGATTTGGTGCCTCCTCGTGACCACAGTCTAAATAGTTTGTGGAAAGTTCCATAGGTATAGTGAGAGGTTCAGGAAAACTGCAAGAGGCTTCAGGATGAGTCAGTCGGAAGGCGGGATTATGAGTGGTTACAGAAAGTCTCTGTATGATTGAGCCTCCACTTGATGACAGTGCACTCATTGAGAAGAAATAACCTGATGTCAACACTTTCCTCAAAGGAAGAAGGTGTGGAGATATCATACTAAAAAGTAAACAATGTCAAACACCTGTGAGAAATGTTTTCACCAACAATATGCTGTACGGGGGGAATTACACATTTTAATGTGATGAATGGAATTGTATCTGGAGGTGGGTATTGACTGATGAGTGAAAGCCTCTGAAAGGACATTTGTATGGGTCCCTTTGTCACCGGTCTGTATTGTTCTCTCCTATCTCTCAGGATGCAGCACGTTTTAGTCATCCTTCGAAGATGTGGCAGCCTCATGAAAACAATCTATTGCGCCGTGTGAATTACATTTTGTCTTTCCTGGAGAATATCAGAAAAGGAATGTATCTAAGAACCATTCTACAAGACATGCTCACTACATAAATTAAGTTTGATAAAGTAATGAGCAGCTTGGGGGAAGAATAACACATTTGTCAGCTTTCTTGATTCCCCAGAATGCCAATGGCATCCAGAATTCGCGCTGAGCAGGAAGATGAGGGGAAGGTGGGGAGGAAGAAAGAGACGGCTACTCTCCTGAAACCCTCATGAGAGAGAAGAGACCTTTGGCTTGGCAAGACTTCTCCCTAATTGTTTTTGTTTTTAGTTTATTCATTTATTTTGAGAGTAAAGAGAGAGAGAGAGAGAGAGAGAGAGAGAGGGAGGGAGGGAGAGGGAGAGAGAATCCCAAGCAGGCTCCTCACTTTCAGAGCAGAGCCAGATGTGGGGTCCAATCCCACAAGGGTGAGATCATGACCTGAGTGGAAATCAAGTGTCAGGTCCTTAAGTGACTGAGTCACCCAGGCGCCCCTCCCTAACTGATCCTTAACACCATTCCAGGGGACCACCTTCAAGACTATATTTTCTGGGGTTATACTAGAAATCCCCTATCATTCATTTTTGGGTTGCTTGAGAGTCCAGAAGTTTAAACAGAGAGGCTAGATCAAAACCCTGTCAGACCACAACTACTGACAGCTTGTTTCCCCAACTAATTTATGAAGAGTTGAGTGGTGGTGTAGGAAGAGCACAGCCCGTGGAGCAGGAAGTGTGATATGAGGATGTGGTTCACTGTGCACTGGACCTGGTTAATGTGGACTAACTCCCAGCCCTTGCCGAGACTCAGCTTTCTTGTTTATGAAGTGACAGTATTTCCCATACCTACTTCCCAGAATTATTGTGAGATACACATGAGAAAGTGTGAGAGAGCCACTTGTTCAGGGTAAAGCAACAAACACTCATCAGAATTTATTTTGCTATAGGGGTGCCTGGGTGGCTCAGTTGGTTAAGCATCTGACTCTTGATTTCCGCTCAGGTCATAATCTCATGTTTGCGGATCAAGTCCCATGTTGGGGTTCTGCAAGGACAGTATGGAGCCTGCTAAGGCTTCTCTCTCTTCCTCTGCCTCTCTCCCACACGCATGTGCACACACACACTCTCTCTCTCTAAAGAAATAAACATTGGGGCGCCTGGGTGGCTCAGTCGGTTGAGCGTCCGACTTCGGCTCAGGTCATGATCTCACGGTCCGTGAATTCGAGCCCCGCGTTGGGCTCTGTGCTGACAGCTCACAGCCTGGAGCCTGTTTCAGATTCTGTGTCTCCCTCTCTCTCTCTGACCCTCCCCCGTTCATGCTCTGTCTCTCTCTGTCTCAAAAGTAAATAAACATTAAAAAATAATAAACATTTAAAAGTTTGTTTTAAAAAATAAAAAATAAAAAATAAAATTTGCTATAAAGCAGAACAAAGATCTGACCAGGATACAGACAAAATGTCCCCAGAAGAAATCAAAGAATTTAATTTAGATATTACTAGTGCTTCTTTTATCATTTTTATATCACAGTCTCTCCTCTACTTAATGACAAATTGATGAATTTCTTTGTGTACTATATTCATTCTCTTTGCTGATCTTTAATTCACATTCTTCTATGTTTTTCCTTCACCGTTGGGGAAATGGTACCCTAACTTCTGTCACTCACTGTCATCTGACATCTGAGTGACTTTCTTTGATCCTTGATTTTCTAATACTATCAGTACAATGTAACTGATACACAGGATCTTGAGAAAGTCTATTAGTCATGATGATAAGTGCTTACTTTTCTAGGCCCAGCCCTGTGCTGATATTGCTTCTACTTACATCACAGAACTTAGTTACATTTGTCCTATGTTTACGTGCTCATATTTATACATCCTTGGCCAAGCTCTGAACTTGTGGAGGCTCAATGGTCTTATTCCTTTTTTTTTCCCAGCTGGAATATTTTTTATTTTTTTGAAAAAATATGAGATCTTTCAAGGGACTGTATTTTCCTGTTTGCCTTGGTTATTGGGAAGCTCACAGGCAAAATGAAAGCCCAACTTTGCTTACTCTAAAGGCTGAAACAGTATGTATTTCCGTGCATACACTTTCCCACACCTTACTATTCTACCTTCATCTTGTACAGACTTCTTTACTTTCATTTTGTTTTATGGTTATATATTCTTGTCAATCTGTTACAGATTCTTTCACCTTGCTTGGGAGATGGTTCTTTGGGTTCAATCTTATTTTTTGGTCCCTCTCTTAGAATGGTCTCCTAAATCTATGATGAGTTCACTCTCTGAATCAGAGTCCAGGCCCAAATGTACTGTTGGGGACCCATCTCATCTTTTCCCTCCAGTTTATCCTTTATGGGATGAGGCAAGGGTTTCATTGTTTTTTTTGTTATTTTTTATTTTAGAGACAGAGCAAGTGAGCAGGGGAGAGGGGCAGAGAGAGCGAGCGAGAGCAAGCATCTTAAGCAGGCTCCACACTCAGCGTGGAGCCCAACACGGGGCTCGATCCCACAACCCTGGGATCATGACCTGAGCTGAAATCAAGAGTTGGTTACTCTACCAAATGAGCCACCGGGGACTCCAGAGGCTTTCATTTTTTCTGAAAAGTCCTTCTCAGGCTGGGGACTTCCCCTTTCTTTGAGCCTGGATCTGCTTCCTCACTGGTTGGCCAGGTGCTTTTTAGCTCTTCCTAAGTCTCCACTGGGTTTGCCGGCTGGAGCTTTATTTGACAGCAGATGGCTCTTTGCCCATCTGACTACCCTCTTCGTCTTCTGCATCTTCTGGCTCATTCGTGGACTTCTGTTCATTGTCACTATTACACTATTGCTACTATCTGACCTCTCAGAATCTTCTGAATCGCTGTGCCATGTAAACATCTGAGATTTCATTTATGTCCAGTTGTGTGAGATGACAGGAACAGGTGCCACCTGCTGTTGGACCGACTCACTCAGCTCCTCTAGGTCCATCTCAGCATTGCTTCAAACCAAGTTAAGATTCAGGATGCTTTCTGTGGTGGACTTTTTATCTGTTTTTGTTGTGATTGGCATTGATGTTTTAGGAGAGACAGTTTTGGACTGCCAGGTAAACTCTCTGGCTTGTGTCATGTTTGCCCAGGCTGGTGAAGCTGTGCTCTTGTCGAGGAAGTTCATGGACTCCTCACTGGCGATGAAGTGGCTTGATGTGGCCTTCTTCTCAGCATCTTGCTCCATGTCAGAGCCTGTGTGCACAGAAGAGTTTGTACTCATTGGGGAGTGTGGCATTTCTGACAAGGAGATCCTGTGGCCTGTGCCCCTGCTGAGCATGGGTTTGCTCATCAGGATCTTGGAGGACACTGTCATGTCAAAGTTGAGCTTGACCTTCTCCTGCTTGTCTATCTTGGTGGTACTGGTGCCAGGGTTGTTGGTGTCGAGCAGCATTTGGTTGGCTGTTGGGCCTGTAGGGTTTACATAAGGAAGAGTAATTGAAATCCCTAAAATTCCTGCAGATGTTCTCTGTGTACACTTCCATCTCTTGCATTTCACTGTTGAAGATCTTTATTAAAAAAAGATTTTGGGGTGTCTGTGTGGCTCAGATGGTTAAGCGTGAGACTCTTGATCTTGGCTCAGGCAATGGTCTCCCTGTTCATGAGATCAAGCCCTGTTGGACTCTGTTCTGATAGCACAGAGCCTGCTTGGGATTCTGTCTTTCTGCCCCTGTCCACTTGTGCGTGTCCTCTCTCTCGCTCTCTCTCAAAATAAATAAACTTTATACAAAAAATAAAAAGATTTTATTTTTAAGTAATCTGTACACCGAATGAGGGGCTCAAATTTATAACCCCAAGATCAAGAGTTGTTTGCTGTATCGACTGAGCCAGCCAGGTACCTCTGAAGATGCATTTTGTCTTTTTCACAGAAAAAGGAATTTACTTAGACATGAGGTGGCAATTATTTGTTAGAACCCAGGCCCTGTCATGTTGTCCAAAGAAATGAGCATCAACCTATCCATCTCTCTCCCTCAGAGCTTTTGCAGGAGAGAATGGAACCCCTTCAGTTTTGCCCAGACCAAAAGATATGGGTTGCTACGAGGCTCATAAAACCAGTTATCTCATCTTTTGCAAGTAGCTAGATACCTACGGGACATACTTTGATTTCATTCATGTCATACTCACAGATTTTGATGAGTACTTTTGCTATCTGCATCAGTTTGTGACTTCCTCCATTATAAATGATGCAATTGTGCAAAATCCACTTTGCCTTGGCCAGGAAAGCTGCTGTGTGGCCATACATTTTATTTTTAGCATTCTTTGCCAATGTACAAAGGTCCATAGGATGGAAAATGCTTTTCACGTAGTCAAGATGCTGTTCCAAGGGAACAGGCTTCTGGAATGCATCTGTCCTTGGCTGTCTCATTTTCTGAATGGCAAACGTGAGCAGGTAGGGTGAATGTTGGATGGAGAGCATTGTCATGGCTTCACCCTGAGTCTCAATGTATTCTACTACTGTAATCTTCTCTCACACTCAGAAATTCTGCACAAAGTCTGTCCCCCTTGTTCTGATGTCAGTCTCAGACACTTGGCATGATAAGCCTGGGGACAGAGCTCACAGCAAAGGACTTGGCCTTCCAGCTGACAAACCCAGCAGCAGAAATCATTGTGTCCATCCTGTGGTACAACATCAACAGGGTCTGTGGTGAGTGGCTGCTTCATATACTAAAATGGACCATCTCTTAGTTCTGACTGTTCCTTACTGTTATTGTTCAGTTAGCCAGGTTTTTTTTTTTTTTAATGTTTATTTTGGTGGGGGGAAAGAAGGAGAGAGAAAGGGAGAGAGAATCCCAAGCAGGTTCCATGTTGTCAGTGTAGAGCCTGATGTAGGGCTCTATCCCACTAACTGTGAGATCATGACCTGAGACGAAATCAAGAGTTGGATGCCATCGCTCCTTATCAGGGAAATACAAATCAAAACCACACTCAGGTATCACCTCACGCCAGTCAGAGTGGCCAAAATGAACAAATCAGGAGACTATAGATGCTGGAGAGGATGTGGAGAAACGGGAACCCTCTTGCACTGTTGGTGGGAATGCAAACTGGTGCAGCCGCTCTGGAAAGCAGTGTGGAGGTTCCTCAGAAAATTAAAAATAGACCTACCCTATGACCCAGCAATAGCACTGCTACGAATTTATCCAAGGGATACAGGAGTACTGATGCATAGGGGCACTTGTACCCCAACGTTCATAGCAGCACTCTCAACAATAGCCAAATTATGGAAAGAGCCTAAATGTCCATCAACTGATGAATGGATAAAGAAATTGTGGTTTATATACACAATGGAATATTACGTGGCAATGAGAAAAAATGAAATATGGCCTTTTGTAGCAACGTGGATGGAACTGGAGAGTGTGATGCTAAGTGAAATAAGCCATACAGAGAAAGACAGATACCATATGGTTTCACTCTTATGTGGATCCTGAGAAACTTAACAGGAACCCATGGGGGAGGGGAAGGAAAAAAAAAAAAGAGGTTAGAATGGGAGAGAGCCAAAGCATAAGAGACTGTTAAAAACTGAGAACAAACTGAGGGTTGATGGGGGGTGGGAGGGAGGAGAGGGTGGGTGATGGGTATTGAGGAGGGCACCTTTTGGGATGAGCACTGGGTGTTGTATGGAAACCAATTTGTCAATAAATTTCATAAAAAAAAAAAAAAGAGTTGGACGCTTAACTGACTGAGCCACCCAGGCATTCCTGTCTTTTTTATAGTTTATTTAAGAGAGAGAGAGAGAGTGGGAGGGGCAGGGAGAGAGAGGGAGAGAGAATCCAAAGCAGGCTCCACACTGTCAGCACAGAGCCTGATGTGGGGTTAGAACTCACAAACCATGAGATCATGACTTGAGCCTAAGTCAGAGGTTCAGCCAACTGAGCTACTCAGGTGCCCCTACTCTTTTTCTTTTCTTTGGGACTTGTTGATGTGTCTTCTGGCTAGTGGCCATTGGAAGAATGTTGAAGGCTGGGGAACTTTCTTTTCTGGGCTCTTCTCTTGGTGGAGCCAGGATTTTTGGAGCAAGTAGAGATATCCATGCCCTCTACCACCTCCTGTTCTGCTTTTATTTCCTCTTTGGCTGGGACAAAGCAGGCAGAGTTATCAGTAGCTAAGCTATTTATGCAGGATTCTTAAAATGGCGTCTGGCAACACTGCCTCATTCCTGTATTAGAGAAATTATATTTTTGTTCACCCCCAACAGAGCCCTGAAAATTTACAATGGGTTTGGCAAAATTCTGCTTTCAGAGGCCAAAAGAACAGCATCATAATGGATAAGCTAATTTACTGTTACAGGTATGAGAGTTGGCCTCGGAACTTCTCTAGTGCTGAGTGGGGAGTTTCAAGGTGAATGCTTTTTAGCTCAAGGGGAGAAAGGAGGGCATGGTGTCCAAGGCTGTGCCAGGGCAAGGACGGGTGGTTGGCTCCCCACCGGATGGTAGGTAGGTAATTCTGAGGAAGAGGGAGAGCCTGGCAGGGAGGCCAGCTACA
Source organism: Prionailurus bengalensis (assembly GCF_016509475.1). NCBI lineage: Eukaryota > Metazoa > Chordata > Mammalia > Carnivora > Felidae > Prionailurus > Prionailurus bengalensis. Next base: position 32,323,712 of record NC_057361.1, on the reverse strand, counting down.
GTGTCTTATTCTTTTTATATCCTTCCTTACACTAGCTCAGCCTTCTGAACAAAGAATGCACCTAGAAATTTCCTGGAGAAATGGCCTTGAGACTAGATAGACCAAGAAGGTATCAGAGCTTGGAGGTCACCTTGGCAAAAGAAGTGAAGGAATCCAGGGTTCCAGAGGGAAGGCTGCAGAGAGCCATCAGGATGTCAGATTGGATGCTGGACCTTCTCAGTGCATCCTGTCACAAGGAGGGGTAGGATGAGAGTATGTCTCGTTACTGGCAATGCTAATCTTGATCCCTCCATTATAAGGTGGTGTCTGTCGGGTCTCTTTACTGTGAAGTTACCATTTTCCCCTTTTTACTAATATGTATCTTGTGTGGAGATACTTTGAGACTAAGCAAGTATCGTATTTACTGTCATACTTTGTCCTATTAATTTTAACATCCAATAAGGATTATCTGGGGTTGACCAAGAAGTGGATATTTTCTACTTTCATCATTCCTGAGCCAATTATTAATTAGAATTCTACTCTGAAAAAGAGCTGTCCCCTCCTCACTCTTCAGCTTATGGTTTGGTTTCAAAGAAGATGAAACCTCAGAATTCATCAAATATGTTAGGACAATTTATGAAAATACTGTATCAAATGCTTTCTCATAATTCACTCTGATTTCCATACATATGGCAGTGTGTGTGGCAGGGGGTGGTATATATGTGGACCTTGCACATATAGGTCCGTTTGAAGTCATGACTGACAAAGAATTAATTGTCACAGGTTTGGCAGATCCAAGGGGAAGTACAAGCCAACAATGCAGGCCTTCTGTTGGGTCACATCATATAACATAATGGGAGACACAAGTCCAGCATAGTATATCCCAACACAGTCAGCAGGCAAAATTGAGAGAAAAAAAACCCAACAACAGCACTTTAGAAAAAAATAAATTGTGGGGCCTCAGAAAACTGTTAGTTGAATTCATTTTTTATTTCATCTCTAAAGTAATGAATGACAATTAATTTAAGTTTTTCTTCTCAAGGTACCCCTATTCTGAAAGTGTGAATTCTTTTCACAGAATCACACTCTAATTGTCTAGGACAGAGTCTTAAATGACCTCCATATTTCAGATGAACTATCTTTGCTTCATTGAAAAGAGTGGCATCATGGGACCTGGTCTACACCTTTGATAGTTAAGAAACAAAAATACACACTTATGGTACAAATTGCCTTAGTGTAAAGCCTGAGAGAATATGGGATCTGAGCCAGAGAACTTTCTCACATTTCTGCCGCAAAAGGGTAACAAAATCACATGAAAACCTTTCCCTGGCCAAGATCACACAGTACATTAAAAGATTTTGCTACCCTGCAATTTTCCCAAAGGCACTAGTCCTTCTTAAAATATTTATTCGAGCGCTTTGAACTTTCTCTAACAGGTGAACACACAGCAGCAGAAATTGTGGATTGGCTATTCGGAAGCCATTTACAACCCCTTCTCCCTTGCTTTCCTTTACTAAAGAAACTGGAAAGCTAAATTAGCCACTGGTTTGCTTCTCTTTCAGCCAGTGGCCAGAGGAGAGGCAATTCTGGAGATCAGTGAGATGTATATAAAGTCTTCAAAAGAAGAGAGCAAGGGGAAAGGTTTGGGAGTAAAAAGATTTTGGTTCTTCTTCCTGCTTCATGGCTGAAATATGAGCAAAGGATCATGGAGTAGGAACACAGAATGAGACATGATTCCTTGAAGACACCCTATTACACAAGCTACCTCCTGACAGGTTAGCTGATAAAAATATGCCCCAGTGCATTTCAAGCACTGTTGCTGGGATTTCTTTTAAGATATCTCCTCACATAAGAAAGGTGTTTTGGGGGGGGGCAGGGCACCTGGGTGGCTCAGTTAGTTGAGCATCCGACTTCGGCTCAGGTCATGATCTCACAGTTTGTGAGTTCAAGCCCCACATCAGGCTCTCTGCTGTCAGTGCAGAGTCCACTTCAGATCCTCTGTCCCTGTGCCTCTCTCTCTCTCTCTCACTCTCTCTCTCTCTCTGCACCTCTCCTGCTTGTGCTCTTTCAAAGAAAGGTGTTTTGGGGAGGCTAAATTAAAAAAAAAAAAACTTGAACAACTTAATTACTGATACAACTAATGTTCAAATTTCATCAGCATAGAGGATTCAAACTCAGATTGCTTTGGGCAAATATTTTTGTATATATTACTTCACAAACAAATATCTATTCCATATACAAGGAATAAAAGCAGTCACAGAAAATAAAGGACTGACTGGGGCTAACCCAGTTGGTTAAGCCTCTGACTCTTGATTTCTGCTCAGGTCGTGACCTCACAGTTGTTGGGTTCAAGCCCTGCACTGGGCTCTGTGCTGACAGCATGGAGCCTGCTTGGGATTCTCTCTCTCTCCTCTCCTTGCTACCCACCCCCCCCACCCCAAAGTAAATAAATACAGTTAAAAAACAAGAAAAGTGGGGCGCCTGGGTGGCGCAGTCGGTTAAGCGTCCGACTTCAGCCAGGTCACGATCTCGCGGTCCGTGAGTTCGAGCCCCGCGTCGGGCTCTGGACTGATGGCTCAGAGCCTGGAGCCTGTTTCTGATTCTGTGTCTCCCTCTCTCTCTGCCCCTCCCCCGTTCACGCTCTGTCTCTCTCTGTCCCAAAAATAAATAAACGTTGGAAAAAAAAAATTTAAAAAAAAAAAAAAACAAGAAAAGAACTGATTTAATAAAAGTAAAAGGTAGCCGGAGAACTGGAAGATGGCGGCATAGGAGGACGCTGGGCTCACCGCGCGTCCTGCGGATCACTTAGATTCCACCTACACCTGCCTAAATAACCCAGAAAACCGCCAGAGGATTAGCAGAACGGAGTCTCCGGAGCCAAGCTCAGACGAGAGGCCCACGGAAGAGGGTAGGAAGGGCGGCGAGGCGGTGCGCGCTCCACAGACTGGCGGGAGGGAGCCGGGGCGGAGGGGCGGCTCGCTGGCCAAGCAGAGCCCCGAGTCTGGCTGGCAAAAGCGGAGGGGCCGGACAGAGTGTGTTCCGACAGCAAGCGCGACTTAGCGTCTGGGAGGTCATAAGTTAACAGCTCTGCTCAGAAAGCGGGAAGGCTGGAGGACAAAGGGAGGGAGAGCTGCTGAGCCCCCGGAGGACAGAGCTCAATTTGGTGGGGAACAAAGGTGCTCGCCAGCGCCATCTCCCCCGCCCATCCCCCAGCCAAAATCCCAAAGGGAACCAGTTCCTGCCAGGGAACTTGCTCGCTCCGAGCAAACACCCAATTCTGTGCTTCTGCGGAGCCAAACCTCCGGCAGCAGATCTGACTCCCTCCCGTTGCCACAGGGCCCCTCCTGAAGTGGATCACCTAAGGAGAAGCGAGCTAAGCCTGCCCCTCCTGCCCCCGTGCACCTTGCCTACCCACCCCAGCTAATATGCCAGATCCCCAGCATCACAAGCCTGGCAGGGTGCAAGTAGCCCAGACGGGCCACGCCACCCCACAGTGAATCCCTCCCCTAGGAGAGGGGAAGAGAAGGCACACACCAGTCTGACTGTGGCCCCAGCGGTGGGCTGGGGGCAGACATCAGGTCGGACTGCGGCCCCATCCACCAACTCCAGCTATACACCACAGCACAGGGGAAGTGCCTTGCAGGTCCTCACCATGCCAGGGACTATCCAAAATGACCAAGCAGAAGAATTCCCCTCAGAAGAATCTCCAGGAAATAACAACAGCTAATGAGCTGATCAAAAAGGATTTAAATAATATAACAGAAAGTGAATTTAGAATAATAGTCATAAAATTAATCGCTGGGCTTGAAAACAGTATACAGGACAGCAGAGAATCTCTTGCTACAGAGATCAAGGGACTAAGGAACAGTCACGAGGAGCTGAAAAACGCTTTAAACGAAATGCATAACAAAATGGAAACCACCACAGCTCGGCTTGAAGAGGCAGAGGAGAGAATAGGTGAACTAGAAGATAAAGTTATGGAAAAAGAGGAAGCTGAGAAAAAGAGAGATAAAAAAATCCAGGAGTATGAGGGGAAAATTAGAGAACTAAGTGATACACTAAAAAGAAATAATATACGCATAATTGGTATCCCAGAGGAGGAAGAGAGAGGGAAAGGTGCTGAGGGGGTACTTGAAGAAATCATAGCTGAGAACTTCCCTGAACTGGGGAAGGAAAAAGGCATTGAAATCCAAGAGGCACAGAGAACTCCCTTCAGACGTAACTTGAATTGATCTTCTGCATGACATATCATAGTGAAACTGGCAAAATACAAGGATAAAGAGAAAATTCTGAAAGCAGCAAGGGATAAACGTGCCCTAACATATAAAGGGAGACCTATAAGACTCGTGACTGATCTCTCTTTTGAAACTTGGCAGGCCAGTAAGAATTGGCACGATATCTTCAGTGTGCTAAACAGAAAAAATATGCAGCCGAGAATCCTTTATCCAGCAAGTCAGTCATTTAGAATAGAAGGAGAGATAAAGGTCTTCCCAAACAAACAAAAACTGAAGGAATTTGTCACCACTAAACCAGCCCTACAAGAGATCCTAAGGGGGATCCTGTGAGACAAAGTACCAGAGACATCGCTATAAGCATGAAACCTACAGACATCACAATGACTCTAAACCCGTATCTTTCTATAATAACACTGAATGTAAATGGATTAAATGCGCCAACCAAAAGACATAGGGTATCAGAATGGATAAAAAAACAAGACCCATCTATTTGCTGGCTACAAGAGACTCATTTTAGACCTGAGGACACCTTTAGATTGAGAGTGAGGGGATGGAGAACTATTTATCATGCTACTGGAAGCCAAAAGAAAGCTGGAGTAGCCATACTTCTATCAGACAAACTAGACTTTAAATTAAAGGCTGTAACAAGAGATGAAGAAGGGCATTATATAATAATTACAGGGTCTATCCATCAGGAAGAGCTAACAATTATAAATGTCTATGCGCCGAATACCGGAGCCCCCAAATATATAAAACAATTACTCATAAACATAAAAGTAAAAGGTAGCAACATTTGATCAGGTAAATGTTTTGCATTCTACAAGAATATTTGAGTTACTTTTTAATAGGTAAACTAAAATGATCTCTGATTTAGCCAATCAATTTGGTGAGGCACAGTAGCTACCAGAATAGGTTCTCAGATGTCCTTCTTTATTTTTTAAAGAATTTTTTACTGAATTTTGTTTTCACTTTTCAATGAGTGGTGTTGGCATTACAAATGAACCATATATAAATGAACCACTGACAATACATATAATTACTCAAACATTAAAAAATGAAAGTTTCACATCATTGTCAATTAGCTATGCACACTTTTGAAACGGAGGTAAAATGGAATATATTGGTTAAGAATAAATTGATGAATGTTCCTGTGATTATGAGAGAGGGAAGGGAATACAAATCTGACAAAAACTATCAAAATCGCAAAAGTGCATATCCTTGGAATCAACAATTTTACATTTAGGAATTTAATCTGAAGTTATACTTGTATGCATTCTTGGAAAATCATACATGTACAGGACTATTCTTTTTTTTAATGTTTATTTTTGAGAGAGAGAGGGAGAGAGAGAGAGAGCAAGCAGGGGAGGGGCAGAGAGAGAAGGCCTGACATGGAGCTTGAGTTCACGAACCATAAGATCTTGACCCGAGGTGAAGTTGGATGCTTAACCAAATGAGCCACCAAGACACCCCTCTTTTTTTTTTTTTTAAAGTAGGCTTCATGCCCATTGCAGAGCCTTTTGTGGGGTTTGAACTCACGACCCTGAGAGCAAGATCTGAGTTGAGATCAAGAGTTGGATGCTTAACCAACTGAGCCATGCAGGTGCCCCTCCACGAGATTATTGCTGTAGCATAGTTTATAATAAAAACCTGGAGACAAATGTTCATTAATAGGGGATTAGATCTGTAAATTACTGTGCATTAATAGAAGAAAATATCATTGAAAAGAATAAGTCATCATGTACTTATATGAAGCAATCTCCAACTTGTTTTAGGTAAAAAAAGGAAAAAAGCAGGAAAAAGAAAGGATGGGCACTATATGGATATACCATAAATGGGTGTGTAAAATATGCATATATATATTTCCCCCTGATATAGATAGAACTGTGGAAGAAAGTGACATTTGCTGCTCTTGGTGACTTCGAGTGATGTGTGGGTAATGTGACTAGAGACAGGGTAGGAGAAAAAATGTGAACCTATTTTTTTGAATTATAAGTAAATGTGTAAGCTATTACTTATCTTACAAAATATGTTAGTGAAAATCTCAAATATTCTTTTCAAAATAAGTGAGCATGTATAAGCTCATTCTGCTCTCTCCTGTATGCAATGAATCACATCATACTGTCAAAGGAAAAATTTTAAATGCTTAAACAAATATATAAAGTCCTTCAGCTTTATTAATACAACAGGAAAGCCAGCTTAATTCCAAATTGCTTCCTGGTGGATCTATGCTAATTCAGTGTTACAAGCAGTGTGAAAATGTTTTTACTTAATGACACTTTTTACTTTTTGAATCTTTTACAAAATGGACAATTCTGTGTCAAGAAAGAGCTTATATAACAGGTCCACTTTTCAGTCATGAATACAGAGTGTTGATCCAATTAATTGAGCCATCAAGTGACTTCTTCAATACATTTTGATGACCAGCAAAGTGCAAGTACCCAACAAAATTTATTTATTTTTTAAAGTTTATTTTTTTATTTTGAGAAGGAGAGAGAGAGTGCAAGCAGGGGAGGGGCAGAAAAAGAGAGGGAGACAGAGAATCCCAAGCAGGCTCCACACTGTCAGCGCAGAGCCTGACGCAGGGCTTGAACTCCTAAAAGTGAGTTCATGACATGAGCTGAAACCAAGAGTCAGATGCTTAACTGACCGAGGCACCCAGGGGCCCCACCACCAAAATTTATGTTTAACTTTGCCAGCAATTTAATAAAAGCTCTCATGGGCATGTAATCTATAAAAGATACAAATGGTAGGATTAAAATATAAAAATGTGCAAAATTTCCATAACAGAAAAAGTCCTACTATGTTTCCTTCCACATGAGAGTTTCTTCTTAAATGATTTGAGGTGTGTTCCCTCACAGTTTCCTCACAGAACTTATAAAATGTACCCTTGTCCAAACTTATCATGTAAATCCTTTTCTCATGTAAAGAAAGAACAACCTAAGAGAAATGCACACTCCCACGTGAACCAGAGACACCATACTGTTCGAATATCCTCCAGAGTGAGCTTTCTGGTTTGAGACCTTCAAGGACTTTATTATTTTTTTAAAGCTTATTTATTTATTGAGAGAGAGAGAGAGAGAGAGGGAGGGAGGGAGAGGGAAAGAGAAGGCAAGCGGGGAGGGGCAGAAAGAGAGGGAGGGAGAGAAAGAATCCCAAGCAGGCTCCGCACCATCAGCACAAAGCCTGATACAGGGCTTGAACCTACGAACCTTGAGATCATGACCTGAGCTGAAGTCAGTCACTTAACCAAGTGAGCCACCCAGGCGCCTCTCAAGGACTTCATTAACAAGCTTCACTCATTAAAAATACACGTTATCCTTGGCTCCATTTATAGAACCTAGTTATGCTCATCAAGGATGAAATCCTCAAGTATTCTTTAGTCAGCTGCCCTCAATTGCCCATCCCTTCTATTCACAAAACCCAGTGTGTCAACAACTCCAGAGGCACATGGTGAATGTTCAGTAAATACTGAATGGGTGAGGAATGAGCAAACGGATAATAACACACTATATTTTTATAATAATTCACTGTTCCTAAAATGTGTTTGCATAATTACTCCATTTACTCTTCATGATACTTATGTAAAAAGGCAGGGATGTGGTGCCTGGCAAGCTCAGTCAGAAGAGCATGTGCCTCTTGATCTCAGGGTTGTGAGTTTGAACCCCAAGTTGGGTATAGAGATTACTTAAATACATACATACATACATACATAAACTTAAAAAAAAAAGGCAAGACTTTTAGGTCATGTTTTACACATGATGAACTTGAGGCCCTAAGAGGTGTAAATGACTTATTCAATGTGACAGGAGTGACACAACTAAAATACTACCAAAGCCCCATAACATGCCATTGCCACTTCAATGATCATAGGGCATCAGTAATGGCATCCATCAGAAGCAGCAAAAGGCGGCAGCAGCCCCTTGACTCCTCCATCTCTGAATATTAGTGCTTCGGCTTCCACTTTAGCTCTTAGGTTAGATATATAAAACAGCAAATGCTTTGCTTGGAACGCTCTTTGTTGTTAACATTCCTGACATCACACTCAGCTACCTGAGAGGCCAAAACATTCTCTCCAGCTTTGAGAGAATCCTTGCAGCCACATCTGAGTTCTGAAATGTTGGTATGAAGGCAACAAGCTATTATCTTAAACCCAATTCCAATACTGATAGGAATGATAGGATCATTCCCTGATAGGATGAAACCCTGTCATAAACTGATTCTTTGTAATGTTTCTTTATTTCTGAGAGAGACAGAGCACGAGCAGGGGAGGTGCAGAGGGAGAGGGAGGCACAGAATCTGAAGCAGGCTCCAGGCTCTGAGCTGTCAGCACAGAGCCTGATGCGGGGCCTGAACCCACGGACTGCGAGATCATGACCTGAGCTAAAGTCAGATGCTCAACCGACTGAGTCACCCAGGCGCCCCATAAACTGATTATTCTATTGGGAGGTATTAGCATTAAGGTCTGCCCTCTGAGGAAGAACAATCCCCTTTGCTCTTTAATAGGTACCACTTTCTTCCCACTGGATATTGGTATTGCCCCCCAGTGTTATGAAATCTTGCAGAAATCACCGAGGATCATCATGAGTGCCAGCATTAATGTCAGCCATGGTTGGCAACAAAGCCAACATCTGGGAGTTTGCAGAAAGGGAGCAGCCCACTCAGGAAAATCAGGCAGAGTACTGTGATGTGCCTGTCAAAATTCACATCAAGACTGATGGCATACAATAAGAAATGAAGGAAACCTAAGGGTGGGGGCATCATTAATCAGAAGAGTTAACAGATTGCCTCCCTAAACCCTCATTGTCAGTGTTGCCAGAAAATACACATATCATACAGGAAACACTGATAAAAATGATCCAATACCCTTGTCTCAATATGTCTATAATATATCATGAAGCCAGAAAATGTGAAAGTTAACCCAAAAGTTATTACAGGGGAAAAACTCTACTCAGACTACTAAGTGGAATGACAAAATGATCTATGTGACAACGAAACAGAAAGGACTAACCTCACAGGGGAAGACTGATGACAGGATTCCTTGGAAATATGTCTCTTTTATACAAATTAATACATAGAGCTTCATAAAGTGTTTTATTTGTCTTACATGCATATGTTACAAAATTATATTTTGTTTCTTGCTTTTCTGACCTGTTACCACCATACCATTTATCCCACACCAATTCCATGCTCTGCTGAATCTATGAAATATTGAACTTCTCTGCAAAGGAGCACTCATGAAAAAGAAATTTGAAATACGAAATTCTGAATTAAGTAATGCAAAATCAAGTCCCTTTTCTTCCTGTGAAAGAGTGACATGGTTTATTACCTTATCCAAAATTTGTAATATGTTTTTAAGGTGTTCAGTTCAAAAAACCAAGGAAAAAAAAGTGAAGAATAGAAAGAAAATAGAGAACTGGAGATCAGAAAATCTATGGTAAATTTAGAATATATTTCCAAATAGAAAAGCAGGACAAAAGAGGTTTAAAGCACCTTGGATAAAGGTCTTATATCTGGGGCTCCTGAGTGGCTCAGTCATTTAAGCACCTTTTGATTTCAGTTCAGGTCATGATTTCACAGTTAGTGAGTTTGAGCCCTGCTTTGGGCTCTGCACTGTCAGTGTGGAAGCTGCTTGGGATGGATTCATTCATTCATTCTCTTTCTCAACATAAATAAATACACTTTTAAAAAAAAGTATCTTGCAACTATATTCATGTAAGATAATTTTATCCTAAGTGAAAATAATATGTTTACTACGGAATCTAGCTTACTATATCAGGGTTAGTGAAATGACATGTAGCTATACCATGAATTCACATATAAATGGTACCAAATAGAATAATTAAGAACTGACCATGAGTTCCTGTCTTCCTTCCTTTTTCCCTTCCTCATCTCTTCCTTTATTTTTTCTTTCTTTCTTTTTTCTTTTTTTGAGAGAGAGAGAGAGCAAATGAGTCAGGGGCAGAGAGAGAGAGAATCCCAGGAGGGGCAGAGACAGAGACAAAGGGAGAGAGAGAGAGAGAGAGAGAGAGAGAGAGAGGGAGAGAGAGAGAGAGAGGGAGAGAGAGAGAGAGAGGGAGAGAGAGAGAGAGAGAGAGAGAGAGAGAGAGAGAGGGGAGAGAGAGAGAGAGAGGGAGAGAGAGAGAGAGAGGGAGAGAGAGAGAGAGAGGGAGACAGGGAGAGAGAGAGGGAGAGGGACAGACAGGGAGAGGGAGAGAGAAGGGGAGAGAGAGAGGGGGGGGAGGGAGAGAGAGAGAAGCAGGGTCACCCCAAGTGAGGCTTGTGGTCACCTGAAGTGGGGCTCAAACTCACAAACCATGGGATCATAACCTGAGACAAAGTCAGACGCTTAGTGACTGAGCCACTCAGGTGCTCTCCTTTTTTTTTTTTTTTAATATTTATTTTTGAGAGAGAGAGAGCAAGCGAGTGGGCATGAGCAGGGGAGGGACAGAGAAGAATCTGAAGCAGGCTCCAGGCTCTGAGCTGTCAGCACAGAGCCTGACTTAGGGCTTGAACCCACCAACTGTGTGATCATAACCTGAGCCAAAGTCAAATGCTCCACTGACTGAGCCACCCAGGTACCCCCCTTTCCTTTTTTAAAGTTTATTTATTAGAGAGAGAGAGCATGCATGCGTGCCTCGGGGTGGGGGTGGTGAGGTGCAGAAAAAGGGAGAGAGAATCCCAAGCAGGCTCCACACTGTTAGTACACAGCCTGATGTGGGGCTTGAAACCATGAACCATGAGATCATGACCTGAGCCAAAATCAAGAGTGGGACACTTAACCTACTGAGCCACCCAGGTGCTCCTTTTCTTTTTAAATCTCTACTTAAAAGTACACTCTAGACTACTGTGCATACCATGATTTGTGCAAGCAGCTTTTGGCAAACCTGAATGAACTAGCAATCCAAATCCAATTTATTTATTAAAAAAAAATTTTTTTTTAATGTTTATTTTTGAGAGAAAGAGACACAGAGACAGAGTCCGAGTGGGGAAGGTGCAGAGAGAGAGGGAGACACAGAGTCTGAAGCAGGCTCCAGGCTCTGAGCTGGCAGCACAGAGCCCCACATGGGGCTTGAACTTGTGGACTGTGAGATTCTGAGCTGAAGTCAGATGCTTAATCTACTGAGCAACCCAGGCATCCCTTTTTGTTTTAAATCTCTACGTAAAAGTAGAGTCTAGACTACCATGCATACCATAATTTGTACAAGTAGTTTTTGGCAAGCCTGAATGAACTACCAATCCAAATCCAAATTATTTTAGTAGTGTTTTGTCACTTCCTCATGCCATGACACCCTCCGGGAATGTGCTTTGACAGGACCAGTGCTTGATCAAATTCTGAGCAGAGAGAAGCACAAACATATGCAGCATGTGAATGCTCTAATGCAGCTAGATGCAAGATGCTATGGGATGAAAGAAAGGAGGTAACTGTTTGAACCTGGGGTAATGTGGGTAACTTCCTATAGGAAGTAATATATGCATGAAATGGTAAATAGGAATTTGCCATAGAGAAGATGGGTAGGCAAGATATTCTATATGAAGGGAAGTAGAGAAAAATGTGGTTAATCCGGTCAACAACAACAAGAGATTAGTTGGTTTAGGAAATATTTTGTGAAACCTTACTTTAACATATGAAGACCCTATAGTCAGGGTCTAATCCTACTTACTTGGTCCTTGCTTGAATTAAGTGAGCTATATACAAGCTCATGTGAGATCACATTCAAATAATGCCATACGTAGCTCGAAATGACAACAATGCTGGTGACCATCTCATAATATTGTTCTCATGGTGGTCTCAATGTGAGGGTGGCCTAGATTCTCCTCAAGGTGATCAAGCAAGACCCTGGCAATGTTAGCAGATCATAATAACAAGATGTTGGGGAAATATCCTGAAAATTAGCATCTGTAAGGTATATGTGCTCTAATTTGTGAGATTTCTCAGGAATCTGAAACTACGCTCTCAGTTAAAATACCAAATAATTTGTGTAGGATATTATTTGAAGCATTCAAATATTTCCTTGCACATCCAATGATATTGATGAAAACTGTTAGCCATTGGAGCACCTGGGTGACTCTGTCGGTTTAGCGTCCAACTCTTGATTTTGGCTCAGGTCATGATCTCACAGTTCGTGTGTTCGAGCCCCACATGGGGCTCTGAGCTGACAGTATGGGGCCTGCTTGGGATTCTCTCTCTCTCCCTTTCTGCCCCTCCCCTGCTCATGCTCTCTCACTCTCTCAAAATAAATAAATAAACTTAAGAAAAATTAAAAAAAGAAACTGTTAGCCATTTAGGCTGTTTTCTTTTAGGAGCAAGGAAGACATATTCTTCACATTCATATTTGATGTTTTCTTTTCCCCAGACTACTGGCATCTTCATATAAATACAGTTCCCAGGTTGCATGTACTATGAGTTTATTTGTTGTCTAAACACATTTTTATATAGCATTGGTTGCCTGAATTATATTTTTCTATAAATACAGACTGGAATTCTATTCACAGAACAGGTGTGTAAGTATGCAAATTGTTTTAAAAAAGGACTTATTTCTATATTTTCTTTACATTATTGGTCCGAAACTTGAAAACTATACACGCAGAAGTAACCTGAAATTATCTTCATGGAATGGAATTCAAATGCATTAAGTTGTGGAATTTTATAGTCTCAAGTCACCTTAGAAATGATTTCAGTCACCTCACATTGAAAATAGGAGACTTGGGTCAAATGAGATCATGACTTGTGTCTGATTCCTCAATTTTTGTAAAAATCTTGGAATTAGAATATTAGTTTCTAGATTCCCAGCACTGTGCTCCTACCCCTGCTCTATTGTGGATGCCCCTATTTGACTGCCTTTTCTTTAAATATAAGAGTCTTTAGGGGTGCCTGGGTGGCTCAGTCGGTTAAGCATCCAACTTCAGCTCAAGTCATGATCTTGCAGTTCGTGAGTTTGAGCCCCGCATCAGGCTCTGTGCTGACAGCTCAGAGCCTAGAGCCTGCTTCAGATTCTGTGTCTCCCTCTCTCTCTGCCCCTCCTCCACTCACACTCTGTCTGTCTCTCTCTCAAAAATAAACAAACATTAAAAAAATTTTAAATGTAAGAAGCTTTGAGGGACCCTCAAAGATCATTTAGTGTCCCTGTTCTTTGAGTGGAGAAGACTATTGTGTTCTGCACAGATTTGAAACTATTAATTTCTGGAAAAACTGACATATAGTAAATGAGAGTATTACTCAAATGTCATCCCCAAATTATCATCTTTCTCTTTAAATAGATGAAAGTGAGCTTCATTCTTAAATGGGATATTATTATATCTTGACACAACATTCTTTTATATTATAGAAAAATTCAATGGAAAATGGGATAAAATTTGTCAGCAAAAATGCATTCTAAAATAGAGAAAGTGGGGCACCTGGATGGCTTAGTCGGTAGAGCATCTGTGTGTTGATCCCGGGGTTGTGAGTTTGAGCCACAGGTTGAGTGTAGAGATTATTTTATTTTATTTTATTTATTTATTTTTTTTAAATTTTTTTTTCAACATTTTTATTTATTTTTGGGACAGAGAGAGACAGAGCATGAACGGGGGAGGGGCAGAGAGAGAGGGAGACACAGAATCGGAAACAGGCTCCAGGCTCCGAGCCATCAGCCCAGAGCCTGACGCGGGGCTCGAACTCACGGACCGCGAGATCGTGACCTGGCTGAAGTCGGACGCTCAACCGACTGCGCCACCCAGGCGCCCCTGTAGAGATTATTTTAAAAAAAATAAATTAAAAAAAAAAAGAAATCTCATTTTATCTTTGAAAGAGCAGGATCACAAAAAGATGCTTATGGGGGCACCTGGGTCTGTCAAAGGTCAGTCTGTTCAGGTCATGATCTCAGTTTCTGAGTTCGAGCCCCATGTGGGATTCTCTGCTGTCAGTGCAGAGCCCTCTTCAGATTCTCTGTGCCCTTCTCTCTCTGACCCTCTCCTGCTTATGCCCTCTCTCTCAAAAACAAATAAACATAAAAAAAATAAAAAACAAATAAACAAACAAACAAAAAAGTTGAATTGTCTCAACTGTCAAAGATTCATTTCGTCCAAATGAATGGATTTTTGCTGTGAAAGATCATCCTGGATAGATTTCTGCAAAAAAAGAAGCAGACTACTCAGAGATCTGGTGGCATCAGTTCCCTCCCAGTTTGCAAGTCAACTCACAAAAGCACCAGGGAAAATTTCACCTACGAAATCAGTCATTCACTAGGTAATCCCAGAGTCCACTTGAACTAGATTTGCTCAATTGCCCATAGGTGCCACTGCCACATTATTTGACAAGTATCCCCTGAGACCATATTCTGAGCAGAGCCCTGTGCAACGGATGTACTTTACTTTCACACATTGGGCCTCAGACTCTACCATCATGCTGTCGTGGGCCACCCTCCCCTACATCTCTGAGAGAGGACTTTGGAAGCAGAATGTCTGGATTCCAATCCCTGCTCTGGCACATGCTAGCTGGGCAACTCCGCTCTAATTCTCAGCTTCTTTATCTGGAAAATGCAAACAAGAATACCCCATTCAGAAAATTTTAAGGAAGGTCACATAAAATATTACCTGAAAAATACCCAAGCCAACTATCCAAAATATAATGTGCAACTGGAAATTTTCAGCTACCAAATAATGTGATTCACTTTGGTTAAAATAAAACCATAAACCAAATATTTCAGTAGTATTTAACAAGAAAATTTGATACAAGTGCTTTTGGGAATGCAGGATGCCAGCTTGTCTGTTAATCTTTGTTTAGAAGTTAATAGAGAAAGTTGGAATATATTTACAAATTAATTATCATTAAGGCTCAAGGCATTAAAGCCTGAGTTTTGTACTGATTTAACTTAAAATTTTTTTTTCAACGTTTTTATTTATTTTTGGGACAGAGAGAGACAGAGCATGAACGGGGGAGGGGCAGAGAGAGAGGGAGACACAGAATCGGAAACAGGCTCCAGGCTCTGAGCCATCAGCCCAGAGCCTGACGCGGGGCTCGAACTCACGGACCGTGAGATCGTGACCTGGCTGAAGTCGGACGCTTAACTGACTGCGCCACCCAGGCGCCCCTGTACTGATTTAACTTAATCTCTATATATTATTTACCCTGTCATCAGGTTGATTTGGGGGCGAATCTGTTGTAACTGAAAGAACCTCTCTTATAACATCCTATTTTCATTTGCAAGGTTTTATTTTTATCTCTAGAGCAATATAATCCTTAACCTCAAGACTATAATTACTATAAGGGGCTTGCTGTCTCTGTTTTCTATAGAAAAATGCTGTCTGCTGGAGTATTTACTATAGGAAATTGGATTTACTTACCAAAATTGTAAAACACACACTAGCCTTGTGATGTTTGGCTCAATATCCATTTGTCCTTGCTAAATGTCATAACACATCTACTATATATGTGATATAGATTTACTTGTCCACAAAAAAAGCTTTTGAATTTTAAATTTCTCCTTTTATGCCTGTCCGCAACAAATAAATTCATGACTCTAACAAGTTCGTTTTTAAACAAAACACAGAGATTCTTTCTTTACAATGGTAAGTATGAAAACAGTGTTGACTATGATTAGTTATACTTTCATTACTTATGCTCTCTCCCACCATTTGACAACTACTCTAAGGCCAACAGAATTATGGAAGTAGAGCCATATGTCTTCTCTTAGGGGAAAACAGAGTTGAACACACCAGGGTTCAGGATCAAGTTAACTGTTGTGCTGCCACCTGGGCTTTTGTCTTCATCCTTGCCTCTACCTTCCTACAACAATTGCCTACAAGTACTGAGGCCCCTCTTGGAATTTAGGGCCATGTCGGCCCTTGCTATTTCCTTCACTAAATACTGGTGTCCTGGAAAGAAACCCAAGCTTATGGCCACCTGCTGCGAGTTCTCCCCCAAGTCCCATTGTCTGCTGGTCTGTCTACATGTCTGAACAAAGCCTTGCACAAGATTCCCTGGGCGCTCCTGCCAAAGAAATGATAACCAGACACTGGCTTTTGTTATATTGTGCCTTGATTACATCCCATAGTGAATAAAAGTAAATGCACGATCCTGCAGTTTAAATCAGGGACCTGGTGTTGCCTTTCCCTTGAAGCGTAAGGATCATCCTAGCTCATCAAGACAGAAGGTGTCAGTCCAGTAACTGACCAGCCTCGGGAGCAGAAAGGTAAAGAGAAACTCAGTTGGTGAACTCGCTGTCTCCTTTTATCCTCACTCTTGGGAAGAACCAGGGTTCAACTGTGACATGAATAACCCTTAGTTAAAGAGCAAACACAGCCTAATAAATACAGAGATCCTGACTTCAGTGTCCTACTTCAGCAAATGAAGGCTAAATTACTGACACACTAAGTTTTCGTCACTAGTGTTAGAGGTGAATGTCTGTTTTCCCCTAAATCTTACTTTGCGAAGAAACTTTATAGTTCTAATATATTTATGGAAAATGAACATAACTTACTCATTTTTGAGCACGATATCATAATCAGGACACGGAAAAGAATCACCTTAGCTATTGAAGGACAAACTGGAAACGAATCTATGAATTGACTCTTGGCGTCACCGCTGTAGCCCCACTGGCTCCTGGCGGCCTGAGTGCTCTCGGCCTCAGTTCCCACAAGTCACATAACCTCTTCGGGCCTCAGTCAACCCATCTGTAAAATGGCACTTTAAAACTAGTTTTCTTAAGGGACTAAAAAGCGGAAACACGCGTGAAGGGCCCTTCAGGTGCCGAGTAAACCGTGCGTGAAGTCACAGACCACAGGGCTGTCACACACCTGCCCTCCGTGCGTCACACCCACGTGTCACACTCTCCACGTCTTAAGTTCCGAGGCTCCAAACGCGCTCTTCCACCTTCTGCGGTCGGCGGCCCCAGATCTCATCACCCGTCTCGTCCCTGGTTCTTACTGCACACTATGTCTGCGCACCTGGGTTTGCACACGGGTTCTTACCCCCAGGGCAGAGGAAGCTGCGGACTCAGCAAGCAGAAGCGATGCCCCTTCGAGCTGCTGAGGCTCCCGGCTCCTCTGGGTCTCACTCTTAGGCCAGTCCACTTCCCTGACAGTCAGCCTTTGAGTAGCTCAGGGCGGGAGAAGAAACAAAGAAATTCCTTCGCTCTTTCTGTTGGTTTCGCTTTTTTGTTTTGGCTTTAACAATGTTGAATTTTACCCCAATCCTATGCTCTGGGAAAACTGCAATGATTAAAGGAACTTCTCTTACCCATTTGTGTTCAAGTTGTGAAAGGTGAAATGAAACGGGTTCACTTATATCCAGGGGTTTTAAAATGGAGCCGGGAGGCCATTAAGGGGAGGTGGGCCTTCTGCACGTCCTCACTGGCAGAAGCATGAACTTGTGATCTGGACCAGACCCAAATACTCCAAGCAAATTGGTACAGTAATGCCATTTGCTTAGTGATAGCCTTAGCAACCAGTTATGTTTAGCCAAGATTAGTTTTCTGCTGCCAGTTAACAATCAAAATTCTTTGTAAACAACTTACATCAGCGTTTGTGTTTTTTGTTTTTTGTTTTTGTTTTTTGTCTTTAGAAACCTCTGACTTTTGCTCCCTAGTGGGACACAATTTGGGCTGCTGCTCAAACCTGTGCACCCTGAATTGCAATCCTTCCATCCCAAATAAACTCTTTTGCTCAATTATTCCCTCCTGACAATTTTAGGTTGACAAAGGAAATGGCTTACCAAAAAGAAACACTCTTCTCCATAGGTCTTAGAAAAGACTCAAATGCTCGCCTTGTTTACCTAAGATGAGGCCAGACACACACCCTCCCAATTCTCATTCTTAGTCTCATAAAAGATTATCTGTTCTGCTTGTTTCTACAGATCAATGGGAACAAAATGCTTACAAAAAAAATTTTTTTTTGAGGTTTATTTATTTTTACAGAGAAAGAGAGAGAGCAGGGGAGGAGCAGAGAGAGAGAGAGAGAGAGAGAGAGAGAGAGAGAGAGGGAGAGAGAATCCCAAGCAGGCTCCACAGCATCAGCACAGAGCCCAATGTGGGGCTGGAACCCATGAACCATGAGACATGACCTGAGCTAAAACCACCAAGAGTTGGGTGTTTAACACACTGAGCCACCCAGGCTCCTTGAACAAAATGCTTTTTAACCAAACTTCAGTTAAGTTTCTTTACCTTCCCCCCCACCCACACTGGTCCCTGAACTTTGAGCTATCTCTGACTGAGTCAACATATCTGTGAATACAACGGGCTCAGGGTAGGGGTGCCTGGGTGGCTCAGGCCATGATCTCACAGTTCACGAGTTCTGGTTCTGCGTCAGGCTCTGTTCTGACAGCTCGGAGCCTGGAGCCTGCTTCAGATTCTGTGTCTCCCACTCTCTCTGCCCCTTCCCTGCTCATGTTCTCTGTGTCAAAAATAAACATTAAAAAAAAAAAAAAGAATGGCCTCAGGGTAAAAATTTCTCACATCTAATTTCCAATCGTTCCTTTCAACCCACTTCCCTGAACCTAATTATTGCTAGCATTGTTTATGCCTCCCCACAAAAGAAAACTGTTGGCCTAACACTTGAGAGGCTTGCAGATCTCATGATCATGTTTTCTGTTGTTGTTGCTTGTTTACTGGTTTGCCTTTTGGAAGAGGAGCTGGGCATTAAGGGTAGGCAGGGTATGGTTGAAAAACTAATGGAAAACAGAAGTGATGAAGGAAATTTGTGGGCTTTGTGTATTTGCTTTCAGGGACAATTTTTGCCTTGTAGAAATGAGAGGTGGGGTAGGAACAGAGTCAAAGAAAGGCATTCCCAGAAGGCTGGGGAGTAGAAGCAGGCTCTGGATCTCTTAGTCCCAAATTGGGTTCCACACTCAGATCGGTGACTGTGGGGCAATCTCTGCCGCGGAGGTAGGAGCTCTCTGCAAACACTGCCCCTCTGTGTCACTTCTCCCCCTGTGAGCTCAAGTATAAATCTCTAGGCTGAATCTATGGGTAGTAATGTTTCCTGTCAAGCCAGCAGGAGCCAGAGGAGAGAAAAGGCAATTAATCTTAAGACCAAGCTGATTAATCAACTTTCAGCAAAGGCCAGAGATGGGCTTAGGGAGAGATTTTTTTTTTTTTTAAAACTCCCAATAACTCTTGTAGTTTACAGTGGTATCATTTTGAAATTCAATCTTATCAGTTCCCTCTTACTTTTGGGGGAGAACCTCATCTGAATAGATCTCTTTCTATCAACACTATAATCACATTCTATTCTCATCATTCCTGGTACTGAATTTGTAGTGTAGAGACTAACATTGATGGTGCACTTACTGTGCTCCAGGTGCTACAGACATAGTGTTCTATTTGATCCTCACAGTAAATGAGGCATCATTATTTCCAATTAACAGATGAGGAAACTGAGACTCAGGAAAGTTAACTTGCAGGGGATTCTAGAGCTAGCAGGTAGTGGAGCAGAAACTTAAATCATTCCAATTAATTATATCTGACTCAAAATACCCCACTATTTCTGTTCTAGTGTAATGCTTCGCCACACACCTAAATACATCCTCACCTTCATTTTACGTAAAACGTTTTAACTTTTATTCTTTCCTCTCCATAGCTACACAAATAATACTAAAGTCATAGGTCACTAACCATTTTATAAAGCCTATTCATGTATTTTGCTCCATTAGTAGTTCTCAGTAGTCCTGTGAAAAGGGCCAAATGGTCTTATTTTCTCCATTTACAGATAAATTATTTGAAATTCAGAATGAATAAGGAACTTCGGGTAAAGTGAGACGGCTACTAACACGGTAGCATCCAAATCTGAACCTAAAACTTCAATTCCAAACCCATGATCCTCAAAAAGACATCACATATTCATGATCAATTCTATGTGTGTGTCTTTGGATATTGTGGTGTCTAAGGAAAGCATCATAATTTGGTAACAAATACTTCTCGTTGTGAGACAAAATATATACTAGAGAGGAAGTCTACAGGAAAATGTGTACGGTATACTCAGTCAACCATGGAACCAGAGTAAAAACAGTATACCCAAAAATATTTGACATAAAAACTGGAATTATTCTTTTAAAAATATTTAATTTTGTTAATTTTTACAGATAGAAAAGCACATAAATGTAACTTTTAACAAATAATTAAAATGTAAACATCTAGTCAAAACTGGAACATTGCCAGAACGTTTAGGTTATGGGTATATTCTACGAGAATGAAAAAGTGTTCAAGTGGAAAGTCCAGAATTCAAGATGAGAGCAAAAACAAAAATAGTAAATATATGTAGATTTACATTTATGTTGACTATGTTAAAGTACTAATAAGGTCTAATAGGTTTATAAATAGAATTAAATGCAGGGCAGCATCACATGTTAGGATGAGATTGATTAAAACACATTAGTTATTATCTAGGAAAATGGTAAAAGTGTTGTCCTTATTTTTAAATTAAGCATATTGTTAAATGCAACAAACATACAGAAAATCCATAAAACATCAAAGTGTAATTTAAAGAAATAATGGGAGTGAATACTTGTATAAACATTCCATTTACCTATTGATCACAACCTCTTCCCACAACCCAACTTCTCCTATCAGAATAAAGCCTTCTCTTTTATGGTAATCACTTCCTTTTTCTGTTATTATAATAATTATGTCTACTGTTTAGTCAATATTTGTAAGTAATCTATGTATGATCAAAAATCATGTACTGTGTTGACAGATGAAATAACTTACATGCACACATGCATTAACCATTAAGCCATGTCTGTTAATAGTATTCAAATCTTATATATTTAATTGATTTTTTTGCATGGTGATTATAAGAGGCGTATGTTAAAATCTCCCACAATGCTTGTTGTGTTTATCCTTATAATTTTTCATTTTGTGGATCTATTGCTCAATCTATCAATTGATCAACCAATCCATCTATCTAATCTCTTTTATCTCATTAATGAAATGAGCTTTTCATCTTTACAAACTGATTTTCTTTATCTCTAGTAATTTTATTTTTTGGTCCTAATTTATAGTAGAGCTGATTCATGGCCATGTTTGTTTGTTTGTTTTTAAAGTAATCTCTGTGCCCAATATGGGGCTCCAACTCACGGCCCCGAGATTAAGAGTCATAAACTCTACCAACTTAGGTAGCCAGACACTCCTGGTCATAATTTTTTTTTCCTTTCTTATTTCTCCCACTCTGCTCAACACCAAGATGACTTTCCTGCGACCCTAGGGATGAGATTAGTTCTGATTTACTTAAACACTCAGGTTGTAACCCTTTTGGATCCAGGACTTTTCTGCTTGAGGCAGGCCCTAGGCTCTTCTTTTTCTCTTCTTCTTAAGTTCATTTATTTATTTTGAGAGAGAGAGAGAGAGAGAGAGAGAGAGAGAGCAAGAGGGAAAGGAGCAGAGAGAGAGAGAATCCCAAGCAGGCTCCACACTGTCAGTGCAGAGCCTGACATGGGGCTTGAACTCACGAACTGTGAGATCATGACCTGAGCCTAGATCAAGAGTCGGAAGCTTAACCAACTGAGCCACCTAGGTGCCCCGAGGCAGGGCCTAGGTCTTGACTTCTTTATTCCTCTTTCCTTCTTTTCCTTGAGGAGGAGAATATGCCATCCTCAAATGTGCCACTTTGGCATGTAGATTGTTTTGAGCTGAAGACAATTAAGACTGAGTAAGTAGACTCAGGAAAGCTTACCTCCCCCTTAACCATTTAAAAGAATTTAGATTGTGGTTCTGTACCAGAAAGAGGTAACTTTTTCTATCAAAAAGATTTATCTACATGGTTTGGCAAACATCTGATTACCAAACAGCTGCTCCTCTCATTTTCGTCAATTGTCTTCCTTCCCTTTAAAGCCCAGACCCCTACCCCCTTCTCCTTACCTCAGGATGGTTATAGGCCTCTACTGCCTGCCTGCCTGGGAGTTTCATGTCTTTGTGGGGCTCCTGTACGTATGTAGTTAAATTTATTTTTCTCCTTGAGTCTATGCTACATCAGTTTCATTATTGGACCAAAGAACCTAGAAGGGACAATATTTCTGCCCAAACACACCCCTCTCCCTACTCAAGCCAGAGAATCTAACCCTCCAAAATCAAAGAAGCTCAGTCTTTGAGTGTGAGGGAGGGGAAGGTGAGACTGATTGTTCTGTGTTCTGCTAAACTCTATTTTATTTGTTTATTTTAAAAATAATCTTTACACTCAACATGGGGCTTGAACTTAAAACCCGGAGGTCCAGAGTCATACACTCTTCCGATAGAGCCAGCAAGGTGCCCCTGCTAAGCTCCATTTTAGTTCTCATTTAAAAGTACCACTTTGGCCTGGAATTTTCCCAGAGTCTTATCTGCTCTTTGAGGTTTTTAAAATGATGTTTGTAAATTGTTATCTAAAGGTTTGAGTTGTTTTTAGCAGGAAGATTCATCTAAATAATTACCAGAAACTACAATTCAACAGATACATTTTTTGCAAGAAACAAAAAAAAAAATTTAGCTGGTTTTCCATGTAATGTAAAAAACTCAGACATATTCTCAATATCCAAGGCTTCTGACCATAAGAGATGGGCTCTTTGTACATTAAGGAAATGATTAGAAATAGTATTTTCTGCCAACACAGAAAACCTCTCCACAAAAGAAGAGGAAAAACAATAGTTTTATTATAAATAAGCAAGAAACCAAACTGCAATGTGTATTACAAGCATCAGCTAAGGTGACTATGACAAAAGCCTTACCGTTTTATACAGCCAAGCAGATATAATCCACTACGTACATGTTAAGATAAATGATAACTAATCTTCACATAAAAGGAAATAGCAGTGGCATCTGTTACACATACTTTATTCTAAATTTACCTGGTAATTAAGGTGGCTATCTCTGTTAGCTAATCGCTTTTATCCAAAGGGATAATACAACTTATATCTATATAACAGGTAAATAGTTACAACTTGGTGTCAGATGCTTAAGTCAAACTTTCAGACAGACTAGTAGATGGTGGGGGGGGGGGGTGGAGTGGAAGGGGCAGCTATCTTTTCTGATTATTTTATTTCAAAGAGATGTCTCCAGGCCTGGGTTGTAAAACTGGCAAGAAGCTTACTTAGCCTTTACAAAACCTTATGTACATCTCAAAGAACAGAAAACATAAACAATTGCAAGTTTTCTAAAGCAAATACTCTTAAGAAAAGCAATGGGAAACTTTCTTTCCTTTTTTATTCCATGGAGAATTAATTTTTTCCTTGGTTTTGATTTTTATTTGCCCTAAGATTTGAAGGAAGAAAGTTTCTTTCTTATGTTCCAAAATCTCTTCTACTGAACAGTGAGAGGTAAACCTTGAAGTCCTGAACAGATATGAAGGAATCCATAATGATGAAAGAGCTGGTCTTTCCTACACCTAGGAATACAGCCTCTTGGAAGAGAAGAGAACTGGGAGAGAGAAAGGAAGTCATTGATGTAGGCCCAGAAAGGGATGCTGTTGGGTGGAGCCAAAGAATTCTTAATATATGATGAGCTAACATCACAGACATGACTTCTTCTCCACTTACTATCTGGCATTTCAAGAGACCACCATGCCAATGTCTAGAGTCTCACACTAAGAATGGTCCTAGGCCAAGTGTAATTGTGGAGAAATCCCGAGACTCCCAAGTTGCTTGCATTCTCAAGTTTCTTGAGGCCCAGGGTGGCTTTCTGAGAATGCTGCAGGTTTTGAACCACAGATTTCTGGTGAATCTGAAAGGTGTGTGGAGATAGTCTGAGGAAGACTCAATAGATTTGAAGGGACTCAGTGTTTTAGATGAGGAAGGTAATGGATGCCCTTTGTAGATCTGGCATCAGGGGGCAGACATTATCGTGTCATCATGGGATTGATGACCAAATCAGAGGTATCTCCTCAGGGCCATCGTGTGCAGGTGGCTGTGGACAAAATACAAAACCTAATATGGCAGTATAAAGTATTCTATATGGGAGGAAAATAATTTTCCCTCTACCCTTCTAGGTTCTTGGCTGAGACACCTAAACACAAACAGAAGTTTAACCACATGTATACCTCCTGGACACATGGGAGAGACCCAGGAAAACTGAGTAACTCCTCCAAATAACCCAAGCCATCATCTTAAACACTATTTCCAGTTAAAGACAAATGTTGGTTGGGGGGGGGGGGTTGTGGGGCCAGTTATGGGAGGTGATTGGGAAAGCATATTAACCAAGGGTAAGGTTGTTATACAGATTTAAGTCCATGCCTTCTCCACTGATAAGAGTTTGTAGGGACTTAGTCGTT
This sequence comes from Prionailurus bengalensis, assembly GCF_016509475.1. Lineage (NCBI taxonomy): Eukaryota > Metazoa > Chordata > Mammalia > Carnivora > Felidae > Prionailurus > Prionailurus bengalensis. The sequence continues at coordinate 32,299,290 of NC_057361.1, read as the reverse complement.
CTCCTCTTTCTGATACAGAGAAGGAGACACTATTAAAAATGGATATTTCCCTTATATATGTACATTTATTTTACAAAAGGGTAACTTCTCAGGTTTTAGAGCTTTTCCTTTGTTTCTAAAAACTAATCAGCCTAAAATAATCCTTACGCCAAAGACATATATTTTAAGATGGCAAATCCTTCTCCCCTTCCCACCATTCACAGTAAAAGTAATTCAGATGGAAAAAGATGATAAAGGTGAAAATTCAGCATTTCCTTACTAAATACTACTGAGAGAAATCGAGAAGTGGCTGAGTTTACCACAAGTGTTTGTTTCCTTTCCTCAGCAAATTGCAAAATGGAGGGTAAAGTTTGCTAAAATGTAACACAAGTTACATCTTTGTACATGAGATTATATAGCTTCAGTAATCGTAGCATGCTAAGGGGGTCTAGCCTGAGTTTCCAAAGAATTTTTGTGCAGTGTAATCTGTCTCAAGGACTAACACGAACCCTGGATGGAAAGGGGGGCAAGTCAGCTTGCAGCCAAGCCTCTGACCTTGTGAGAGAAAGGAGATGGACTCTTAGAAGTCATTGCTGACTTGCAAACAATGGATTGTAATGAGATGGGGAGATTGAGTATAAGAGTATTGCATAATCCATCACATGCCCTGGTCTGACACAGGAATGTCAGCATAAGGGGAAACAGTTATGGATGGCTATGGAAAAACATGAATGCCTCTGTATGAACTCGGAGCAGCTCCTGCAAGTAATAAACTTCTTCTGAGAAAGGAAAAGCAATTCCAGCTCAGGGTATAAGTGTGCCTGACAATTTGGGCTTTCTAGGAAGTAGGAGTCCACACCTGAGCTAAAAAGCCAAATTAGTTCCTCAGTGGGGAATTAAAGGTTCTGGTCACCAATCCAATGTGTGGGTGTGTGTCTGGTGGGGGGTTCCCCCCCACCAACAAGCAATAGTCAGACACCAGCAACCTGTCCTACAATTTAACTCAACTCTGACACTATCTACCTGGAGACAGCGGCAGATCCCAAGGATTAAAAGGTTCAAGTTCTGTAAGATATGGCCCCCTCTCCATCCTCTTCGGATGCCAGCTGTAAGTAAAAGTTGTCACCTAGAATTCTGACAGACTAGTTATAGACTGGAGGTTCCTACAACCTCCACCAGGTTCATTTAATTTGCCATTGAGGCTCACAGAACTCAGAGAAACATTGTACCTACTAGGTCGCCAGTTTATTATAAAAAGAGAACCCAGGAACAGGTGGATGGAAGAGATGCACAGGGTGAGGTACGTGGGAAGGGTGCAGAGCTTCCATGCCCTTTCCAGGGGCACCACTCTCCCTGAATCTCCTTACATTTACAAACCTGGAAGCCCTCAGAATCCTGTCCTTTTGGGTTTTGAAAAAAAAATTTTTTTAATGTTTATTTATTTTTGAGACAGAGAGAGACACAGCATGAGCAGGGAAGGGGCAGAGAGAGAGGGAGACACAATGTGAAGCAGGCTCCAGGCTCTGGGCTATCCGCACAGAGCCCGACGTGGGGCTCGAACTCACGAACTGTGAGATCGTGACCTGAGCCAAAGTTGGACGCTTAACCGACTGAGCCACCCAGGTGCCCCCTGTCCTTTTGGGTTTTTGTGGAGGCTTCATTGTATAGGCATTTGATTCAATCATTGGCCATTGGAGATGGATTCAACGTCTAGGCCCTCTTCCCTCTCTGGAGGTCAGTGAGGGGAGAAAGGTCAGTGGGAGAGAAGGTTCCAACCCTCTAATATGTGGTTGGCTCCCTTGGCCCATCCTTAGGTGCTTTCCAAAAGATGCCTTATTAACATAACAAAAGACACATTTTTGGCTCTCACCACTTAGTAAATTCCAAGGGTTTCAGGAGCTCTGTGCTAGAAATGGGAGAGGGGCACCTGGGTGGGTCAATTGGTTAAGGTCCAACTCCTGACTTGGGCTCAGGTTAAGATTTCACAGTTCCTGAGACCGAGCCCAGTATCAGGCTCTGTGCTGACACCGTGGATCCTGCTTGGGATTCTCTCTCTCTCTCTGTGCTCCTCCCCTGTGTGTATGCTCTTAATATCAAAATAAACAAATAAACTTAAAAAAAAAAGATCCTTCAAAAAAATGGGAAGACCAAATACATATATTATAAATTACAATATCACAGAAATGGTAGAGCATTTCCATGACAGCTGAAGCCCTCATTATATCACAAGCAACCTGTTCCCTGTTTTCTTTAAAAAATAAAAGCGAAACAAAAAAAAATTGTAGTAAGACATAACCATTAAGAAAACATGGCCTGGGGCGCCTGAGTGGCTCAGTTGGTTGAGTGCCCAACTCTTGATTTTAGCTCAGGTCATAATCCTAGGGTTGTGGAATCAAGCCCCACTTCAGGCTCTGCACTGAACGTGAAGGCTGCATAAGATTCCCTTTCTCCCTCCCTCTGCCCCTCTCCTCCACTCATGAGCTCTCTCTCTAAAATAAAAACTCAAAAAATAAAAATAAAATGTTACCTTTAAAAAAAAAGAAAAGAAAACGTGACCAGTAATATGGAAGGTGAGGCAGGATTAGGAGGTTTCTGAGGGCCAAGAGATTTCAGGAGTAGGGTGACCCTATTACTGAGAGAGCGGGAAGGTTGTCCTTCCTTATGTTTCTTTGGAGCCAATTAATGCCAAGAGATGAACAAGAAAGCGTGGTCAGAGATTTGCATTTTGGAATCAGATCATTTTATGTGCACTTTTCAAACAAAGACAACACTCTGTGCTGTTTTCTCAATGTTATTTAAGGCTGAGCACTACTATTACCAGGATTAAACTTTCTTTGTTGAGGGGCACCTGGGTAGCTCAGTGGGTTAAGTGTCTAACTCTTAATCTCAGCTCAGGTCTTGATCTCAGGGTCATGAGTTCAAGCCCTGCATTGGGCTCTGCGCTGGGCATGAAGCCTACTTAAAAAAAAAAAAAAAAAAAAAAGGTCTTTGTTGAGGTAAGAGGAAGACAAAGCAGGCGCTGAGAGGATGCAGTCTCCTGGGAGAAATAAATATCAACTCCCAGTGGAAGAAGTGGAGAACACAGACTCCAATACAAAGAGTTGAAAATGGCACCCAGGATCCAAATTACCTATATATGCTGGCAGTGGGCAGGGGTGTTACACTGTCTATATTTAAAATTCTACACACACACAGCAAACACAGATGTATATGTACATATGTAATATGTGTATTATTTAGTTACTTCAAACACTAACTTGGGTCCAGATATCACACTAAAAAACAATGCACAGCTTAAGTGTGGACAGCTGGCACTCAAATAGGAAGTCCAGAGGCAGCTACTAGAAAGCACTTCTGTTCCTTGTGTTTCAATCAGCAAACTAGGCTTTGCAAATTAACATATTAAATGCCAGAAACAGTATTATTGGTGAAATAAGTGTGTTGACTACAATGATTTTTGTAAATGGACTCTTGTAGAGAAAGAAAAAGTAGTTAAGATTTATGGACTGGGTGAATCTAACATAAGAGTTACTGCCCAACTCTGCACAAAGAGGTTTTAAGAACTAATGAGGTTGGTAGGCTTTATCCTTTGCAATGGAGCCCAAGCCTTGAATCCTTACCAATCATGCATCCTGAAACTGTTTTTAGGAATGTGGTTCTTAAACGTGGCTGCACATTAGACGTACTTGGAATGCCTTGGGAAGCTGCAAATGCTCAAGCCACACCACAGGACAATAAAATGAGAATCCTTGGGGGAGCTGTCAAGGCATTAGTGGTTTTAAAAGCTTTTGGGGGGGGCATCTGGGTGGTTAAGTCAGTTGAGCATCCGACTCTTGATTTTGACTCAGGTCATATCTCATGGTTCATGAGTTAGAGCCCCAACTCCGTCTCTGGGCTGACAGTGTGGAGCCTGCTTGGGATTCTCTCTTCCTCTTTCTCTGCTTCCCCCCCCCCCCGCCCCCCACTTTTGTGCGCTCTCTCTCTCTCTCTCAAAATGAATAAGCTTTAAAAAAACATTTTAAAAGCTTTTTAGGTAATTCCAACATGTAGCCAAGGCTGAAAACCACTAGTTTGAGAGGATATATGGTGGCAATTACTATGTTTGCAGATTCCGGACTCTGGAATAGTTTTGGGTCTAGAGTGACCCTCTCATGCAAGGAGGTAGCTCCCCCTAAAGAGACAGAAATCTGGACTTCACAAAGCCCACAGAACAGGTTATATGAACTGTTTAATGTCTTTGTAATCAGTGTTTGATTAATCTATGTCTGTATATGTGCCAGCATTTGTTCTAAGATTTAGTTTATTCTCACAGAAAAGTTCAGAGAGAAGTGACTACTTGAACCAACTTCCAGTTTGGGGGCAGCATTATATACCAAAAATAAGAATTACACAGGGCACCTGGGTGTCTCAGTCAGTTGAGCATCTGACTTCGGCTCAGGTCATGACCTCTTGGTTGGTGAGTTCAAGCCCCGCATTGGGCTCTGTGCTGTCAGTGCAGAGCCCACTTCAGATCCTCTGTCCCCCTGTCTCTGCCCCTCCCCCACTTGCACCCTCAAAAGTAAATAAAACATTAAAAAAAAAGGATTCTGCAAGACCACATTGGCCTAAGTCAGATTATAGTGGGTGCTATGGATGTAATTTGTTATCTACCAACCATGAGCAGTTTTGCATTAGATAGTCACTATTTTAGGGTACTAAATTCTGGAGGGAGACTTAATTACCACATCCATCAAAGGGTACAGATATTGGATAATAAGTAAATAGCTTGTCTCTAATCAGGAAAGCAAAATTGTTCTGGGTGGAGAAATATTTATTTGGTACAGGCACCGACCACAGGAGGGCAAACAAGTTCCTATGTTTTGCCTCTGTAACTAAATTTTGATCTTGAATTTTCATTTCAGCGCAGTGGTGGAAAATTTAATCTCCAAATTGAAGGTACATTCAGTAAATTCTGATTTGAAACCCAGTCTTTTAAAGTAGCACTCTCTTAATTCAGGAATTTCCTGTCATTCCTTTCCTTCTATAGGGGTCCAGGGCAGGTCACTCCAAAATGTAACACAATGGCAGGCTGTTTCTTTTGAATTGAAGCTACCCAGGAAATAACTAGTGCAGGGACACTCAGCCGCTGCTCTGTCCCCCTGAAAGCAGGGAACAAATCTCCCATTTGAATGGCACTCTCTCTTTCCTAAGAAGTAGAAAAGACAACTTTATCACCAGAAATAGGGACTTTAAACTTGAGAAAGATACAAAAATAAACCTTGTTACCTTTTTACTAAGGTACTACTTCAGCCCAAATTCCACTTATAATTCCTTTACTAAATAAATTTCCCAAACAGTTGTTTTCTTTATCCTGTCAATTCCTCACAAATTTATGGTCTCTTTGTCTAGAATGTATAAAACCTGCCTGGGTCATTTCTTCGGGTCTCAATTTCATATTGGGGCCTCCATGCACATGTAATAAAGTTTTGGCTTTTTCTATTAATCTGTCTCATATTAATTTAATTCCTAACCAGCTAGAGGAACCCTGGGAGGGGAATGAGGGAATTTCTCCCTCTACAACACTTCTATTTGCCCTGTTCCAGGAGGATTTACAAATAACTGACATTTGGGAATGGCTGGCTGGCTGGCTAGATTAGATAGATTGATAATGTAGAATTTAACAGTGAAATTAAGAACCTATGCTGGCTTTGACTGACATGTATAATCTTATTTTTAATAAAAAAAATTTTTTTTAAGTAACCTCTATGCCCAACATGGGGCTCAAACACACGACCCTGAGATCAAGAGTTGCATTTTCCACTGAATGAGCCAGTCAGGTGCTCCTAACGTGTATAATCTTAATTGATTTTATTGATTGACATCTACACACTGCTTCTGTGGCTCAAATGCCCATGTCCTCTCTGCTGTGTGATGCCTAGTTTATTGCAAACCAACGTGTGTCTTCATTTGCCTGTCATTTTGAGGGTTCTTTGAGTCCCCAGCCCACTCTTGCCCTTTTCTAGATCCCTCTGAAGGGAATAGGCTACATTTAGATGCTCTGCCACCAATCACATTGAGGGACAGGTACTGACAACTTGCTACTCTAGATTTCAGATGTTGAAATGGCTTTGGGACTTCTCTGGGGGACTTTCAGTAATCCTTTATGTTTGGGTCCCACTAACCCTGTCTAGATTTCTGTCACACACCAAACCCTAGAACATGATCCTGGGATATTTCATCTACAACTTAACTCCCTTGATCACCTCTGCCAAATATTCTGTTTTCCCTAAAGCAAATACATGTTTTCTTTATACATCCAGAGGCAGGAAACTGTTCTCACATCCTCATGGCGTCTTTTGAGTTAAATGCATATGACATCAACTCTAGGTTTGCTTTCTTCAAGGTTGAGTTTACTGGAAGCCAGGTTTTTACAACTTTTGTGTGTCTACGAGTTTAAAAAAATCCACTCAGGAACTCATTTGATTTATTTACTCTCAGTTGAGTTAATCCTCTCTTGACTCTAGGAACACTCTCTTGACTCTAGGATCACCAACTCAATGGATGGAGTACCCAAGATCATCCCAAATAATGGGAAAAAGAAAAGCATTGGTTACTATCAAAATATTGCCTCCTGCAATACTTGTAACAAGGACTTATGGCAAACTGAATGGCTGGGCTTGGGATAACATTTTATTAGGTTATCTGTATTAGCTTAAAGTGCCTTCTTGTGAGAAAAGCAAAGTTCTCGTATGTTAAGTGACATGTCTGAAATCACAGTGCTAATTAATAGCAACTCTGAACACAGAAAAGTGTAGTGTTTTCCTGTCGCTGGAAACTCTAAACTTGGGTTGGGGAAATAGAAAGTGGCTTCCAGCTAGCTCAGTATCATTGATTCACAAACATGGCAGTCCATTAGAATCAACCATAGAGCTTTTGCAAAATACATATGACTCTCCCATAGCAAGCATGCAGATTCACTGGGCCTTTATTAGGTTCCACGCCTCTGTTTTTAATTGTACACGGATAATTTCTATGCTTTACAAAATAAACAAAGCAGAAGGGCATGTGCAATGCACATCCAATCAGCTTCAAGTGTTGTTTTCCCTGGGCATCCTTTGAGCAGCTTTTTCTGCCACCCCCCCCCATCTCTTCTAGCCCCCAAACACCAAATGGGAGGCAGCTAATGCAGGCATCAGCTCTAATGTATGCACAGCTTGAGGCAATGGTTTTAACATCTCTGTGTGCTTCAGGATCACGTAGGATTCTTGTCAAAAATGTAATTATTGGGGTGCCTGGGTGGCTTAGTCGGTTAAGCGGCTAACTCTTGATTTCTTGATCAGGTTATGATCTCACGGTTCATGAGATCGAGCCCCGTGATGGGTTTTGTGCTGACAGCACTGAGCCTGCTTAGAATTCTCTCTGCCTTTCCCCTGCTTTCTGTTACTCTCGAAATAAATAATAAATAAGCATTAAAAAATGCAATTATCAGATGCCACTCCCAAGTTGCATGAATTGCTGCATGGATACTTAATAATGGATAATTAATAAGTGGATATATGTTAGAATTTGGCCTGAAGCTGGTGTTTTTTATAACCTGGAAGTGAGGCTTTGGGGCCCTAGTCATCTCAAATTCGTTGACTGCTCTTGTTGTTTACCTACCAAAACCAACTTAATAAATGTGCATGATCAAGTTGAATTAGGTCATAGGACTTATTTACCCAAGCGTTTGTCTTCTAGTAGTTGAACCCTCCTTCCCTTGGAGGCTGCAAACTGTGTCCTGGTCCTCCTTTGAAACAGCCTGGTGATGGGTAGGAAGTGAGCATATACATCTGCTGGGGGATTTGGCAGGAAGGCACGTAGAAACATTTCCAAAAGTATTTTCGAGCCTGTCCATAGAAATACCAACTTTCTTCCAAACCTACAAAATGAGCTGTGATGCTTACTAAGTGTTGAGTTTGAAAGCACCAGATTTGTTGATTGATAAATACCTGTTTGGAGAACAGAGAGTGCCTCCCAAGCACAATATGCTGCTCAATAACTTTCAGGAAACACAGATGGCACACATATTTGGACCTTAAAAGCTCTGATGACCTAGAAAGTTCATTTCCAGTTTAGTTACTTTGCAGACAAAACAGGGGATAGATATATCACACTAGATCTAGCAGTAGGGTGAACCTAGGTATTGGCCCAAACCATTAGTTCTTGGCTCCTTGCGTGAATCCCTGGCAGTAGGAAGACAAGAACGCACGAATCTCTGTAGGGAGCTCCATGTCCTGCTCTACCAGACAAACAGATGAGAACCTTTAGGAGAAATGGACCTGTCAGGGTAATTATTAAGGCAGCCTCCTTACCAGTAGATTGGCATAAAATGGGAGGAGATCCTGATGGTGGATAAGAGAAATAAAGTCGAAGAAGAACTGGAAGATGAAACTGCAAAATTAAACTTGATCCTGGCAAGACACTAAGGAAATCCTATTGCAGCAGAAAACGGCCTACCTCCTGGTTTGTTTTGCTGTCTGCTCCAGATCCAGGAAAGCCTAAAAATAGTGGGGTTGTCAGAAAACGCAAGAGAAGTGACACCTGAAGAGCACTGAAAGGAAACAGAACAGAAAACAGAACAAAAACCACTTTCTTATGGAAAAAATATCATCCTCATTGTGACTGATTTTATTCACTGAAGTGACACAGCGATGTTTTTGTTTGTTTGTTTGTTTGTTTGTTTTACATATTACCCTAACAGCACTCTGAAAACTTTGAATGGAGGCATGATGGGCTATTTACTGTGGGATTCCCAGCACAAAGCGTAACGTTTACGAATAGTAGATATTTAATACATGCTTGTTAAAAGAATGAACACAATGAACCTGTGTAGGTTTAAATGGAAGAGCAGAATGAGGCCAGGAGATGAGATATGAATTCTCGGGGGCAGATGTGATAACACTTATGTTTCTAAAATTGGATCCCTTTGTTCCTTGTTGTTTCCTTCCTCTTGCCTTTACTTCTTTATTTTCTTTCCTTCTCTGGGCTTGCCCCACTTCTTTCTTTTCTCCCCATTTTCTCCCACCCAATCTTGCCCCTCTTTGTCCCCCTCTCTCTCCTTCTGACATTGAGAGAGCAGAGGCTGAAAGGGGCTAGAGATGATGGTTCCAAGATCCTCCACTAAGGTGGTAGCAGGGCTGGGACAAAGACAACTTCTTTTGTCACCGAAGCCAGGGTCTCTTTTCAGTACATCACACATACTCTCCCTAGTTTAGATTTAGGTACAACTGAACAGAGCCAACCTGTCACCACGACACCAAACAAAGAGCCTCATTATGCTCTATACATCACTCTGAAAGTATTACATCTAAAGAAATTAGTGGCAGGTCCCACTCTGCTGTACCTCAGAGGAAATGCCTGACCGTGATGGCCATTAAAAGGACAGACATGATTGATACGAAATAAATTTTGTTAATAAGTAGGTGTCAAAAAATACAAAAGGTATGGATTATTTCTAAAATGGACTGCTCTGAATTTCACTTATGATCTTGGGCTTTGTCACACGTCAGCTATATCTTCACAACACCCAAATTAAAATGAAAATCTGCAAAATCTGTCAGTTCGTACTTGTTTGAGTATATGGTTCCAGAAATATGCATACAGTTTTTCTAGCTAAATCGATCTGTTATTTTGCTATCATGTAGACATAGCCACAATTATAATTTTGTTTTTTGTATGGCCAAGTGATTATTTCAGAAGGCAAAGACTGGAATACTCTTAAGGCTTTGACAGCCTCTCAGTAACCCGGAAACAAGTTACTTAGTGATAGTCCTACCCAGTAATATTAAAACTAATAATAAATACCAGTATAGTATTTCACAGAGGATAATGGGAGCAAATTAAGTGACATCCAATGTATACAGGAAGTTGTTCAAGGACCAACAGAAAGCATTATTCACTTAAGTGGAGTGAAATGGCAATATTTGCTGAAGAAATAGGAAGCATTATGAGGAACTGACCAACTTTAGTTTCCCTCATGCATATTCTTACTTTTCTCTGGAACTAATGAGCCCTGACAGTGGCAACAGTGAATAATACATCTGAAGTTCTACTCAAATTTTGCTCTACTGGTGATTTTTTTTTCTCATACATTTGTACCTTTCATTTAAATTTGCTTTCTCATATATGCTGCGTTTATTAGAAATTGTGCTTTAGGGAACCTGCTTTAATTTTTTATTATTTTATCTTTAGCAACAATTACTACTTGATGTAATTTAATTTAAAGGATTGGAAGGGAACAAGTTGTAGGCAGGGAGGGTTAATTTGGAGGCCACCAGCTTGTGACTCAGTTAAGTCCTTGATGAGTGATAATCAAGAAAGTCACAAATTATAAACAAGAAACATAATATTGTTTATTAACGTTCTGACCCAGAATTAGTTTTTATTTGCTTTTCTGAAACATTACTGAGGTTAGTATTTTCTTTCTCCTGGAATTTTTTTTTATTTTTATTTTTTATTTTTTTAATGTTTATTTCTGAGACAGAGAGACACAGAGCATGAGTGGGGAGGGGCAGAGAGAGAGGAAGACACAGAATCCGAAGCAGACTCCAGGCTCTGAGCTGTCAGCACAGAGCCCGACGTGGGGCTCAGACATACAAACTGTGAGATCATGACCTGAGCTGAAGTCGGTTGCTCACTGACTGAGCCACGCAGGTTCCCCTCTCCTGGAATTTTTTTTTAATGTTTATTTATTTATTTGAGAGAGGGAGAGAGAGAGAGAGAGAAAGCGTGAGGGCAAGCACAAGTAGGGGAGAGGCACAGAAAGAGGGAGAGAGAGAATTCCAAGCAGGTTGTGCACTGTCAGCACTGTCTGTGCCACAACCATGAGATCATGACAAAAGTCGAAATCAAGAATCAGATGCTTCAATGACTGATCTACCCAGGCGCCCCTTTACTCCTGGAATTTTACAATACTAGTTATATCTAATGAAAATATTTGGACAATGCCCCTCAGTCTTCTGAGAGGAAGTGTTGACTGCAAAAACAACACAGAAAGAGAATGCAAAATGAGTAATATACAAAAAGTAGGTGGCTGAAGACAATTTGACATAATCTGTCTTACAAATTGTTCATACTATTTGCAATAAAGAGAATATAGCAAAGTTGGATCTTGAATATCAGAAGAGATACTCCACACATTGGAAGGTGTTGGAAGATATTCCACAAATTGTGCACCATGGGAAAGTTGAATGAGGTATTAGTGAGGGGTGGATGGAACCAGTCTGTAAGGTTTTGCTGGTATTGTGGGACCCTAACATGACCTCCCTGGGGGGAGCTAATTTGTCATAAATCTCTACATCTGACTGGGTATGTAAAATGACACCTGGAGCACACATGGAGGTTTCCTTTGACTAAATAGATCTAGGGTTTGTCAATGCACTTTAATCCAGGCTTTCCTAATGTGCATCCAGGATTACTTCAGAGGCAGAAGTATAATCCCATGCAGAAGCTAGTGGGAATCCATTTCTCTTTGAATTGTACACTTACCAGGTTTTTTTTTTAAAGTTTATTTATTTATTTTGAGAGAGGGAGAGTGAGTGAGCATGAGCAGGGAGGGGCAGAGAGAGAGGGAGAGAATCCCAAGCAGGCTCCATGCTATCAGCTCAGAGCCCGACGTGAGGCTGGAACTTATGAACCATGAGATCATAACATGAGCCGAAACCAAGAGTTGGACACTCAACTGACTGAACCACCTAGGTGCCCCAAGGTTTCAGTCAACTTGAAGCTACACATTCTTCCTCCCATAAAGTAAGAACTTCTGCAAGTGTATGCAGGGTCATATTGTATTATTTAATGCTTTATTAGTTGTGGCTTTTTTGGTAGGAATGCAAAATGGGGGCAGCTGCAATAGAGAACAGTGTGGAGGCCCCTCTAACAATTAAAAACAGAATTATTATATGATCTAGAAATCCCACTTCTAGGTACATATTTAAAAGAACTGAAAATAGGATCTCCAAGAGACATTTGCATACTCGTGTTCACTGTAGCATTATTCTCAATTGCCATGAGGTGCAAGCAGCTAAATATCCATCGCAAATGAATGGATAAAGAAAATGTGGCATAGATACACACTGAAGTGTGTTCACCCTGCAAAAAAGGTGGAAATCTTGTTACGGGCTACAATGAGGATAAACCTGAAAAGACATTATGTTAAGCGAAGTAAGCTAGCCACAAAAGGACAATTAGCGCATGATTTCACTTACAGGTGGTATCTACATTAGTCAATCTCTTAGAAATACAAAGTAGAATGGGAGGTGCCAGGAGCTACAAGGATAGAGAAAAGGGGGGCTGCCTTTCAAAGAGTATAGAGTTTCAGTTTTGCAAGATGAAAGTTTTCTAGAGATCTGTTACACAGCAATGTACTTACAGTTAACACTACTGTACTTAAAATGGTTGAGCTTTTACATTTTTTATGTGTTTTTATTTTTTATTTAAATGTTTATTTTGAGAGAGAATGCAAGCAGGGAAGGGGACGAGGGAGAAGGAGAGAAAGAATCCCAGGCAGGCTCCAAGCTCAGCGTGGAGCCCCACATAGGGCTTGATCTCATGATTGCAAGATCGCGACCTGAGCTGATACCAAGAGTCGACTGCTTAAAAAGACTGAGCCACCCATGCACCCTTTTCATGTGCTTTTTAACACAATAAAAAAAAAGGATTTCATGCTAGGATAAGCTCTAAAAATTATTTATACTTCACGTATTCTCCTCTATTCCTACAGCAGCATTTTATCATAATTTCTCTTATTGTCTCTTCTACTTGAATGTACCTACTACATATATTTCCTTTGTCTTTTGGATGTCTCATTCAGTCCCAACTTTCTAAGAAGAATAGTTTTCAAATTCCTTTAATAAGTCCTTATAAGAAAAGTACAAACCTCTGGAGCTTCAATCAACTGTTGTTGGTCTAAACCACAATTATTTCTCCGTGCTGGACCAACATGTAGCTATGAATAGCTCTTGAGTAATCTATTGTTGGGGAGGAAAATTAATTTCCCCTTTACACCTCTAGGTTCTTGGCTATAACACCCCTAAAATAAAAGATTAAGAGGAAAAAACACCCCAAATTTACCTCCTATGTACACAGGAGAGAGCCAGGAAAACTGAGTAACTCCCCCAAATGGCCAATGTCATCACCTTAAATACCATCTTCAGCTAAAGACAAAAGATGTTGGGGTGAGAAGCCAGTTAAGGGAAGTTATCAGGCAAATCACAGTAAACAAGGGTATGGTTGTTATCTACATAACAATCCAAGGCCCTGTCTTCTCCATTGGTAAGAGTTTCTAGAGTTATAGTCATTCTCTTCTTCCTGGTATAGCCAGGGAGATACTCTTACAAACAGAGATTTCTCTTTATAAATGCAAATTTGTCTTGTAAAAGGTAACTCCTAATCCATTTGTAGAGCTTCTGTGTCTGCTAATTTTTTGGATACATTATCTCATTTTATTCAAATACCAGCCTGAGCACACATGGTCTAAGAACACTCAAATAATAAACAAAATACAAGTAGATGTTAAAAATTGGTCTTCAAACATTATATTCAATGATGCCATACTTGCCTATGATCTTACCAGCATAAACTATATCCAAACATTGGTGGCCACCAAACTATTCAGCAGAACTTGCTTAACTATGAGCTGTTTCAAGCTACCAGTTTGAGCACTCTTCAGTATTTTTTTTTTGTTTCAAATTCTAGATAGCTATAGGGATGTGACCAGGGGTTAGAGGAACCAGCTCAAGCTTGGTGTAGTGCCAAAATGTGGCCAATTGAGGCTTTGAATAAGTCATAGCAGCATTTGCCAGTGCCAGGGCCTTCTCTCAGAGGTTGTCAACAAATTGGGCCAGCGTTCTAGGATGGAAAATCCATGAATAGCCACTGAGTGTCTGCTCTTTCTTGAATAACCATGTCAAAATAATCTCTATGACAAAGAGGTACAATTTAGGGTGGCATATTTGCTCTCATTCAGTATAAACAAAAAATTTTAATTTTATTTGAGTAATCTATATACCCAACATGGGGCTTGGACCCAGAACCTTGAGATCAAGAGTCACGTTCTCCACTGATTGAGTCAGCCAGGTGCTCCCCAATTTTTTTAAACAATTCTTTTAAGATTTTATTTTTTAGTAATCTCTATACCTAACTTGAGGCTTAAACCCATAACCCCAAGCTCAAGGGTTACATGCTGCACTAACTGAGCCAGCCAGGTGTGCCTCAGTATAAGGAAATTCTAAAACTAGGGCAGGTAGAGTAAAATGTATCTCCAAAGTTAGTAAGGGCAAAAATACATTACAGTAAACAAAAACTAAACCAGAGCAAACCACCTATTGAATATTCTCAACCTAATGTTAGTTTCTTATCTGGATGCTTCATCTTTCTATCAATTGCCTTCCCTGTCTCTTTGAAACCTACCTTGTAGATTTCCCTTACCTTGTGTGAAAACTTGCTAAAAGAGTAGAGATTGTAAATCTGACCTTCCTTTGTAAGGTTGAATTTCCCATTTCCATTTAGAAATTATTGTTTTGCTCAGATTATTAGTGGTATTTTTTAAAAGAATTTTTAAAAATGTTTATTTTTGAGAGCGAGAGAGAGAGAGAGAGAGAACAGAGGAGGGGCAGAGAGAGAGAGGGAAACAGAGGATCCCAAGCAGGCTCTGAGCTGAGAGCAGAGAGCCTGATGTAGGGATTGAATTTACCATCTGTGAGATCATGACCCAAGCTGAAGTCCTACACTTAACCCACTGAGCCTCCCAAGCACCCCAGACTATTAGTGGTATTTAGCCTACCACTTTACCATGAATATGCATTCAAGGTAGAGGCAGCCAGGGACAGTATTCTAGTCTGCTTTTCTTTTTCTTTTTTCTTTTGAGTTTCTATTCCACACCAAACACTGTATTAGAAGAAGATCAAAACAAGACAAAACAAACAAAAATAAATAAAATCCATAGTTTTTCCCCTTAAAGATCCTGTTAGGGACTATGCTAGAAACACAACTTGACCAAATTTAGGCACAAAGACGACTTTACCAGTTCCAGTAACCAAAGGGAAGGTGGGCAGTGGTACAGCCAGGCCTTGGAGACACTGGGAACAGTGGCGCCCTCTTTGCCAGCCCCTGTTTCTCTGTGGTGGTCTCTTTTCCTCCTGCAAGCTGGCTTCTTCCATGAGTTCTTCAGTCTGGCTCCGATGGCTCTTGTCCTCATCGCTTCACCATCTGAGAGGGACTGAGCAGACCTGAGGTCCCAGAGAAGCACTCTGACTGTCTGGCACAGAGTCTATACCTGTCATTCTGTCCAGGGAGGTGCATGACTGTGACTCTCAGCCTCCACTAGAATCCTGTTGTTCCAGAGAAAGTGTAAATGACTGAACCGTGGGCATATACTTTAAGTATTTTGTTAGATCAAAATAAATTTGGAAGAACATCCTCACCCCCGATGCCTTGCTAGTTGAGTACAACAAAAAGCGGTAGATGGATTCTAATTTTATTCCATGTGGCATTTCTCTCCATCATTTTTCACCATATATTATTTCCTTTCAAAGAAAAAGTTTAAAACAGCCTTGTTCAGAGTAAATACCTAGTTTTCTATCTGGAAATGATCATTTTTCCTCAAAAGACTATTTATCTGTAAGTCCTTGGTTTAAAATTACTGCTTGTATCCTGCCATTTTCTCCTCCTCCTAATCCTCCTTCCAATACATGGTTGAATTTTGCCTGTGATATTTTATGTCTAGGCATCTATTCAGGTAAATTTTTTTAACTTATTCCTCCACAGGAGGGAGAAAACCACATCCCCTCCTGGCACATGGGAGGATTTTATCTCATTTTATAGAATGTTTTATACAGCATTCATTTTAATCTTCCTTCTTATGATGGATTGCTGTTATCTCTTTTCTTATATAAAGTCACTTTGGTGCTAAAGCAAAATGTCAACACCTACAGGTACCTTTTTTAAAAAAGGTATCTTTTCAAGAGAAATATTTTCCAGGGGCACCTAGCTGGCTCAGTCAGTAGAGCATGTGACTCTCGATCTCAGGGTTGTAAGTTCGAGCCCCACATTGGGTATAGAGATTACTTAAAAATAAAAACTTAAAAAAATTTTTCCACTCACTCTAAAGTAATTGAAAAAAATCACTGGAGGGGTGCCTGGGTGGCTCAGTCGGTTAATCATCCAACTTTTGATTTTGGCTCAGGTCATGATCTAACCATTCATGAGTTCGAGCCCCCCATCGGGCTCTAGCTGACAGTGCAGTACCTGCTTGGGATTCTCTCTCATGTTCTCTTTGCCCCTCCCCTGCTCACACACTATCTCTCAAAATAAAATAAACATTTTTGATAAAGTCACTGGAGAATGTAGCAGAGTGTGGGAGAAATCTTGATGGTGAGGAAAAATATCCCAGACATAGTATTTTGGCTTGTTTGACCAAAGGGGAACAATCTGAAAGGGTGAGCAGCAGTGTGCTGAGGGATTTGCATGACAATACCATGCACTAAAAAGTAAATCTCCTCATTGCACGTGTCTGACCCAGGTCATAAAGTGGCATTTTAACATGAGAGATTGATTTTTGTGTTGTGGAAACAACCAAGGAGCTTGTGCTGAGAAAACAATGTCAAAAGGCCGAATCTGCACATCTCTTACGATTGTCCACTCTGCCCTCTTGAAGCATAATCTCCTGCAGCCAAGGGACCCCCTTTTTCTCCCTGGTAATCCAACTGGCTTTGCCATGAGGTTCTGTTACTTTACCCATGATTTGCTACAGGTGGTTGTGAAAGAGGAGCCATTTGTGAGCGCCACGAGGATAGAAATCTCAAGACTCCGGTGCCTGGTTTACTGATCACTACACTCTAGGTACGGCCGCCCCCAGTGGTAGCAAATGTCCAGGCGGCCTTACGGGTAAACAGAGAAAGTCCAGTTTCTTCTCAGTCTTGTAGAGGTGACCCCATCTTTAGCTGCTAACCACCAGGCTGTTGATGCCTGGTTAAGGTGGGGATTGCTTGCTTATAAGAAGCAAGTGATAGGGGTGCCTGAGTGGCTCAGTCGGTTGAACATGTGACAGGCTCAGGTCATGATCTTGCGGTTCCTGAGTTCAAGCTCCGCATAGGGCTCACTGCTGTCAGCAGTGAAGCTGTCAGTGTGGGGAGCCAGCTTAGGATTCTCTGTCCCCCCCCCCCCCCCGACTCCACTTGTACTCTCTCAAAAATAAACATTAAAAACTGTTAAGAAAAAGAAGCAACTGATAAATGATAAGTCATAAATCCCTGCAAAAACTTACCCATAAATATGACCAGCAGATGAGGCTCCCCATTGCTTTTCTTACAAAGAAATTTAACACTCTATTCCTGGGGGATAAAATGGGATCTGGGCCCATCAATTCTAGCAATTTATGCTTTTGTGTAATCAAGCCTTTTATTTTTTTTTTGAAAAGGGTGTAGAAATGTAGCAGACTATCCCAAGCCGATTTATTAGTTAGCTTTTTTCTTCTTGTACTTCCTGTGCCTTCATTCCAAGAACACTTTGAAGGTTTTTCCTTCCCCTTCACCTACAGCCCCTCATGCTTCTGCATCACCGGGTCACGCGCTCATTTAGTACGTAGGAAAGACCAGGCACTGAGCGCCCTGACTTTGAAGATGCCCCGCAGTGGGAAGAGGACATGTGGAAGAAAACCAGTCATTGCAGCGCTGGACCGTGAGACGAAAGCATCTCTGGGTCAGCCTGAGGATGTTGAGGATGCCCCTGAGGAAGGGTTAGCATCGACTGAGCTGGTTCTTGAGCAGCAGGTAAGGCTTAGCCAGAAAGATCAGCCTATAGGCAGAGGAGGAAAAGAAATCCTAACATGTGGAATAGCATGGCCGAATACTCAGAGGTCTGAGGGCTCTTACCACGCTGAAAGAACTGAATATAGACAATGGACATGAAGCAGTGTGCGCATGCACACGCGTGTGTGTTGCACATGTTCACACGCATGCAGCGGTGATAGCCGTGAGGACACAGTGGAAGAGAAGTCTGTGACCTTCTAAGTCATCTGGATCAATACAGTGTTCACGTGTTTTCAGGCCACAGAGGATAATCCCACTGCTAACAAGGCACATAAAAACCCTTCTTTCTTTCATGATTATGAACATCAAACGGGAGAAGAAAAAAAACTGAACCAAGCATGTGATTGCCTTTATACAGGCATAAATCCAGAAACAGATGGAACAAAGTTGAGGACTGAAGGAGAGGGCCAGTTCTTAAGCCCCCGTCGTTCTGAATCTTTACAGTGTGGCTTCTTTATTATTATTACTGAGATTTCTTTGAAGGGCTGCACGTTTGTGCTGCTATGTTAACTCCAATACTCAATGAAAAATTCAAACAAAGACTGACTCCAACTTAAAAGCACGTTATGTCCCCAAATTCCATTTCTAAGTTAGCTGTTTTATTCACAGCGTGTTCGCCCATAGAAGCAGCCTTTCTTTGTACTGTAAAGTTCCATGGGTTCTGACAAATCAATAGTGTGATGTACCCACAATTACATTATCATACAAAATAGTTTCATTGATGCCTCAAATCCCCTTTGGTTCTCATGTTTAATCCTCGCCGCACCCTAAACTACCAGTAATCCTGATCTATTTACCACTTCTACAGTTCTCCTTTTTCCAGAAAGTCACATAGATAGAAACATTCAGTATGCAGCCTTTCAACGGGCTTCTTTCACCTAGCCATATGCATTTAAGAGTCTTTCAAGTCTTTGTATGACTTGATAGCTAATTCCTTTTATTTAAAAAAATTAATAGATTAAGAGTTTTAGTTTACAGAAAGATGGAGTAGAAAATACAGAAGTTCCCATATGTCTCCTCAACCCCCTCCCCCAACAGTTTCCCTATTAATGTCTTGCATTAGTATAGTCCATTTTTTCCAACATTTCTTTTTAATTTTTTTAATGCTTATTTTTTGACAGACAGAGACAGAGCGTGAGTGGGGGAGGGGCAGAGAGAGAGGGAGACACAAAATCTGAAGCAGGCTCCAGGCTCTGAGCTGTCAGCAAAGAGCCTGATGTGGGCCTCGAACTCACAGACCACAAGATCATGACCTGAGCCGAGTCAGACGCTGAACCGACTGAGCCACCCAGGTGCCCCATAGTACATTTTTTCTAAAAGATGAGCCGGTATTGAGATATATATGCACACACATATACATATATATGCACACATATACATATATATCTCTGTTTTGTTATCGATACATTTTTAAAAACTAAAGTCCATAGTTTATGTCAGGGTTCATTTGTTCTGCTTTATATTGTATGGGTTTTGAAAAATGCATGATGATGGTATTACAGTACCATCAGGATAATAATTTCACTACTGTAAAAATCTCCTGTGCTCTACCTATCATCCCCCCCCCCCCCATAAACCCTTGGTACCCAGTGATCTTTCTACTGTGTCCATAGTTTTGCTGTTTTCAGAATGTCATCAGTTGGGATCATGCAGTATGTAGCCTTTTCAGATTGGATACTTTCACTTAGCAATACACATTTAAACTTCCTCCATTCTTGTGGTAGCTTGGTGGCTCGTTTCTTTTTAGCACTGAGTAATGTTCCATCATGCGGATGTGCCAAAGTTTATGCACTTGTTGAAGGACATCTTGGTTGCTTCCAAGTTTTTGCAATTTTGGATAAAGTTGCTATAAATATCCACACACTGGTTTTGGTGTGGACATAAGATTTCAACTCCATTGGGAAAACACCACAAAGTATGATTACCAGATCTTATTTATCTATTTTGAGAGAGCGAGCGAGAGAGAAATATATATCCCGAGCAGGCCCTGCACTGTTCAGTGCAGAGCCCAATGTCGGGCTTGATCTCACGAACTGTAAGATCATGGTCTGAGAAGAAACCAAAAGTTGGACGTTTAACATAGTGAGCCACCCAGGTGCCCCTGATTGCTAGATCTTATGCTTAAACTATGTTTATTTTTGTAAAGAACTTCTAAGGTATCTGCACCATTTTGCACTCCTGTCAGCAGTGAATGGAAATTCCTATTGCTCTCTCTCTTCACCAGTACTTGGTGTTGACAGTGTTTTGGATTTTAGTCACTGGTAATAAGTGTCCAGTGTTTTAATTAACAATTTCCTAAGGACATGATGCTGAGTGTATTTAAAAAAAACATTTATTGAAGTATAGTTGGCACATAAGGTTAGAGCATATTTTTATAAGAATATTTGCAACCCGTATATCTTCTTTCGGTGAGGTGTCTGTTCAGATCTTTTGCCTATTTTTTAACTTGGTTTTCTTATCGTTGAGTTTTAACAGTTCTTTGTATATTTTATTTTAAATATTTGAGAGAGGGAGAGAGTGCACGCGTGGGAGGGGCAGAAAAAGAGGGAGACAGAGAATCCCAAGCAGGCTCTGTGCCGTCAGCAGAGTCTGACATGGGGCTTGAACTCATGGACCATGAGATCATGACCTGAGCTGAAATCATGAGTCAGATGCTTAACCAACTGAGCCACCCAGGCACCCCTCTTTGTATATTTTATTTTATCATGCATATATTTTGCAAAGAATCTCTCTAAGCATGTGACTTTTCATCTAATAGTGCCTTTCACAAAGCAGTTTTAAATTTTTTTTTTAATTTAAACTTTTAACATTTATTTATTTCTGGGACAGAGAGAGACAGAGCATGAACGGGGGAGGGGCAGAGAGAGAGGGAGACACAGAATCGGAAGCAGGCTCCAGGCTCCGAGCCATCAGCCCAGAGCCCCACGCGGGGCTCGAACTCACGGACCGCGAGATCGTGACCTGAGCCAAAGTGGGACGCTTAACCGACTGAGCCACCCAGGCGCCCCGAGCAGTTTTAAATTTTAATGAGGTTCAATTTAGTTTTTCTTTCATGAGTCATGCTTTTGGCATTAGATCTAGAAAGTCATGGTCAAACCCAAGGTCACCTAGATTTTCTATGTTATTTTGTAGGAATTTTATAATTTTGCAGTTTATATTTAGGTGAGAGTTCATTTTGAATGAATTTTTGTGAAAGGTGTAAAATTCGTATCTACACTGTTTCCTGCATGTGGGTGTCCAAATGTTCCAGAACCATTTGTTCAAGAGATTATCTTTCTCCATTTTATGGCTTTTACCCCTTTGTCAAAGACCAGTTGACTGTATTTGTGGGCTTCTATTTCTGGGCTCTCTACTCCATTCCATTGATCTGCATAGCTATTCTCTTTCAATACCATATAGTGTCATGATTATTATAACTTTAGGTCAGATCTCAAAATTAAGCAGTGTGAGTTCTCCAACTTTGTCCTTATTATGTTAGTGATCCTAGGTATTTCACCTCTCCACATGAGCTTCAGAATCATTTTGCCAATATCTACAAAACTGCTTGCTGGGATTTTGGGTGGGATTTAACTGAATTTATGGATTAAGTTCAGAATAATAGATGTAACAATACTGAATCTTTTAAATCATGAACATGGGTTAGCTCTCATTTAGATCTTTTTTTTCCACCAATTCTAAGTGGTTTTCTGCATAGGATTCCTGTACATATTTTGTTAGACTTCTACCTAAGTACTTATTTGGTGCTATTATAAGTGACACTGTTTAAAAATTTTTCAGATTTCAATTGTTCATTGCTTGACTTTTTATATTGGCTTAGTACCCTGAAACCTTGCTTTACTTGCCCATCAGTTCCAGGATTTAAAAAAAATTTAATATTTTTGAGAGAGAGACAGAAAAAAACATGAGCAGGGGAGGGGCAGAAAGAGGAGGAGACACAGAATCTGAAGCAGGCTCCAGGCTCCGAGCTGTCAGCACAGAGCCTGATGTAGGGCTCAAACTCACGAACCATGAGATCATGACCTGAGCCCAAGTTGGACACTTAACCAACTGAGCCACGCAGGTGCCCCATGTCTTTTGGTTTTAGTGTTAGAGTAATTCTTCCCTCAAGAAACGAGTTATGAAGTGTTCTTGCTATTTATACTTTTCTGAAAGAGATTGTGGAGAATTGGTATTATGTTTTTCTTAAATGATAGAATTCACCAGTGAAATCTTGTACACTTGGTGCTTTCTTGTTATTAACATTGTTTCAATGTGTTTCATATTTACTAGAGTTTTTCAGGTTATATATTTCTCCTTGCACAAGATTTGATAGTTTGTGTATTTCAAGGAAATGGTTTATTTCATTCAAGCTATCAAATGTATTAGCATTGTGTTGTTTGTAGTATTTTTAGGTTTAAAAAAAATGGTTTAACTTTTCAAAATTTTTTAGAGAGAGAGAGAGAGAGAGAGGAGAGAGGAGGGAGGAGAGAGAGAGAATGAGAGCGACAGACTGAGAGACAAAGACTCCTAAGCGGGCTCCATGCTCACTATGGAGCCCAGTGCACTGCTTGATCCCACAACCCTGGGATCATGACTTGAGCCAGAAATCAAGAGTCAGATGGTCAACCGACTGAGCCACCCAGGCACCTCTGTAGCATTCTTTTATTATACTTTTGATATTCTTGTTATCACCAATTAAGGACTCTCTTTTATGATACCACTAACTTATCTTTTTTCTTAGTTAGAATAACCAGAGTCTTATCAATTTTACTAATATTTTCAAAGAAACAGCTTTTGCCTTTGTTGGCTTTCTCTATTGTTTTCCCAATTTCAATTTCATTGACTTCTGCTTGGATTTTTAAAAATGATTTTTGTTTATTTTAGACTTAAATTGGTCTTCTTGCTCTAGTTTTATTAAGATCAAAGATTTAGTTATAGGATTTATATATTTCTTCTATTTCAGTATATGAATTTAATGCTACAAATTTCCCTCTGAGCACTGATTTTTTCATATTCTACAATTTCTGTTGTGTTTTTTCAGTTAGCTCACAATTTGTTCAAATTTCTCTTTAGTCTTTTTTGCTCCATTCCTTTAGAACAGTTGCTTAATTTCCAAATATTTAGGTATTTTCCTATTATGTTACTGATTTCTAGCTTAATTCCATTTTGATCTGTAAACATTTTGTGTTATTACCATTCTTTAAATTTGTTAAGGCAGGTTTATGGCTTAGAATGTGAACTAGGTGAATTTTTCATGTGAATTTGAGAACAATGCGCCATCTGCCTTTGTTGGATGGAATATTCTATAAATCTCAATTAGACCATGATGATTAATAGTGCTGTTTAAGTCATCTATACTTTTTTTTTTTTTAAGTTTATTTCGAGAGAGAGAGGGCGGGGTGCAGAGAGAGAGGGAGAAGAGAATCCCAAGCAGTCTTCCTGCTGTCAGTGCAGAGCCTGATGTGGGACTCAATCTCAGATGCCATTAGATCATGACCTGAGCTGAAATCAAGAGTCAGAAGCTTAACTGACTGAGCCATCCAGGCACCCCCTAGGTTATCTATATTAATATTTTTTACTTTTTAAATACTTAAGTAATCTCTACACCCAACATGGGGCTCAAACTCATAACCCCAAGATCAAGAGTCTCACACTCCACCAACTGAATGAGCCTGGCACTCCTATATTCTTTTTATATTCTTGAAGTATCAATTACTGAAAGAGTTACTAAAATCTCTAAAGATAATTGTCAATTTGTTTTATTTCTCCTTTTAATTCTATCATTTCTGGCCTCATGACTTTTGATAGTTATGTACATATGTGCTTTATTATGCATGTATATATCATATATATGACACAGGGCTTGAACCCATGAACCGTGAGATCATGACCTGAGCCAAAGTCAAGAGCCAGATGTTTGAGCCACGCAGGCACCCCTAGCATTTTTAGATCTTCTTGGAGAATTGTCAACTTTAATATTATGTAATGTTCCTCTATATCCTTAATAATTTAACTTGTTCTGGAATATACTTTATTTTTAATCTATTTGAAACCTTAGTCTTTATATTTAACGTGGGTTTCTTGTTTTTCTTTCTTTTTTAAAATCCACTCTGGTAATCTGTGACTTTTATTTGGTATATTTAGACTATTCACACTTAACGTGATTATCAATATAGTTAGATTAATATCTACCATGTGTGTAGTTTTTATTTCTTCCATTTTGCTTTTTTCCTCTTCATTTTCTACCTTCCTGTTTTTAAATGATTATTTAATATGATTCCTTTAGATCTCCTCTCTTAGCATATCAGTTATGCTTCTTGGGGCACCTGGGTGACTCAGTCAGTTAAGTGTCCAACTTCGGCTCAGGTCATGATCTCATAGCTTGTGAGTTCGAGCCCAGCATCAGGCTCCATGAAGACAGCTCAGAGCCTGGAGCCTGCTTGGGATTCTGTGTCTCCCTCGCTCTCTGCCCCTCCCCCACTTCCGCACATGTACACGCTCAAAAATGAACATTAAAAAAATTATGCTTAACAAAAATTAGTGGTTGTTCATGAGTTTATAATATACATTTTTAATGATCCTAAGTCCACTTTCAAATGACACTATATTGATTCATGTGTAATGCCAGTGGCCTTAGAATATTACGAGCTCTTCCTCTCATTCCTGTGACATTGCTATCATTCATTTTATTTATACATATGCTCTAAGCACCTAATTCACTATTACTATTTCTTCAAAGAGTTATTTTTTATAACAAGAAAAAAATATTTTCACCTTCTTTATCACTTATCAAATCTACAGAATCTTCCTTTCTCTATGTAAATTTGAATCTTCCATGGAAGATTTGGAATCTTCCAAAATTCCATGAAAATTTGTAATTTTCCATGGTCTGAAAAAACATTCTCTTAACATTCCTTACAAAGCAGCTCCATTTGAGATAATTTCCCTCAGCTTTTATTTATCTAAAAAATTGTTTCTTCTCCACTTTTGAAAGAAAAGTTTTCTGGCTACAGAATTCTGGATGGTGGCTATTATTTTGACACTTTAAATATTTCATTTATATGCTTCTTCCTTGCATGGTTTCTCACAAGAAGTCCATGGTTCTCCTATTCTTGTTGCTGTGAAAAGGTGTTAACACACTACCCTCTTCTTTCAAGATTTTTCTTCCCTTTGCCTTTGCTTTTGTGCAGTTTAGATAAGATGTGCTTAGGTATAGCTTTTGGGTTGTTGTTTTCTTTCTGATATTTATCCTGACCGCCATTTTCTGAGCTCCCTGGATTTGTGGTTTGGTGTCTGTCAATAACTTTTGGCAAGTTCTAGGCCATTGATACTTCAGATTTTTCTTTTATTCTTTTTTCTGCTTTTGATATTCCAATTACATAATTTACACCTTTTGATATTCTCTGTTCTTGGATGTTCAGTTTGTTCTTTTTTCCCTTTGCATTTGAGAGGTGTCCATTAACTACAGATAAGCCATTGAAAGTTTATTTTAACATTTGAGAGAGACAGCACAAGTAGGGGAGGAACAGAGAGAGAAGAGAAGAGAGAGAGAATCCCAAGGAGGATCCTCACTGCCCGTGGAGAGCCCATTGTGGGGCTTGAACCCATGACCTGAGCTGAAACCAAGAATTGGACATTAAGTGACTGGCCACCCAGACATCCCTCTTCATTTTTTTTTAACATTAAAAAATGTTTATTATTTTTGATGAGAGAGAGAGAGAGAGGAAAAAAAACCATGCGCTCATGAAAGGGAGAGGGGCAGAGAGAGAGAGAGAGAGAGAGGGAGCCAGAGGATCCAAACTGGGCCCTGCATTTACAGCAGAGAGCCCGATGCAGGGCTTGAACTCATGACCTGTAAGATCATGACCTGAGCCCAAGTTGGATGCTTAGCTGAATGAGTCACCCAGGTGACCCTCTTCAGTTTTTTTTTTTAAAGTTTTATTTAAGTAATCTCTATACCCAAATGGGGCTCAAACTTATGATTCTGAGATCGAGTCTTACAACAGCCTGCCATGTACCCCTGAAGGTTTTTTAAATTTCTGATACTTGTTTGTTCTTAGCATTTACTTTTGATTTTTTCTTAGTATTTTCATCACTTTGCTTACTCTACCCATCTACATCCTTTCCTTCATATTGTCATTCCCCCCACCCCCAACTGGAACTGTTAACACATTACTCATAACTATTTTAAACTTAAAAAAAATGTTTTATTTTTGAGAGAGCACAAGTGGGGGAGGGGTGGAGAGAGGGGGACAGAGGATCCGAAGTAGGCTCTGCACTATCAGCAGTGAGCCAGATGTGGGGCTTGAACTCATGAACCGTGAGATCATGACCTGAGCCGAAGTTGGATGCTCAACCGACTGAGCCATCCAGGTGCCCTAATCATAGTTATTTTAAATTTCCTTTCTGCTAATTCCAACATCTGTGCCATATCTAAATCTGGTTCTGACACTTGTTTTGTTTCTTCAGACTGTTTCTCCTTGCCTTCCAGCATCCCTTTTCATCTTGTGTTGAAGTTGTACATGTTGTATCAGGTAATGAAAACTGAGGTAAACAAGCATTTAGTGTGTTTTTATGTTAATCTTGCTAGGAGTTTGCCTGTGCTTACTAGTTGGTGTAGCTGTACGTGCCAGAGATCTCTAACTCTCCTAGCCTTTTTTTTTTCCCTCCTCTTGACTTTGTTTCCCTAAGTATAGTTCCTCAGTGGGGAGTCTGTCTTGCAGCACTCTCAAGGGTCATGCACTCTTATTATACTGGAGTCCTGTTGGGGAAGTGGGAGATACAGGAATGGGAGCATATTCTACAGTTTTTGACTAAAATCTAAGTCTTTGAGGGGCCCTGTGTACTGTGGCCTTTGCAAGACTTTCTCCAGTGATAGAGCCTTCCACTCACCCCCTCAGTAACATAATGCCTTCCCTGGTTGTACCAGCACAATCTACTTCCTTGAAGCCCTGAATCTTGTTGACTGTGCATTCCTCCCCTTCTTTGAGACAGGAAGACTGGGGGAGGCTGGGATGGGAGTAATTCCCTCCCTTTACTGTGATATGGCTTTGGAATGTTTCCTTTCCCTGTAGAATTTTGTTACAGAGAGGGCTCAGAACAGATTTCAAAATGGTTGCTCTTGCCAGAGCCACGAGGGGATCTTTCTTGAATCTCATCATGACAGTCTGATAAGGTTCCTGGACACAAAGCCCACAAAAGTCTGGAGGGTCTCCCAAGACTGTGGCCCTCCAAGAATTTCTTACTCTCGTGCTAATCCACATCCAGCCTCCAGCTTTCCATCAAAGTTACTTTTTACATGAGTCCAGCAGTTCAGGGTTCCAGTAACTTTTCCTTCAGGTAAACAGATCTTGGCTGTGTCTCTCTGGACGCACTTGTCTCTTCACATTTTGAGGTAGCAGTTTGCTCTGTGACCTCAGTCCTCCGATGGGTCCAAGAAAAGTCACTAATTTTCAGTTCGTCCAGTTTATTCGTGTAAGAATAGGGGCAATGAAGTGTAAACATGTTTATGTATAAATTAGGTGACTTCTATCTATGAAAGTCAAATATAAAAATGTTTTTTCCTAGTCTATTTACAAAATTAATATTCAAAGTTAAAATATTTTTAGCAAGTAAGTTGTATGTCAGAATATACAAGGCAAAACTGAAATATAACTATACTTGCACTAAGTTTATGCCACTATAATTGTGTCTCTGTGAATTTGGTTCTCAGTAAACATTTATATGCCTTTGACTATTGTGTGAAAACTGACACTGTGCTCCACTAATGTAGAGATGAAGAGTAAAACCACCAAACTTGGGGAGCTGACATTCAGGTGCAGGGAGACGAGTGAATAAAGAACACAGGTTATAAAGAAATATCAACATAATGTTACAGGAAGAATCAGATGATGCTTAATATGAAAATGCAATTTGGGCGGCCTGGATGGCTCAGTCGGCTAAGGGTCTGACTTTGGCTCAGGTCATGATCTCACGGTTCATGAGTGCAAGCCCCACAGCAGGCTCTGCACTGGCAGGGCCGAGACTGCTTGGGATTCTCTCTCTCTCCCTCTCCCTTTGCCCCTCCCTCACTCATGCTATCTCTGTCTCTCAAAATAAATAAGCAAACTTAAAAAAAGAAAATGCAATTTCCTATTTTCTGTATATTCATTTAGGTTTCTGTTGTAAGCACTTTGAAATGCTCTCAGTAATGGCATTTTTCCTCTGGAAACCACGTGACTTTGGAAAATGCCAGGGACATATGTTAGGAGGAGTTCTGTACATAAATTACATTAACATCAGGGTTAATCCCTAATGTTGATCCCTAATCAACTTACTGAAAAACATCTCTAATATTAACATTTCTCTATTTCCTTTTCTTATGATCTAATTTTTGACAGCAATACACATATGTAGTTCTCAAGTATATAGATTAAGATATCATAGCCTTAAAATGGTAAAAACAAAACTATTGTTGCATCCTTGAAAAACGATATGCAGTCCTTTGTCTCAAAGCAGAGATAGGCACTCTATGAAGAATAACAGAGTCACCTGACTCGCACCAGGACACGCGTTGCCTAGCAACCTTCTGTGATTTGCATTGATTAAGTCAGCAGGCTCCATGGTACCAAGGCATAAGGAGATCTCTGTACGATTCTTCAAAACAATAATTTTTGGCTTCTGAAGTTTGTACTTCTGAAGTTTGCATTCAGTTATTTCCCTTTGCTTTTATATTGTCCTCCTGACCTGGGAAGGGATTGATATGTGAACCTCCTTTGCAGTTTTGAAAACACACAGAGACCACATGCTTACAAAAAAAATGCTGCAACTCTGAGCTGTCTCTTGGGCCACTTACTAAAACTCATCCTTCTGAAGCCTTTTCATTTTCCTTTTCTCACACCCTCACCTCACAGACAATATGTACCTCACTTACTATGGAAGACCAGAGCCTAAAAGAAAATACTGAAGTACTACCATAATTTAAAGGAATATTTACGTATGTACATATGTACATATGTATTTAATCTCTACCTCCAATGTGGGGCTTGAACTCATGACCTAGAGATCAAGAATTGCAGGCTCTTCCAACTGAGCCAGCCAGGTACCTTGCACTACCATAAAACGGAGGAAAAACATCTTATTTTTATCCTTTAGGGGACTACCATTTATTCTTTTTTGCCAGACCAAAAAAAAAATAGGACAGAGATATGTGCCCAAACGGATGACTTTTCAGAGTCCCCCTCAGGGAATAAGCAGTGGTGTTTCAGACTCAGTATTCATGCCAAAGCCCGCTGCCAAATCAGCAGGGTTCCTTCCTGCCCTCTCTTACTGCTCTCTCATAAAAAAAAGTGCAGAATTTAGAAGGACCAAAGGTTCTTATAATTCTTGGCACACTGTAGTCCTCTCTCCATATGTGTGCTCTCTTAAACGGCCTTTAAAATGTCTCTGTATCTTTAACTTTGCCTTTCTAAATGCTACAACATGAAACTTGAACAGCTTCCAAGGCAAACCCTTAGCCTTGCCTTGCAATCACTGGCCAGCTAGGGAGCGTAGTTACAGCGGGGCCTTTGTGATATTCAAAGTTCAAGGCTGTCACACTTGAGCTCGGTCTCTCAGTCTCTCCATTGGTGAGCACACTGGACAAGGTAAAGGATTAGAAAATCTTTACTTGTCAAGTTACAAAGAGGCATAATTCGCTCTTCATTTAAAAGGACTTGCTTAGTAATTATGAAAATGAAACCCTGTAATTCTAGTTCTTTATGCCTTATCAAGTATCTCACGTAGAAGATGAGTGAATCATACGATGTGCTCTTCCACTGAGAAGTGAGGGCAGGTCTCCTGAAGTCAGAGCAGAATGGCAGGAGCCCAGGGCCCAACGTGCCCAGTGGAGTTAGGAATGGTCCAAGCTCTGCTGCTGACTCACTCCTCTTCTGTGGGGATCAGCACTACCAACCAATATCTAGGTCTACCTATTCCCCCTAGATCCGACATGACTTATTTGAGGTCGATTTGCAGGATGCTTAGGAAACATTAGCCTAAAACCTTAGAATATACTGTCTCCATCTGAGTGACTTTGTTATTAAAAATGTTATTGGAAGAGAGAGTGCATGAAAAAAAGCAGAAGTTAAATATATCAAATGTTCACTGAGTTGTTCTAATATTTCCTTGTGAGAATAAATTAATTAACTTACAGATTGGTAAAAAAAAAAAACCAAAAAAACCTCTAATCTTTTGGAGACCACAAAAAAGCAACAAATGATCTGCTTCTTTCATTCATTTAGCATTCATTGATCATCTAAAGCACAATGTCCAATGCTTGATCAGAAATACAAATACTAAAAATAATTTCTATATGACATGTTTAAGAAAGACAGTTAACTGGAAACTAGCATGTTTATCATAGCCGATTATAGATGCTTGTTTAATGTGCAAGATAAGTCCCTGGCATTATTTGATTTCAAGTGCTTTCACTCATACAAAATTACATACTTGGCCATTCCCCACCTCATTGCCCGTCATTCAGCCTATGTTATTTAAATCTGAAGAAAAACATCAAGATAAGTAAAGACATTATGTACAGTAAGCATCCTGTAAGGAACATAGGCATCAGAAAAACTTGAGGCCTGATCTCTTCGCACAAGTGAGCTACAAATGGAACAGTTAGGCAGTTCCACATGTACCAAACTCAAATACAGTTTATCTGAAATATCCAACAAATGGAGGCTATGACATTTTCTTGTCTTGAATTATTCACATGATTTCTTCCACTTTCCATCTGGCTTTGCATAGACAAACCCAACCCCAAATCTGGAAGAAACCTCTTTGTCCCAAAGCATATCCTCCATGGTCACCACTTCTCCACTGTGACTATTAGAACTCATAAGGGCTAGAATTGTTGATTGGAGGCATATTGTTGAAGGCAGGTTAGCAAAATGAGCTAGAAATTGTGTGAGAGTCTGTGAATAGAATGTGGCACTGCTGTGCATGGATTGGACTTAGACTTAATTGAGGGCTCCAGAAAGGTGGGGTGATCCTCAGAGAATGTTAAATATAACTTACCAGCCTGGCTTCTGATGAGATGAGAGGGGTAAAGGAGGATTTTTTTTAAGTTTGTTTATTTAGGGGTGCCTCGGTGGCTCAGTCACTTAAGCATCTGACTTCCTTTCAGGTCATGATCTAGTGGTTAGTGAGTTTGAGCCCCACATTGGGCTCTATGCTGATGGCTCAGAGCCTAGAGGCTGCTTCAGATTCTGTCTCTGTCTCTGTCTCTCAAAAATAAACATTAAAAAAATATTGTTTATTTTTGAGAGTAAGTGCATATGTGTGTGGGGGGAGGAGCAGAAAGAGAGGGAGAAAAAGAATCCGAAGCAGCACACAGCCCAATGTGGGACTCAATCCCATGAACTAGGAGATAATGATCTGAGCTAAAATCAAGAGTCAGATGCTTAACCAACTGAGCCACCCAGGTGCCCCAGAGTATTTTAAAAAATGGCATCATACTTATGCTACCAGTCAAGATACATTAATAAGGACCCTTGCATAAGAAACTAAAACAGCAAAAAAACCAAAAAAACAAAACAAAACAAAAAAAGATTTTCAATGTAAAAATCAAAAAAAAAAAAAAAAGAAACTAAAACAGCAACCAAAAAAACCAAACAACTCTCAAACATAACCCTCCCCCCCCACCCCGGGGCAAACTGGCCAAAATATATGAAAAACCAAGTTTTCAAGGCATCATGCAATGAGAATGGGCAAAGAGAAAGGTCAACGTAGCTATCGATGAGATGGATGGGGTAAATATATTAAAAAGTGGCAACAGATTTCAAATGCACTTAGACAAGACAAGATTGTAATGACAGATGAAGGGTGATGCTTTAGTTTGGGTTTTACCTTTATTTTTGCTTTTTTTGTGTCTATTTTCTCCTAGACACATGCTCCAAGTTTAGAAGAGAGATAGAGAGGCCCTAAACTCAGTGAGATTTATAGCCAAAAGATCAGAAAATCAGGACCAGGAAAGAGGAATTTTTTAAAAAAACCACACACTGACTGGGGGCAGCTATACTTTAAAGGGGATAGAAGTTCTGCAAGGGAGTTCAATTCACAACAGTTGAATGTTAAAACTGATGCATGTTCCCTAGAAAGTGTCAGAGATGTATTTCATTTTATCTTATCTTTTATCTTTATGACCCAAACTGTTGTGGAGGAGTAGAAATTGTCCCCTGACTTGAGGCAGTAAATAACTCAGCCTGAATCCCTGTAAGTCTTCAGTTTTTCACAGCAGAGTTGAAAAGCCGCTAAGAGGTAGTTCTCATTTGTCTGTGTTTGGAGGGTTTTCTTACTATTTTACCACTGACTTCAGCATAAAGTAACTTCACGAGCTAGTAACATTATTTAAATATTCACACACACACACACACACACACACACACACACATACACACACACAGTCTTTTAGTTTCAGCACAAACACATAGGCACTCCATCCCACTGAATGCTCTCCCATCTTTATGACATTTGTTTGCTCGTTTATAGCTGGGATTTCTGCCAAGCTTCTAGTGAAATAAGGCAAGTTTATGACTAAGACTTACTTTCATAGCTTTGAAAAACCTTTCAACTAGATACTTGAGGCACTTAACAAAATCTTCCTTCCCTAAAGTCGCTATAATTCATGCAGATATCAACGTCAGGCAATTTGAATTTCTTGTACTGGCCAAGAGTTACAATCAGTATTTTATAGTTAGTGGACCTATTAAGAACACCTTTAGTTCTCTCTGGAGTTTGCCTGAAGAGTAACTTGATTTCTTTGACCTCTTTTCATACCTTCCAACTTATGGTGTTATGCCATGGGGTTTTATATCATTTCTCCCAGTGGAGAACAGAAAAGACTTTCATACACAAGAGCCTGATATTTAAAATGTTGATTGCTCATCACATGCTTGGTTTGCACTTACTTTCTCCCATTCTTTAGGTTGTCTTTTCATTTTGTTCATTGTTTCCTTTGCTGTGCAGAAGCTTTTAGTTTGACATAGTCCCACTTCTTTCTTTCTGCTTTTGTTACCTGTGTTTTAGGGTCATATTCAAAACTTCATTGCTAAGATCAATGTCAACGAGATCCTCCCTTACGTTTTTTCTAGGAGTTTCATGGTTTCAAGTCTTAAAATTTAATTCTTTAATGGATTTTTGTGGATGGTGTAAGATAAAGATCTAATTTCATTCTTTTGCATGCGGAGATCCCATTTTCCCAGCACCATTTATTGAACAGACTATCCTTTCCCCATTGTGTCTTCGTGGCACACTTGGCAAAGCAAATACGATATAAACTCTCTCATATGTGAAATCATTAAAAAGTCACACTCATAGAATCAGTAGAACAGTGGGTTGCTAGGGGCTGGGGGAGTGGTGAGGAACATGGAGAGATACTGGTCAAAGAATACAAACTTCCAATTATACGATAAGTTCTGGGGACCTAGTGTATAGCATGGTGCCTATAGTTAATGCTCTGTCACATATTCTAAATTTGCTAAGAGTAGATCTTAAGCGTTCACACCACACATAAAAAAAATGGTAAGTACGTGAGGTGATGGATATGTTAATTAGCTTGACTGTGGTGATTATTTCACAATGTATCTGGATATCCAACCATCACACTGTACATCTTAAACATATAATTTTTATTGGTCAATTATAGCTCACTAAAACTAGAATAACATAAAATAAATGTTCAGTGTTTCTTAGTGTTCCTATTTGGTAAGGAGATCCAGGATTGCAAGGTCACTAGCTATGTGGTGTGTCTGAATTTTAAAATTCCTTCCAACATGCACTATCAAAACAATTTTGCCTTGATTTTGAACACATTACCAGCAGAATATTAATTCCTGGATGACTTAGGTCAAAGTTCAATTCCAGAAGAGCTTCTGGCAACACCCATGTACTCTTGTAACAGATTCTAATAATAAACACAACATATAACTCCTATAACCCCAAGCTTCAGGCACTACTTTGGACATATGGAAAAAATGGTAGTAAAACAAACACTATTGTATTTCCATATGGCTCCTCTACCAGGCCTACAAACTCTTATTCTGTAGGCCTAAGATCAGCCAGGACACTTTCCTGATACTTATTACATGTTTTAAAATAATTTTATTCTAAAATTGATGGTTTGTAGAAAAAATTTAGAAAATCTGGAAAATTATGAGGAAAGTAAGATAACTTATAATTTTATACTTAAGAGAACTTTATTTTCTGTGTATACTATATTCTATTTCTTTTTGCTTTGTTATCACATCTTTTCTTATCCTTAAGCATTCTGTAAAATCAGTTTTAATGGTTATGTTTTATTATATTCTAGTAATACGTCATTTAGTTAACCACCTCACTATAGTTGCGAGTCTATTTTTAACATTTGTTAATACTGAAATATGGTGCATATATTGCAAAAGAATTCTGATTTTCAGCAGATGTATGCTTTATTAACCTATTTTTTATTTTAGTCGTCAACTATCCCGGTTTTGGCTCACCAACACTCTCCATCACACTCTTAGGAACAGTGACTAATCAAGGAGTGTTTTCATGACCTAAGTAGGTTAATCTGAGACCTTTTTTGGTCTGAGAGAGAGATGCTAGGAGAATAGGTGAAGAAATCTTCTCCATCTGGAGGTGCGCAAGCAGGATGGGAATCCGTAGCTGTTGGGGCCATGTTTTTTTCTTGAGAGGAAAACTCTCTAAAGAATGAAGTTAAGTGCAATGATAGATGGAGTCCAAGACAGTCCTGGAATATTCTGGTTATTACTGTCAGACCTTGGACCCTGGGTGGTGCAACTCTTCCTTCAATTTTGTTAACTGCCTTAGTATTCTAATTTTAGGAGAAGCCACATTTCCACTTTCCGCATGAATTATTTTGAGTTGAGTAACCATCACTTAAAACTGAAACAAAACAAGACAAACCTTATTTGGGTATCTCTTTTTTTTTTTAAAGGTTGAGTTTTGAGAGAGAAAGCGAGCAAGTAAGCGAGAACGCACCAGCAGGAAAGGGGCAGAGAGACAGGGAGACACAGAATCTGAAGCAGGCTCCAGGCTGTTGAGCTGTCAGCAGAGAGCCCGACACAGGGGTTGAACTTGTGAACCACAAGATCATGACCTGAGCCAAAGTCGGACACTTAGCTGAGCCACCCAAGCGCCCCTCATGATTTCCTTTTGAACACTGCTTTTCTGAAGCAGAATTTAGGGCTAAAAGAATAACAGTATTTCAAAGTTCTTGATATGTGCTACATAACTGAAATCCAGAAAGTTAACATCGATTTGCACTCCATTAGTAATGACTGTATGCCACAGACAGGTTTCTGAAAAATCACCTATGATAATGCATCTGTGGGTTTGAGGCTGTTTATAACTCTGAATCTTCATTTTATTTATATTACCAATGATTATATACCAGCTGGTATAGTGTGCCAGGAATTGTTCAGAATGAAAGAAGATGAGGAATACAAAAGCCTAACTTAAAGAAGCTCATGTCCAGTGGGGGAACCAGATCTCCCATCCAAATTTATCAGTGATACAACAATCACATGCTTGAAAATGGAGCAAAGGGGAGGCTATCAGCCTCCAGGCTGCCTTTGCAGGAATGAAGAAAGGTATTTAATCTTAAGAGTTTTTCGAAAATAAGGTGGAGCAGGCATGTCCATAATAAGATCTGAGAAAGCCTTAGAATCCCTAACAGAGTTAAAGGAAAGTACCTCTCTCAAAAAGCAGTCAGTAAAAGCAGATCAAGTCTGTCGCATTTCTACACAGTAACAATGAAACATCTGAAAAATAAAACAATCCTAATTCTAATAGCATCAAAAACAATAAAATATGCAGGAATAAATCTAACCAATGATGTTTAAAAAATCCATTTGCTGAAAATAAAACACTGATGAAAGAGATTTAAAAAGACACAAATAGGGGCTTCTGGGTGGCTCACTTGGTTAAGCATCCAACTTCGGCTCAGGTCATGATCTCGCAGTTCCTAAGTTCAAGCCCTGCAAAAGGGCTCTCTGCTGTCAGTGCAGAGCTTCCTTCCCATCTTCTGTCCAACCCCCACCTGCTCTCTGCCCCTCCCCCACTTGTACTCTCTCTCAAAAATCAACATTAAAAAAAGACACAAGTAAATGGAAAGTATCCCATGTTCATTGTTTAGAAGACTAATATTGTTAAAACGTCCACATTACCCAGAGTCATCTACAGATTCAACATAATCACTATCAAAATTCCAAAGAAATTTTTCACACCAACAGCAAAACAATCCTAATTCCTATGAAACTATGAAAGACCCTGAATAGAACATTCTTGAGAGAGAAAAACACAGCTAGAGACACAGCACTTCCTCATTTCTAAATATATTACAAAGCTACAGTAATCGAAACAGTGTGGTACTGGCATAAAAAACAGGGACCAATGAACAAAAGTGAGAGCCCAGAAATAAGCCCTTGTGTATGTGGTCAACCTATTATTTGACAAAGAAACCAACAACACTCAATGGGAAAAAGATGGTTTTTTCAATTGATGGTGCTGGGAAAACTGGATAGTCACATGTAACAAAATGAAATTAGACCCGTATCTTACATCAATCACAAAAATTAACCTGAAATGGAATAAAGTCTTAAAAGTAAGACCTGAAACCATCAAGCCATAAAAAGAAGTCAACACAGACAAAAAAAAAAAAAATACTTGACATGGGTCTTGACAATATTCTTTTTAAGAGATTTTTTAAAAAAATAATCTCTACATCCAGTGTGGGGCTTTAAACCCACACATCTGAGATCAAGAGTTGCAAGCACTGTTGACTGAGCAATACTGGTGCCCTGACAATGACTTACTGCATCTGATACCAAAAGCACAAGCAACAAAAGCAAAAACAAACGTGGAATTATGTCAAACCAAAAAGCTTCTGCAAAGCAAACAATAAAATGAAAATGGAACCCATGGAATGGAAGAAAATACTTACAAACCATGTATCAGATAGAGGGTTACTATACAAGAAACTCCTACAACTCAAAAGCAAAAAAATAGGACTAAAAATGGGTGGGGAACGCGCATACATATTTTTCCAAAGAAGACATTCAAATGGTCAACAGGTACATAAAAAGATGCTCTACGTCTTTGTAGACAATTCCCCTGAAGAATCATGAGATGCAACACAGGATTAGGTGTGGTACATTCCAGGTATTAGTGGTCCATGGTTCCAAACAGATAACATTTAAAAGCTCAAGCACTGCCACAAAAGAACACGTGTGCTAGGTGAGAGAAAAACCACTGGCAGACCTGTAGATGTCAAAGCTAGTTTGAGGGTATGATGTGACAAAGAGTACATTTTGGACTTGCTTTGGGATTCAACAGAGTTTGTGAATTTCTCCTGATGGCAAGGTGGGAGGAAACAAAGACAAGACTGCATAACTTACAGCACTTTATTTTCTTTGAGAAAAAGTGGGAGCAGGGGAGGAACAAGAAAGAGAATCACAAGCAGGCTGCACACTGTCAGCACAGAGCCTGACACGGGGCTCAAACTCACAAACCCTGAGATCATGACCTGTGCCAAAACCAAAAGCTGGATGCTTAACCTACCGGGCCACCCAGGTGCCCCAGTTACAGCACTTAAATGCCAGCAGAGGACCAACATGGAACAAGATGGAAATTAAATGCTGCCTCCCCACCAATGATATAGTAGCATGTGTGTAAGTCAGAAGAGTCTAACATCAATCCTGAAGAGTTACAGTTCAAATCCTGAATTAGAGTTAAACCTTCAATGACTGAGAGGGGCACCTAGCTGGCTCAGTCGGTTAAGCATCTGACTTTGGCTCAGGTCGTGATCTCACAGTTCGTGAGTTCGAGCCCCATGTCAGGCTCTGTGCTCACAGCTCAGAGCCTGAAGCCTGCTTCGGATTCTGTATCTCCTTCTCTCTTGGCTCCTCCCTACTCACACATATGGTATCTCTCTCAATAATAAATAAATTTAAAAGATGGAAAAATCGCCAAAGTAGGCTGATCTGGAGGTGATAAAATCTTAATGTCATCATTACATCAGAGAGAGCAAGGGTCTGGGGTAGACAACACTGATAGATATTAGGTTAATTTGTGGAAAGAAACCAAAGTTAAAATCTGTCACCTAACGCCTGTGTTGGTGGTTTGTGAAATTTACATCACTAAGTTTTCTTTAACCAAGTCTATTCTAAATAGAATACTAGATGTATGACTTTCTAAATTATCATGTACTATTATAAATACCTACACAGTACTACATAAGAATTCAAGATTTCATGTATTTTACTAGCTGGAAAAACATGTTTTGACTAAAATCTGTATTATGCTTTTTGAGAGTCAAATGATCAATATTCTTTACTAATGTTCAATATCAAAAAAATAAATGGACCACCTGAAATACAGAAATAGGACTCATCTCTTTTTGTAATGTAAACTCCTTCCAATGGTTACTTATGACTACTCATTTACCCTTTAAGGCAAATCAAGTTACTCCAGGACACAGGACCACAGCCACTCTTGGATCCCACCTTCTGGTCCTTGGCCTTTTCCTTAGAGCAAGCTTACTCAGGACAGTGTCACTTCTGTCTTCCAGTCTATGCCCTTCCAGGTTATGCACAGCCACTACCCCTTTCCCTGCTTATTGGTGATTTTTGTCCCCTTCAGTGAAAAGTAGGTTTTCTTCTGGAAAATATCCTGGAGACTTTGGTCTTAGAAGTTTAATGGCTCTTACAATAACTTGTGATAGAGAACAACAACAAAACAGTTTCCTAAACCAGCTACATGTTCTACATGATATATTTAGGAGTATTATTTTTTAAAAAGTTTTATTTAATCTCTACACCCAACATGGGGCTCAAACTCACAACCTCAAGACCAAGATTCACCCACTCCTCCAACTGAACCAGCCACTGACCCCAAGAGTATCATTCTCTTTAATTTTGCTTTTTATCCCTTCTCTAATACCATGTTTTCCTTTGGAAACCTAGTACAAAGGAGGCACACAACGCTTCCAAGAGTATTTCTTGCACTGTTTATACTTCCTTGCATAGGTGCACCACACCTCAAGATTCTTCTTCACGAAGAAGTCTCCCCTTAACTGCCTATCAAGCTGGCTTCAGGATCTCAGAGCAGCCCAAGTAGTAAGAACACTCTTGAGGACCTGGTCCCTCACTGATAGCTCCTTCTAAGCCTGCCCCCCCCCACCACCCCGTCATCATTTTACTTCTTGGCTTTTCCTAGAATTTAACATCCACCGTGAGGAATGCTTTCTTTCCCTCCATTCTTGCTGCCTTCTTACAGTAGTCTACAGTAATCTACACAGTGTATTAATCCCACGAGGATAGAAGACCTTGTCTTTATGGTCCTTTGTATGTTCTGATGTTTAAAAATAAAGATTCAAAGTTGGCTTAGTTAGGACCACTATAGGATAGGAGATAGCCTGTGTTTACTAAAATGATGGGCTCACTAAAAGGTTTTACACCAATTTGCATGGGACACAAGAGGTCTTGATTTTTATTTGCTTTTTTGTTAAATAAAACCAGAAATAACTCACAAAGTATTCATGGTCCCTGCACTCCTTTAAGAAGAAGGTAGTTTGTTAGGAAGATTTCCATAGGCATATGAATAAGCAAAGGCCACTTATAAAAGTATGTACTATTGTACTAATAATTACTGTTATCATTCACACTGCCCTGTCACATAATTCTCAAGTATTTGAGTACATTGAGATACATTTTACACTCCTCTAAGAGGAAGCTTTTATCATGTTTTAATTTTTGTCTGTGATATATACCAAAGGTATACACACTTAGAGCCCCGGACTTAATTGTCAGTGCTTTTGAAGTGGGTTCTCCTCGTGCCTATCCCTTCCCTCCTTCCTTCTCATTTTGAGGCTTCATCGATGCAAATATGGCCCACCTAAGATCTAAAAGTGCATTGCACAGTACACATTCTGGCCCCTTCAACAGAAAAAGTGAATTATCTTTGCCTTAATTTCCCCCTTTTGGGTAAGAGGTAGGAGGATTAGTATATGGAAGTCAGGCCAGACAGTAAACCAAATTTCTCCACATTCCCCTTTTTTCTAAATGGATTACTAAATGCATATTGCTAATCACATCATTTTGTGTATGGAAAACAAACCAAGAGAAAGAATCAAGATGTTGTTATCCACTGCTAATTACAGATTAGTGGATTAAGTTGGAAAGAATCTCACTGCAGGGAAATGGCAAAAGAAAAAAAAAAAAACAAAGAAGCCTAATATCGTTATTATTCAACAGAGACAACAAATAAAGAAAACAGTTTAAACCTTTCTTCCAGAGAACTGTAGAAGCAATTTGATGGATTTTTACAATCCAATTAGCTGGTCTTTTTCTTTCTTTTTTTTTTTTTTTTTTAACAATCACAAGTTCAAAGTCCACTGTAAGTACATTTCTGAAGCAAAAGAAGCCACCGAATGGCAGCATCTCCCTGACACAGACAGAAAAGAAAAGGGGCTCCATAATCTCATAACAATGGGTTCCTTACCATGAAATTCTGGATCCCTGTCCCCGCTGTGCTTCCATAGTATCTGCTACTCCCATGTAACATCATATGCTTTACACCCGAGCCATCTAAACAGGAATACTTTCCCAGGGGGACTTTGAAACCTTGTTGGTCATGCTAAATTAATCTTAGCCTACAAAGCAGAATACATGTTCTTGTGCCTCAGAAATGGATTTCTTCCTTTTTAGGTGTTTCAAGGAATAAATCATATCACTGCATAATGCAACAAAACAATTCCATGCCTCATTGTGCTCTTTATATTGGTTGAACTTGTCTGCTAAGAGAGGGGGTTTGAAAGTTAACAGCTTCAAATCTTCAAACCCAGGGAATTGATATTATCTATCAAACAAACATGGTGTGACCTGGAGAAGTGACAAGGAAAAATAGGTGGGCCTTTTGCTAAAAATAAATAGCATTTAAATTTCTGGAAGTCTCCGTCGTTTAAGAAGAAAATGATTCTTTTAATTTAAACAGTTGTTTTTTAAACTAACAGTTTAAAGTGGGATGGTAGAAAATAAATGTTTTTACCATTTTTCAATTTGTATTTGGCACACCTCATCATTTTCTTGATTCATGCCCTGTAATGTATAACGTAGCTAGCCTGTATAAAACTTCCATTATGCTTTAATCAATATAGAAATCTAGCTAATCATGAATATTTACAAAAATGGAAGTAATGTTTCTTCAGGTAAGTTATGATCTCAGTTTTGTGGAAAAACAAGCAGAAAAACCTAAAAGCTAATGTGATGTCATTATATCTGCTAACACAAATAGATCTGCCCCTAGTAAAAGCCAGAGGTTTATTGCAAAAGGCAGTTGCAGAGAACACTTGATTATGATGTAAACGATATAATTTTAGCTCGTAGAGGAAGCACAGATAATTGAAATCTTTAGATCATTTCCATAATTTATTTTAGATACTCATCTCTACCTTTTTCTAAATTAAATATTGTGCCATATCTATAGTGTTGTAACTCTGGAATCTAAATATAGTGATAAGATAGTGACCTGGATGTGATTTTTAGAATTGACAAGCCATTCAATCATTTATTCTGAAGATCCTCAGGGAGCACCTACTATATGCCACACGTGCTGAGGGGACAGAACTGGAAGACATTCACAACCGGAGCCCTAACACAGGTTACAGCTCAGTGGTTTTGAGTAGGCACTATTTTTCCAAGTCTGACAGTCACCCCATTGTCCTTTGCCTAACAGCTGCCTCCATGCTAGACGTGTCACCTGTGGCTGGGGCAGAGAATTTTCTCTTGGAGAGTCAGAGATCTCACGGGGTAGGGGCATGAACCCGTCAATGCTGTCAGCATCTCTGCCCCACAGACGCAGTGACACAGCAGATCAACGCCGGCAACTTGGAATTAAAATACCACACTTTGGGCTTCATTTTCTCTTTAGGTTAATTTGCATATCAGGAGGAGATGCTAATATTCTAAGAACAACCCAAATTCCTATTATCTTCCTTCATTCTATCTCCTTCCATTCCAGATAAGTAGCTACTTCTTCTCAGAGGACTCTGCTGCATGGCTTGCTGAGTAAGAACATGCTTCAGAGGGGAGAAGATAGTACTGTTTTCTGTTTGTGCTTTGTTGGACAGGTTATGTAGTATTCTATTTGTTTTATCCAGTTTTAATGAATTGTAATTGACATAAAATAAACTCTATGTGTGGGGCGCCTGGGTGGTCATGATCTCATGGTCTGTGGGTTCGAGCCCTGCATCAGGCTCTGTGCTGACAGCTCAGAGCCTGGAGCCTGCTTTGGATTCTGTGCCCCCCCCCTCAAA
Source organism: Prionailurus bengalensis (assembly GCF_016509475.1). NCBI lineage: Eukaryota > Metazoa > Chordata > Mammalia > Carnivora > Felidae > Prionailurus > Prionailurus bengalensis. Next base: position 32,257,176 of record NC_057361.1, on the reverse strand, counting down.
AATAAATAAATATTGGGGTGCCTGCCTGGGTGGCTCAGTCGGTTGAGCATCCAACTTCAGCTCAGGTCATGATTTCACAGCTCACAAGGTCAAGCCCTCTATCGGGGTCTGTGCTGACAGCTCAGAGCCTGGAGCCTGCTTCGGATTCTGTGTCTCCCTCTCTCTCTGACCCTCCCTTGTCCATGCTGTGTCTCTGTCTCAAAAATAAATAAATGTTTTTTTAAAAAAACAAAAACAAACATGATAGAGATTAATCCAATTACACACCAATTAAGACAGATTGTCAGAGTGGGACAAGAATTAAGACCTAGTGTATGTTGCCTATACAAAACCCACTTTAAATGTAAAGATACATATAGTTTAAAAGTAAAGGGATGGAAAAAACAATCTGATTAAAAATGGCCAGAGGACCTTAACAGACTTTTCTCCAAAGACCACATATGGATGGCCAACACACGAAAATATACTCAGTATCACTAACCAAATAGTGAAATATGAATCAAAACCACAATGAGAGATCACCTCAAACCTGTCAGAATGGTTAGCTAGTATAAGGAAGAAAACAAGTGTATCCGAGGATGTGGAGAAAAAGGAACCCTCTTGCCCTATCGGTGGAAATGCAAACTGGCATGGCCACTGTGGATAACAGTATGGAGATTTCTCAAAAAATTAAAAATAGAAATACCATAAGATCTAGTGTTCCACTAATGGGTATTTACCCAAAAATGTGGAATCACTAGGTCAAAAGCATACATGCACTCATATTTATTGCATTATTTACAATAGGCAAACTATGAAAGCTGCCCAAGTGTCCATCAATAGATGAATGGATAAAAAAGTTGTGTGTATATATATGATGGAATACTATTCATCCATGAAAGAGAATGAAATCTTGCCATTTGCAATGACATGGATGGAGTTAGAGAATATAATGCTAAGTAAAATAAGTCAGTCAGACAAATTCTGTACAAGGTCACAATCTGCCAAAACTCACATGATTGGAAAAACTCTGGATGCTGAATAACATTTTGGCTCTAAGCAAAGCATCCCACACAAGTTGCAAATTTATGAATGCCTCCACTGCATTCAAGAAGTAGATAGTTCTTGATCATCAATTATAAGAGAGCACAATTGCTTTTGCTTATCTAGAGTGATTTCTTCCTGTCAACAATAGAACTTATGTGGTGAATACTCCATTTGTGTGTTGTTGCCTACTATAAAAGATCCTGGATCATCAAGTCTTCTCTGAGGACAGAAGCTGGGATCAAATCTTTCCTGTATGGTGGATTTTAGAACCCCAAGTGCCAATGCAAGCAGTTTAGCCTGCAGTGTTATATGCCACCATTTCAGTGCAGGGGAGACATTTTCAAGATGGATACTTGATTGGTAACAGTATGATTCCTCAAGTTAATATTCCAAGCAAGTGGGATTAATAACCCTACTGGCAACAACTGCCTTTTTTGTACATGAGGCAAACATTATAGTTTAAACAAATGCCATTTGAATGTTTTGAATCTGTTTGTTTTGGAGTGACATGATCCTCTTCGACATTAGAAATGATCATTTCATTTGCCTCCTCTGTCACTGATCATAGACATCATGGCTTCCAGCTCAAAAAGACAGAGCATCAGGGGCTGTGAAATCCATTGTGAAATAGAGTAATGCCAATTAGGGAGGTTTACAAAATAATTGTAAAAAGTTTACCCTCTTCTGTGTCCCTCTTCTGAGTATCTCTTTTACCAGCCTGTCTTAATTGTTGAAACCAATATCCTTTGGGTTAAAGTACTATCTTGTGGATGGCTCTGTGGAAAGAAATAGATGGTACGTATAGGGAATAATATAGATACTGGAATACAGCAGGGGACCAATAAATATTTGCTGAATGGTTTAAATGGCAATACTCTTACAAAGTTATAGTCTGGATGTAGCGTTGAGTTCAAGATCATAAAAATCCTGTGAGGATGCAACTGAAAGCAGAGGAGTATGAGTAAAGTGGGGCAGGACACAGAGCAGGAAGTATGTGAGCTTCAAAAATGGAAGGTTCAAAAGGAAGCTTCAAAAAAGTGACCTTTTCCTTATGGGTAACTAATGCCAAGGACAATGGATGGCAACCTATAAGGTGTTCAGGAGTTTTAGTAGAAGAGAATGAATTCAAAATTCACTATCAAAATTCTACTTGAAATTAGATGTTATCTTTCTGTTAATAAGCCTTTTCTTTCCAGATGTAAAGTTATTGACCAGCAAGTGCTTCACACATACCCTACCCTGTCCTGTCAACAACTTATTTATAATCCCTAGAATGAAGGCAGCCAATCAACCCCCAGCATATTGATTCTCTGATGCTTCTAGAGAAGCCAGCAGGATATTCAGCAAAGAGTTCAGTATTCATGATCTTTAACATCCAGAAAAAAAAAAAGGGATAGAGAAAATATCCCAGTCAAAACATGGTATTAAAAATGTATAGACAACTTGTGACAGAATAAATGCAAATACTCAATCAGTATACGAAGGTATGTTCAATCTTAAGCACAGAATAGTATTACAATTTGATTACATTTGCCTATAAAAATAGCAAGTATTTCATTGCTCCCTTTCGGTGGGTGATGAACGAGAGAGATGTTACAATGTCTTATTTGTTGATCATTGCTACAAATTCTCTGCAAGGCAATTCAACGCATTGTCAAAAGACTTAAAAATATATTTGCCATTTGATTAAGAAATTTAGACTGACAATTTCATCTCAGTAGATAATAATGAATGTGCACAGATTTTAGCTACAAGGTTGTTCGTCACAAAAACATTTACCAAAGTAAGACAATCAGAAGCTAAATATTCAGTAAGTGACTGGCTAAATAAGAATGACAGGAATAGCTTTTCTCTTTTTAAAAAAGTTTAGAGAGAGTGCATGTGTGAGTAGGGAAGGGGCAGAGAGAAGAGAGAGAGAATGCCGAGCAGGGTCCCCACCATGAGCACGGAACCCAGTGCACGGCTCGAACCCATGAACTGTGAGATCATGACCTGAGCCCAAGTTGGACACTCAACTGACTGAGCCACCCAGGTATCCCAGGATTAGATTTTAATATAAGACCAAGCTTACAGAAAAATATCAAATAGTATCAAGTAAGATGCCAAATAGGGTGTGAGTACAAGAAATAACTAGAGACTAAAAATTGGAGAATGGTTTAAGGACTTCACAAGAAATTATTCCCTTTCTATAAAAAAAAATGGGCAAAATAGTCTGTAAGCAAAGGAAAATAAGGGTGAATAGTGAGAGAAGGCAATTAGGATCTTTCTTGCAGTCTCTTGAGGCCTCACGTGAGGTGTTCGTTCCTTCAACGGTCCGTTTGTCAGCTATGCTGTACAACACTTTGTGCATTATCTCATTCAACCCTAACAACTATGAACTTACACCTGTTATCATCTGTATTTTAAAGAAGAGTAAACAAAGACCTTGAATTTCATACAGCTAATAAGGGACAGAACTGAGATGCTAGTTTTCAGAGCTTTTGAAGAGATTGAACAGAGAGTAGAGAACATGAGGACCTGTATATGTAAATAAATTCTAGGGAATGGGGATTCTGAATTTAGAGTAGGTAGGTTGAGACTAGACCACGAACTTTAGGCAGTGCTTTGGCTTTGAGACAGAGATGGCGTGTGTCCTCAACACTAACAATGCAGAGAGGTTTTAGAAGACACCGGCATTCAGGTAAGCCAAAGTCATGGGGAGAGTTTCAGCTTTCATATACCAGTGCTGTCCTTCTATTCGTTATGTATTACTTTCTGAAAATTAAAGAAGTTAAATGTATCCAGAAGAGAGCTGGTATTTGTTGGGTGGCAGGGCACATAATGACAGTGAAGACCATCTATAGGGGGACACAACTATTACTAGAAATCTACAACCCACCAAACTGCTTGCATGATTTATTTCACTTAATCCTTAAAAAAAAATTTGAAAAAGTTAAAAAGAAAAACTCCTGAAAAAGGATTTTAGTATCAAGAGTTGAAGAGATTTTGTCTCAATGCCAAAGTGCTAATAGATGGTAGAGTCAGAATTACTTTCTAAAAAAATAAATAGGGGCACCTGGGTGGCTCAAGTCGGTTAAGCATCTGACTCTTGATATGGCTCAGGTCATGATCTCAGTTTTGAGAGTCTGAGACCCGTATTGGGCTCTGTGCTGACAATGCAGAGCCTTCTTGGGATTCTCTTTCCCAGCCCCTCCCCTGTGCACACTGTTTTTGTCTCTCAAAAACAAATTTTAAGAAATTAAAAAAAATATAAAGATAAAAAATAAGCAACAGAATGAACAACAGAATGAACCCAAATGCCATCAACTGAGGAATAAATAAGTGTGGCCCACCTATATAAGGGAATATTATTTGACATTTAAAAGCAAGGAAGTACTGACACATGCTAAAACATAAATGAACCTTTACAACATTATGCTAAACGAAGGAAGCTGGTCACAAAATACCACATATTGTAGGATTCCATCTACATGAAATATCCAGAATAGACAAATGTATAGACACAGAAAGTAGATTCACGGCTGCCAGGGGCTGTGAGGAGTGGGGACTGGGAAGTTGGTGCTGATGAGCACAGTCTCTCTCATTGGGATAGGGAAAACATTCTGGAATTAGATATTGGTCATGCTTGCAGAACCTTGTAGAAATTCTTTGAATGTGGAACAATTGCTCATTTGTATACTTTAAAATGTAACTTTTAGGGCACATGAATTATAGGTCAATAATAAAAACAAGTATAGTATGAGGTGGTCTTGGGTTGAAGGATTACAAATCCCCCCCCCCCCCAATGTCTGTAATGTGGTTAAGTTTCAAAGTAAAAAAGTGAAGAAAAAAACCCAAACAGATATAGGTCTAAATAGAAACAGCAGCACTGGTGACAGACACATCATAACAAGTTACCAGATTTGTTCCCAGCTAAAACTAAGAAGAGATCATCACTACACAGGAAATGAGTTTACAAGCACCTGCTCTCCATTACCATGGCAACCCAAAGGTCCTCACCTCCCGAAGATGCAGCATCAGGTAAGATCTACTTAATCTATACTGGGAAATGCCTTCAGTCTTTCCAAGTAAAAAGAATCACAGTCAACAGCCTCTTCTTCCTGGAAGATATGTGCCCCAATCCTCTGATTAAGCTGAGGACAATGAGAAGTGTAAGGTGGGACACACTTTTGACTGAATGAGCTGGACAATGGTAGGGCTATAGATCCTTAAACATTATCTTGGCCCAGCACTGACCAGTTCTGAGACCCTCAACAAGTTACCTGGCTTCTCTGAACCTTGGTTTCCTCACCTGTTACCTGCAACTCAGTTGTTGTGAGGACCCAGGGCCACGTTAGCATGCCAAGTGCTTAGCTCTGTGCCAAGCCCCAAGTGAATGCTTAATAAACATGGCTGGTCCCATGATGGACTTTTATCATTTTATCAGTGTTTAGAACATTAACTCTGTGCCAGGCACTGTTCTAAACACTGGGAAGACAGCAGGAAACAATACAGATAAAAACCACTTACATGCTGGTGGGGGTGCACACAAACAAGAATTTAAAATAGTGTATGTAGTAGATTAAGTAGTGTTAAGTGCTAAAGAGAAAACATTCAAGACAGGTAAGTGTCAGTATGGAGAGTTCGGGTGGCCAAGAAAGGCCTCACTGAGATGGGACTTTTGGTCAAAACATGAGGGAAGCGATCAAGAAGCCATGCAGGTATCTCACAGAACACTTCAGGTAAACAGCAGAAGAAAGGGTCCTGAATCGGGGGCTTGCCCAGCATGTTTGAAAAATAGCACAGAAACCGCCTTATTGAGATCAGACTGAAGGGGACAGAGAAGAAGTGGAGAGCTCTGTTCAGGAACAGGTATTCAGACCAGAGAGGAACTGGGACCAGGCTGGTGAAGGCGGACATGTTGAGCTGTGCTCAGATGCTGGATGTCTTTGGAAGTGTATGCTGATGGAACAGCCTCATTGTGAGATGTTTAAAGGCCAAGGCTCTATGCTCCTTTGAATCCACTTCTAGGCTGGAAATAATGACTTACTCGTGGTAGGCACTTCAGAAATATTTAACATTCTCAGAATCGCAAGATACCTTCAAGCCTTCTAGTTAAGACATGTTGTTAGTTCTTGATTTTTCTTATAACCACTTTCTGGCTTTAACCAAATTATACCCCCAACAAATGCCAAAGAACTCACTATCATTAATCTATCATTCATTCTATCCTTAATCAGTTCTGACCTCAAGGGCAAACTATTTCCCTGTAGCACTATAAAAACAAAAATATGAGGCATGCCTGCCTGCCTGGCTCAGTTGGTGAGGCATGAGACCCTTGATCTTGGGATCCTAAGTTCAAGCCCCACACTGGGCAGAGAGAGTACTTTAAAACAAAAGCAAAAATAGGAGCATATGTAGATCCATTTCACCTTTCCAACTACTAAGAATGTTTCTGAACTTCCATTCTGCCACTGAACATAGTCTACTTCATACCAGTTATTTTGACAGGTACAGGGAAGTAAGAAACCTTTCAAGATTTCACCCCAACTACTGACAGGAAGAGGGTAGTGTTGAAGACAGTGGCCTGTACAAATGCCCCCAAAGTGGATTTCTACTGCAGCTATGCCACATCATTTATAAGCAGCATTTAAGCCATGATAAACCAACCACATAAAAAAATCCCTGGAACATGGGATTATTTACCTTTAGTTTTACTTTTCTGTTTTCCCCTAGGAGAATAGTATATTCTAATACTTTCTTGAAATCCAGATCTATATTCTGTATTTCATGGGTCTAGTTGATCTTCCAAAAAAAAATAAATTTGGCTTTTCGTCATTTATTCTTAGTGCATCTATTCAAGATCCATGTGATTAGGGCTCTCTTTAAAAAGTATAATATTGGAGCACCTGGGTGACTCAGCCAGTTGGGGATCTGAGTTTGGCTCAGGTCATGATCGCATGATTGGTGGGTTCAAGCCCCATTTGGGGCTCTGCATTGACAGTGCAGAGCCTACTTCGGATCCTCTGTCCCTGTCTGCCTGTCTCTCTCAAAAATAAACATTAAAAATTAAAAAAAAAAGTAGAATATTAAAGGGGTACCTAGGTGGCTCTGTTGGTTAAGTGCCCAACTTTTGATTTCTGCTCAGGTCACGATCTCACGGTTCTGAAGTTCCAGCCCCACGTCAGGTCTGTGGGGACTGTGTGGAGCCTGCTTGAGATTCTCTCTCTGCCCCTCCCTCGTATGAGCTCTTTCAAAAACAAAGACTTTTTTAAAAAGTAGAATATTAGAAAAGCTAAAATAGACTATTAGAAAAGTTAAAATATAGTATTTAAAAATTCTTTTATTTATCTATAATAATGGCTGACTTTCTAATGATACTACTCTCCCAAGGCTATAGATCATGTCATTTTTTCTCCTTTCCAACCTGAACACTGGAAATGTAGGTGTACATATCTAACCTGATGGCAAATTTCCATGTCTTCTGGATTCTTTGGAGAATATTCAAACTTTGATAACCTCATTATATATTACTCTATAGTGCAAAATCTTTTATAAATTTTATTTTCTGGACAGTTCTCATACTTTCAAGTCTTTAGGTGCAGTTTTAATCTGACAACTTGGCAGAACACTGGGAGAGGAACAGGCAGGCTGTACACCCAGATTTCACTTTGCATCAAAGAAACCATATATGGAAACATCCATCAAGTACTCCAAAAACATATTCCTTCTCAACCGGGAACTGTTCTCCCTGAAAAACTTCACCAACTTGCAACCTGGAATTTCTAATTCATATGTTTGTTCTTTTTAATAATCACTCTACCTGATGGGGGGGGGGACCCCAAAGTATCATGAATGAGGTCTTTCCTTTCTGTTATCTATTACCATGACATCAGGCCATCTTTTCCCTTATTCTACTTACTGCAAATATAACTTAGAAGTGATTTATTCTTGTCCTTCACATAGTATAGATTTTAATTGACCTGATGCTTTTCTTATGGTTACACTCTTCTTTTGGCTCTATTTTCCACATATGATCTTGAGAAGAGCAGTCTTCTTTAAATGTAGTTTTAAAAATTAACACATCTAACTTCCTAAAGGGATGAGAAATTTAGTGGATATTTGGGAAAAATCTCACTTTCCTTTCAAAATTCATTTATACTGGATGTTGGCAACCACAATTGCTTTCAAACAGATAAAGCTTTTCCTCTAATTTAAGATAGGCATGGCCATGCATGTAATCTTTACAGAGCCAACATTTGAAGATTAACCCCCCCCCAAATATTAATGACTGATCAAGTCCTTTAGGAAATCAGGTCTGCTATGAAGAAGGAAGAGGACAGCACTACTTAGAATAGCAATCATGTCCTTTCCTTTATACTTGTAAACAACTTTTTTTCTGACACAACATTCCTGTCTGGAAGCCAACCATATTACCAACCCCATGGCCCCATGGTTCCCTCTATGCAGCCTTACCAGACACCCTGGCCTCAGCCATGTGCCATCTTGGACCTCTCAACACCAGCCCTCCTTTCCCATCCTTCATTTTTTGGTTTTTATTTTTTGTAAATCTTAATTTTTGAGAGAGAGAGAATGCAAGAAAGAGGGGTGGTGGCGGGGGTGGGGGACAGAGGATCTGAAGCAGGCTCTGAGCTGACAATAGTGAGCCTGACACAGGGCTCAAAGCCACAAACCAGGAGATCGTGACCCTAGTTGAATCTGGATGCTCAATTGACTGACTCACCCAGGCACTGCTGGCTTTTATATTTAAATCCAACTTTTGGCTTGAGATGTTTGAATTTGTCCTTTTACTCAAGAACTTTCTCATATACCACCCAGCCAATAATTGACTTCAGATCTATTTTCTTTGGAAAGCAGAGGGGTTGCAAAGACAAAATGAGAATGGTTGTATTTTGATTTTGCCTGGCTTTAGAGAATTGTCACAGTACCTCCATACATCATAGGTTTATCCATCATTACAAACTCTCGGTTAAATAAAAGATGCATTCTCTTGCTCTAGAAAATAGACATCCAAGAGGTTTCAACGGGACTTATCCATAGCAAGGAATTTGGATGTGGAGCACAAGAAGGTAAGAGCATCAACAGGCATCACTTGTACTGGAGGTCTTTAGGCTACTGTGAAAAGGAGTCCCCCTCAAGTGCTTGTTCAGTCCCAAGGCCCAAGCAATGGAAGGTGCCTTGAATTAGGGGTTTGGCAGTGGGTACTGAGGACTCCATTTCAAAGCGGTTGCTGTGCAACTTAACAATGCCCCAATATTGTGGCCATTTGCTGTACAACCATTCACTCCTAACTAGACAGTTTGTTCAAGGGCCTACCTGTTCCTCCAGAGCTCCACTGACCTCTTTGTCATGACTTTCCTTCTAGTATTTATTTTATTCCTCAATCCAGAGGAAGGCCTACAAGCCTCAACACAGAGCCTCAGCACTTCCCAGTCTCTATTTTTTAAACATCTTTCCACTCCCTATGAGACATTATGAAAATATATTCTCAGCGTTTTTCAAGTGTCTCAACAAATTTAGTGAAGCTGTTTTAAGAAAACACCAATTTTGTCTTCAAAAAGAGTCAAAGATTATCTTACTTTGTGGAAAATGCCACTCTGGTCCTGCTAGAAATAGACTAACATTTTCAGGGAGATGACTGACCTGTTTTCTTTTTAGGTAAGTGATTCTCAATCTGTCTGCTCATAGGAATCACCCAGGACCTTAAAAAACCCTGATGTTGGAGTTTCATCCCCAGACTGATTTAACTGATTTGGAATGAGGTCAGGAGTTTGGAGAGTTCCCCCCCCCCAAAGTTTATTTATCTTGGGGTGGGGGTAGGAGGTAGAGGAAGAGAGAACAAGCTGGAGAGGGGTAGAGATAGGGAGAGGGAGAATCCCAAGCATGGAGCTTGACATGGGGCTTGATCTCAAGAATGGTAAGATCATGACCTAAGCTGAAATCAAGAGTCAGACCCTAAGTCAACTGAGCTACCCAGGCACCCTGAGTTTGTTTAAGTCCACTTCATGCCCAACGTGGGGCTTGAACTTACAACCCTGAGATCAAGAGTCAGATGCTCTACCAACTGATCCATCCAGACACCCCCAAGCTTTTGGAGTTTCTAAGAGCTCTAATGTGCAGTCAAGGTACACACCAGCGGTCTAGTCCATTTTTACCTAACACACCCTTGAAACACTGAAGAACTATCTCAGAACCTATGTAATCTATATTTTAAGACAAATTCTATCCTACAATACAGCTGTTATTACTTTGATAAATTCTAAACAGCAATTTTTCAATGCCTCTTTGATTTCTCACAAAAGATATTCAGAGAAATGCTTGAGGGCATCAGATTTGTCTTATGGAAAAAAAAAAGAGGTACATACACACTTCAGCATCTCTTTCCTCTCCATGGAACTGAAGGAAGTCAATAGATAAATTTGTCTATTACTTTGTGGTGGTAATTTCAAGGTATATTCACATCTCCAAACTTATCAACTTGTATGTATTAGTTTTTTTTTAATATTTTTTTTAACGTTTATTTATTTTTGAGACAGAGAGAGACAGAGCATGAATGGGGGAGGGTCAGAGAGAGGGAGACACAGAATCTGAAACAGGCTACAGGCTCTGAGCTGTCAGCACAGAGCCTGATGCGGGGCTCGAACTCATGGACAGTGAGATCATGACCTGAGCCGAAGTCGGCTGCTTAACCGACTGAGCCACCCAGGCGCCCCGTATGTATTAGTTTTATACACCAATTATACTCAATGAAGCTGCTTTAAAAAAAGTTATCTCAGCTCATCCACCCAGATAGTTTTCCAGAAAGATTTACTTTATGCCTAGGTAGCAGAAAAAATTGCTGTAGGATGGACCTTTTACAGACAATCTTAATGCAACTGCTAGCTATTTATGAAACATCCATTTAAAGATTTAATTTTCAAATGTTCAAAGAAACTAAGGGGGAAATGATTTTTAGCATGCCATTGTAGATCTCTCTAGAATGGTCTTGGTTCTAAACTTCACATTTGTTCTTCTGACAGTCTCCCATGGATATTCAGTAACACAATTCCTTACTTTTTTCCTTGTAACCCGAAATCTTAGAAGGTCTTAGATTCAGACTACATATTACTCCTATGTTTGGTCCCCAGTTGGGCAAAAGAAGTATCTCCTAGAAACATTATAAAATTTCACATCTCAGCATCACTGAGAACTACTGAATTAGACACTCTGGATATGGGACCCAGCAACCTATGTTTAAATAAATGTATGATTCAGAGGGGCCTGGGTGGCTCAGTTGGTTAAGCATCTGACTCTTGATTTTAGCTCAGGTCATAATTTAAGGGTTGTGGGACCGAGCCTCCATCCAGCTGTGCGCCAAGTGTGAAGTCTGAGATTCTCTCTGCCTCTCTCCGCTCCTCGTGCTCAAAGAACAGAATATATATGATTTAGGTACATACTAACGTTTAAGAATCACTGGCACAGGGGTGCCTGGGTGGCTCACTTGGTTGGGCATCTGACTTTGGCTCAGGTCAGGATCTTGCAGTTCGAGGATTCAAGCCCCATGTGGGGCTCTGTGCTGACAGCTCAGAGCCTGGAACCTGCTTCAGATTCTGGGTCTCCTTCTCCCTCTCTGCCCCTCCCCCACTCACACTCTGTCTCTTGGTCTCTTAAAAATAAAGATATAAAATATTAATAAAAAAATCACTGGCACAGAATATTTGTATTTATATTTATATTCTAGCACCAGAGAACTTTAACTTTATTTGGCCCTAAAGAAAACTTTGGACATTAGTATATATGTTGTCCCTACACCAGGATCCAGACATGTAGAGAAAACCCCTAAAGGAGCCAAGGTCACAAGACCATTTGCACAATGCTTTTACTATTCTTTGACTTCCTTGATAGTTTTTGCTTCTTGGTGACTTTACAAGTCAATAGCCAAGCCATGCCCATATCTGCTTTATCTCAATATGTAACAGTGTTGATCCTAATATCTGCATGGAATTCTTTTACAAAAAATCTTCAAGGGCAAGAAGGAGGACAGATTCCTGACAGGCTGCACTCTTCAGAGAATTCATGTTTGTTCTGGCAACAAGACTCTTCATTTCCTATTTCAAACTCATTACCCTTCAGATGTCCCTAAGAAAAACCTCAAGGGAAACAATGCTTAAATCTGGTAATTTCCCTCCTCCATGATGTTCATGTTTCTGTTCTTTTCTGTTTCATGCATCTCACTATCGCCTCATTTCTCTCTATGATTTCCCTTATAATGGGCTTCCTCTTCCTGTTTATGACAAGAAGTCTCCCTCATCTTCCTAGGATTCCCTCTTATATACCACCCACTGCATGCATGCCCTGAGCCATTCAACATCCTCAGCTAGGAGCAACTGCGTGGCTCAGTTGGTTGAGCACCTGACTTCGCTCAGGTCATGATACTGCAGTTTTGTGAAATGGAGCCCCACTTTGGGCTTGCTACTGTCAGACTGTCAGTGCAGAGCCTGCTTTGGATCCTCTGTCCCCCTCTCTCTGCCCCTCCCCCACTTGCGCTTTACCAAAAATAAGTATTTTTAAAACCTCCTCATCTGAGTCTAAGTTCCTTAGAAAACAGTTTCTAACAAAGCTTAAACTCTAATGTTTCATTGAGGATGGAGTAGGAGGAGTGTGAAATCCCAGGGAAGCAAGTGATGTGACAGGGGAGGAACTGAGGCCAAAAAGAAAATACACACAGAAAAATAAAGGAAAATAAATCTAATGGACTGTACTATCAAGCGGGTCACAATTTCTTAAGAAAACGTAGCTGATTGCTTGATCTCATAAGCCAGCCCCTGAGAGGCTATAGAAGGTCATTTTACCACAGAAGAGTATGTGAGAAGAATGATTAGAAATTAACAAAGCCTTGCTTACTGTTTCACACTACACAAGGTTGCCACACGCAACGTCAATTTCCAAAGCCTCCAGGTTGTGTTACTGAGCTCTTCCATGGAGCCACCAGGAAAAAAAAAAAAAAAAAAAAAATCAAACCCCATTTCATGGGGCAGGATATCCTATAAACCACAAAGCAGGTGAGAGGAACAATAGCTTCTCTGGGGTATAGCCCTGGGGGTTCTGAGCTGTGGTGCCTCCTGCTCTGGGACCATGGAGAAACCTAGGATCATCCTGAGAGTCTGAGACAGCTGGGAGTGTTAAGACATGTAGCCAGGAAAATGACGGATGAGGCCATCCACTAAGGAGGTAAGTCTTTAAGTGGTGGTTATGGAGTGATGTAGGTCCAAGAGAACCTGGGGAAATGAAAAAGTGAGGGTAATCAATTGTATCCATCCTATCTACTTGCACCATGAAGGTGAAAATCCAATCCTTGTCAGCTCTAATCTCAAGATATACTTTTATAATTACTCTTGTACCTGGTCTTGAGGCTGTAATAGACATACATCATCTTCCCATTGACTGGAACTAGATATTTCCATCATCCTCTGCCAGTACTTAGTCTTCTCTGGGTTGCTTTCCTGGTAGTATAAACCAAACTTCATTTCCAAGGGGTCTATGCCCTTGTTAATCTTTCTCTTGTTCAGTTGGTATGTTGCTACTATTGCCCATTAACAGCAATTCTTGGGATGGAAGCAATGAGAAGTGCCTCAGTGAAAAACCTAGGTGCAAGCTACAGCCCCTTCTGCTCCTCTTGCACAGTAGCATCCTTGCTCTTCAACAAAGTATATTCCTTCACACAGGTCAGTCACTTGGACTGCTTTCCCATGGACAGAAGCAGTCCCAAATTGACAGGTGGTCGTTGTGCTTTCAATTCAGTGGAATTCTTCAGGTGTCACTGTTCGTTTATTCCCCTTCTGGAAACTATGACTTCTAATCTGGCAGAGTTAGATTCCCCAATGAGACCAGTCAAAGTGATGGTGAAATGGGCCAATGCTACTTCTGGGTACTGTAGCTACTGAGGACAAAGCACTAGATGTTGGTTGCTTTACCATATATACTACACTTGGGGACACTGCTGTCATCCATATATGGGATGACTCCTGTTTTGAGTGGGGCCCATTTTCAAAGAGGGATCTTCAGCAAGTCCAGTGTGAGGAACAAGTTGCATTAACCCTTGGGTCACAGGACTTACATCTGATTATGCTAGAGGTATCCAGGTTGGATAAAGCTACTGTATGAAGTCACTGGCAAGTCCCAATAGGAAAGTTTCAGAGCAGAGTTGGAGAGTTCTGGAGATATACTATATCCCATATAACAAAGAATTATTCCTCTAAAATAAACTCCCCAAATGAGCTCCTGGTGTGCTACTGGACCCTTGTAAAGACAGAGCACCTAGATACTCGGTTGCCAAGTGATTTGAGCTGCTGATCATAAACTGGTCGTTATTGAATCCATTGAGTTTTATTTTATTTTATTTTTTTAATTTTTTTTCAACGTTTATTTATTTTTGGGACAGAGAGAGACAGAGCATGAACGGGGGAGGGGCAGAGAGAGAGGGAGACACAGAGTCGGAAACAGGCTCCAGGCTCTGAGCCATCAGCCCAGAGCCCGACGCGGGGCTCGAACTCACAGACCGCGAGATCGTGACCTGGCTGAAGTCAGACGCTTAACCGACTGCGCCACCCAGGCACCCCAAATCCATTGAGTTTTAAATTGAAACTGATTTTAAAAATAAGCAGGGGGGGGTTCATAAACTGAGTCCAGAATAAATCCTATTATAAGACTGTTACTGACTGTAAATTTGTCACACTAAACTTCCTATGTTGAAGTCCTAATGCAAAATGTAATGGTACTTGGAGAGGGGCCTTTGGGAGGTAATTAAGGTTACATGATGGGCCCCTCATGACCTGATTAGTGCCCTTAGAGGAAGGGACACCAGAAAGCTTGCTAACTAGGTGTACAAAAAATAGGTCATGTGAGCTTGGGGAGAGATGGTGGCTGCCTGCAAGCCAGAGAAGAGGTCTCAAATCAACTCTACCTTGTCAGCATCCTGACCTTGGACTTCCCCATACTCCATAACTAGGAGAAATAAATTTCTCTTGATTAAGCAGTCTATGGTATTTTGTTAGCACAGCCTGAGTTGACAAATATGGAAACAAAGACAAATCACAAAAGTTTAGAGGTACAAAACATTAAATATTAGGAGATAGAAGCTTTGTGAATTTATCAGTTCACTTTACAGGTAACTTGCAGAGTTCCTCAGACTACACAAACAGAGAAAGATGGTATTCCTGATGTTCCAAGGTCAACTAATGATTGAATAGGACTAACGCAAGGTCATCATCTAGTATTGTTTCCATTAAAGCACTTGGCAGCATTTAAATACAGACAATGTGAATGAGAATCTAGAAAACTCCATTTCACAGATCCAGCTGTTGAAATAGTACATTATTCAGATTCAACTTAACACATCGTCCAGTACATTAAAACTGTTATCAAATAAGGCTCTAATAATGTCATGAAGTATACAACTGAGAATGAATGTCCTCTAGTATATACAACATCTTTGTAGAAAAATTTATAGCTCCTTTTTGCATCTAAGATGAATGGAAAGCAAAAATAAGAGGAAGTTTAGAGATTAAAAAAACTATGTAAAACTTTATCAATGCTTCATATATATTACACATTTAAGTTTATAATAAACTTATGAATCTCTATTATCATCCTCTTTTTACAAGTAAGAAAGCTTTGTGACCTAGAACAACTCCATTTTCTGGGTTTCGCTTTTCTTATCCGAGGTTGATAACTGCTTTACAGTCATGGAATCAAACGTCCTATTTTAAGTTCAGGTACAAAGTGAACAAGGAGAGATTTCAGTTTTATAATTTGTACTGAATGTCATAATTCCAAAGTTTCAAAATTATTCTAAGTCAGCAAGAAGTATCACCAGACTTTAGGTTTTCATAAGATTCACAAATACTAAAGGAAGACCAGTCATAACATAATTAACTATTCTCCTCTCATAAAGCAATACTGAAATAGAACTCAGATTTGTAGCAACTGAAAGGTTAGTAAACCAGTTACAAAAACGTCTTCAGATTCCAAAAAGAACCTTCAAATTGCAGGGAAAAATGTTTACAGATATTGCAAATAGCCCATATTTGTAGTAATAATAATAGAGTATTTTTATTTGAGTTGAATGTGTTAATATCACCACGGAGATTCATTTCTGGGGAAAAAGCTAGAACCTTTTATCCCTAAAGTTCAAACTCTGATAGAAAATCAACTTACAGAGACAATAACAATAATGTTGGGAAAGTTTCTCATCTGAGAGATTCAGAAAGGGAGAAAACCATCCTTCTGGCTTTTGGGACATTGCATTAAGCAGTGGACCATGATATAGAACAATGACCTACTGTGCAGTAAACATGCCACTCAGGAATTGCCATGCATTGCAAATCTCCAGCAAGCCCATGAGAGGTCACTAGTATACTTACTGAACAACAAATTTCCTAAATGGGTGTGCGACTGTCATGGGGTGTAAAAATGACAACACATTCTGTACAACATTGTATCTGGCCTCTATCTTCAGCCTACAGATATATGCCCGATCATGTAGAAACAAGTGGCATCTGAATGACCTTGTAGAAGAGAAGAGACTTTCAAAGATTTCTGTCACGACAACCTAGACTGTTTTGGACAGGAAATGGAAGTTAGCGTTTTTTTCAACTGACCGGGGACCCTTACCTGAAGCTATTAGCACCCTATCTCTCTACTTTTGCCATTTACCTCAACATATTAAAGGCTACCTCCTGCAAACACTTGATACTCTCTGCCTCAGGGCTTTTTTGGGAACCAGATCAGTCTGTGTACTGGGCAGACTAAAGTGCCCAACAGAGTTAGTACACCAAAAAACAGCTCTCAACCAAAGATGGGCAGGCCAGAGGTTCCCAGTGGGTCTAAGCTCTAATTGTTTGCGGTAGTACTTATCTTACTAACACACCATTTATACCTTCTTCTCTTTCTTGACTCATTTTGTATTCCCCAAAGAGTTTCTAAGGAATGAAAAACTTCTAAATAAAACACTTATCTCAGGTTCTGCCTTTTAGGGAACCCCACACAGGCCTCCAGCAAAGCATTTTTAAAGTCCTTTGAATGGCGAGAAACGTCCTTCTAGGCCATCAGGCCCAGAATAAATCATATAGACATTATGAATGAAGTTAGTTTTTTATTTTTAGTAAACATGAGCTATGTCCTTTAAAAACCTCACCAAATGGGTACACAGCTTATAAGATTTTTGAAAGGCAGAAGTTTGGCCTGCCTTGGCGTGTTACCAGTAAGGAGCTCATCACTTGTTAGATACAAGATATATTTATATAGGTGAACCCAGGTATTTGAAGCACCACTTATAAGAGCAATTTTTTTTTTCCATTTTCTTGACCTTTGCTTTTGCACTCCTCAAATCGCTTCTTCATTGGATTCATTACAATGTATTCAGATAAAACCAGATCTTTACCTGTCAACGTTTCTTAAGACTTGGGAAAACCGTTGAATGGCTTCCTACCGCAGACACCGAGTTGGAAGTTTTCTCTTGTCCAGCAAGAAAAGCAGACACAGGACTGAAGAGGAAAGAAGCTAACTTTCGGGAGAAGACAAGAGACCCGACCAGGCCTTTCGTCTCCGTATTTATTGAGCTCACAAGATAGTATCCATGTGGTGAAGGTGAAGAAAACAAGATCTTACACACGTGGTGAAGGTGAAGAAAACAATCAGTAATCATTAACTTGTGTGTGTAAGAAGCAAAGGGTCTGGGGGGCAGGGGGAGTTTGTGACCAAAGTACAATAGTATATTGGCATCAGTTGGAAAGTAATTTACTGCAGGTGATATAACAAGTTACTTGTGATCCCATTACAGTATCTAGCTAGCTAACCTCGGGAGCTTTTGCCCTGTGGTGGTGGCTTTCTGCCCTAAGATTTTTCTAACCCATTTATGTAAGTAGAACTTACTTCCCCACAGCTTCCCTTGAGGAGTTGGGAGTAACATAGTCAGGGAAGATGGGTGGGCCAGGAGCAAAGAAATAGATACAGATTTCCATCAGAGAATTAGGAAGGGCAATATTCCCAATGTTTACATTTCTCAGCTTTGTTGAGATACCTCTTCCTCTCCACCCAACATTATTGCCATTGATGAATTTCAAGCCTTTTAAATTCGTGTTGGTGCTTTGAGGAGAAAATTCCATGTGTGCTTTTTTAAAGTTACGCCTTTATCACTCTGATAAATATGTCTCTAGCACTTCTTGGTGGCCAGGAAGTTGCAGACAAAATTGTAAAACAGAAAGAGTATGACCTTTCTTTGACAATTCACGATCCTCTCATTCAAGTACCATATTTCTTTCCTACTTTATCCTTATTTAGACCCAGTGTCAGGAGGTATCTTGACTTCAATTATTTATAAATTAGTTGCATTAGCTCTCCTAAGAGTGTTTGAATTCTCCTTAATTATGTAATGGAAAGTTTTGTATCTCATTAATGGTGTTTAAACACAAGCAAGTAGGTAATGGCTGTAGAAGTGGGGAATCTTCTACTTAAGATTAATTCACAATTGCCTGTTTATCAATCATCTCTAGAATATCCCACAGCCATTTCTCCATAGAATTTATTTTTTATGGACCTTAAGTGAAAACATTCTATCTGTAATTTTGGTTCAAAGAATCGCTGTTATTTAGATATATGGCAAACTACATTGATGCAGACTGAACCATGGAAATAAAAAGTGTGGTGAGGATAATCATTTCTTTAACATTTGCAACATGATTCTTCACGGTCTTTTAAAACTAATTTTATTTGAGGGTTCAAATGTTGCTTTCCTGAACAATAAAAGGCTTAGTGTGAAGTGATCCTGGCCCTTTAAAGGAGAGAACAAAATGGAGTCAGCAAGTCCTCAGGGAAAGCATGCAGGAAGATCTAGGAACACATGCCCTTCCCACACCATTTTATTGAAAACAGAGAACTGTATTGGCCCCATTTCTACCCTATGATGCTAACTTAATCTCTATTCATTGTAAGGTAAGGTAAAAATTTGGAGACAGAGGTAAAAGGTATTAGTAAGAAAGATTTGTCGTCTTTCTTGCAATTCTGTAGCATGGATGGTTACTACTTGATATTCTTTCTTACATATTCGAGTATGAGAGTACATTATTCTTTTCAAATAATGCTAGTTACAGTTGTATTACTGTAAAGTGCTTTCTTAGTAGTTAATGTAAAGATAAACATTTAAAAATGAATAATGGTATCAGAAGTTTGTCCAGGATCCATTCCTATTGAAAAAAAATATTTGGGGATTTTTAATATTTAATAATTTAGAATTTTTATATTTCTGTTAAAATGGCATTGGAATTTTAATAGGGATTGCATTGAATCTGTAGATCGCTTTAGTATGGTCATTTTTTAACACTATTCTTCCAATCTAAGAACACAGGATGTGTTTCCCATTGATTTGTGTCTCCTTCAATTTCTTTTATCAGGGTCTTAGCTTTCAGTGTACAGGTCTTTGATCAACTTGGTTAAATTCATCCCTAAGCATTTTATTGTATTTGATGCTATTGTAATTGAGATAGCTTTAAAAAAAAATGTTTATTTTGAGAAAGAGTGCAAGGAGGGGAGGGGGAGAGAGACAGAGAACTCTAAGCAGGCTCTGAACTGTCAGTGTGGAGCCTGATGTGGGGCTTGAACTCACAAACCATGAGATCATGACCTGAGCCAGAGTCACTCAACCAACTGAACCACCCAGGCACCCTGGGATTGCTTTCTTAATTTCTCATGCAGATAGTTTGTTGTTAGTGTATTGAATTACAGGGGATTTTTACATGTTGATTTTGTATCCTGCAAATTTACTAAATTTCCTCATCAGTTCTAACAATGTTTTGGTTGAGTCTTTAGAGCTCTTTAAAAATTTTTATTTATTTTGAGAAAGTGTGTGTGCTAGCAGGGGAAGGGTGGGGAGAGAGAGGGAGAGGGAGAGAGAGAGGAACAGAGAGAATCCAATCAGGCTCCACACTATCAGCACAGAGCCCCACACAGGGTTAGGTTTTACAAACTGGGAGATCATGACCTGAGCCAAAATCAAGAGTTAGACGTTTAACCAACTGAGACACCCAAGCACCCCTAGAGTTTTTATGTATAAGATGCCATTATCTGCAAACTGACAGTTTTACTTCTTCATTTCCAGTTTGGATGCCTTTTCTTTTTCTTGTCTAACTTCTTTGGGTTAGGACTCCCAGTTACTATATTGAATGGAAGTAGAATGGGCATCCCTTTCTTGTTTATTTTAGAGAAAAAGTTGTTCAAAAATTAAAAATTTTTAACTTTATGTATAAATAAAATAAAATAGAGAGCAAGTGAGTGTGAGCGAGGGGCAGAAAGAGCTAGAGGGAGAGAGAGAATCCCAAGTAGGCTCTGCACTGTCAGCATTGAGTGTGATGCAGAGCTCAAAACCACCAACCCTGAGATCATGACCTGAGCTGAAATCAAGAGTCAGACACTTAACCAACCGAGCCACCCAGATGCCCCAAGAAAGCTTTTATCTTTTCATCCTGGAGTATAATGTTATCTGTGGGCTTGTTATACCAGATTTGTTGAGAATATTTTTAACCATGAAAAGATGTTGTGTTTTGTCAAATCTATTGTGATGATTTTTATTCTGCCTTCTGTTATTGTGGTGTTTTCATTTAACTTGCATTTGTTGAACCATCCTTGTATCTTAAGGATAAATCCTACTTGACCTGGTATATGATCCTTTTAACATGCTGCTGCATCAGGTTTCCTAGTATTATATTGTTGAAGATTTTTGCATTCATCGGGTATAATCCTTTAATTTTCTTCTCTCAGATTGTCCTTAGCTTTGGTATCAGGGTAATGCTTGTCTTGTAAAATGAGGTTGAAAGTGTTCCCTCTTCTTCACATTTTTGGAAGAGTTTGACAGTGACTATTAATTCTTCTTTAAATGTTTGGTAGAATTCACCAGTAAGGTCATCTACTCCTGGACTATTATGTTTTGGAAATTTTTTTGATTACTGATTCAATCTCTTTATTAGTTATAAAATTATTCATATTTTCTATTTTTTATGATTCAGTCTTATTAGGTTGTATGTTTCTAGGAATTTATCCATTTCTTCTAGGTCATAGAATTTGTTGGTGTATAATGATTTGTAGTAGACTCTCTTATTCTTGGTATTTCTGCAGTATCAGATATAATGACTACTCTCATTTCTGATTTTGAGTCTTGCCTTTTTAGTCTATCTCCCTAAAGTTTCATCAATTTTGTTTACCTTTTCAAAAAACCAGCTCTTGATTATATTGACGCTTTCTATTGTGTTTTATGGTCTCTATTTCATTTTTTTTCCTGTTTTGATCTTTATTTCCTTCTCTCTAACTTTGAGCTTAGTTTTTTTCTTTTTTTAGTTTTTTCAGGTATACATTTAGATTGTCTGAGATCTTTATTATTGGGCATTTATTATAAACTTGCCTCTAGAATTGCTTTAAGTTCTGTTGTGATTTCATTTTTGTTTTTCTCAAAATATTTATTCCTCTTTTGATTTCTTCCTTGACCCATTGGTTGTTTAGGAGTTTATTTCCACATATTTGGTATTTTTTCCTCTTGTTAAATTTAGTTTCACACCACTGTAGTCAGAAAAGGAAGTTGTTGAGATTTCAACCTGCTTACATTTGTTAAGACTTGTTTTGTGACCTAACATAGGATATACCCTGAAGAATATTCCATGTGTCTTTGAGAAGACTGGGTAGTCAGGTGCTGCTGGAAGAAGTGTGGTTTAATATTTTCACTTTAATGTTTGGCTCCTGGAGACTGTTTATACTGCACAGCATACACTTCATTTTATAGAGAACCTGGTTGGTGTTAATGACACTTTCTTAATTTGTTCAAAATAGTGTGCTGAGGCCTGTGAGATAAAGTGGGCAGCACCTATGAATGTTTGCACCCCTCAATGGAAAAAAGAATCCTATTTATAATACTTTATGTAGCTTTTGGGCTAATATAACATTTGTTCTGAAAATAGTACACTGCTCACTAAAAATATTACCCAGCTACAGAAAAATCTGACATTCCCAGAGGACAAAAGTTTGAGAATTAAGTTGTTTTTAAAACAAATTATAGAAAGAAGGGTAAATAAGACATTAAGTTGATTTATTCTTTTTTTTAATGTTTATTTATTTTTGAGAGAGAGAGCAAACACAAGCAGGGGAGGAACAGAGAGAGAGACACAGAATCCAGACTCCAGGCTCTGAGCTGTCAGCACAGAGTCCGACATGGGGCTTGAACTCACAAACCACTAGATCATGACCTGAGCCTAAGTCGGACACTTAACTGACTGAACCACCCAGGCTTAGATCTGCTCCCAGACCTGTAAAGAACCCCAACATCTGCATCCAGCATGGTAGCCACACACTCTTTTGGAAACTCTATAAGAGCACACACAAAAGAAGAAGCAAACTGCAAGATACGTTTGCGGCCTGTTGTCTGCCTTCTTCTCATCCCTGTTTCATTTCTTTGAATGGTTGACCAGGGGAGCCAGGCTTTCCTGATCACTGTAGTCCAAAAGATACTCCACTGGAGAAATTGGCAACTGTCTCTACAAATGGTCCTTCACTCTGAACAGGGCCTTTCTATAGCTCATTGTGGTTTGCAATACTCTGCAGGTGAGGACAGTATTTTGATTAGTTGTAGCAAAGATGATCAAAAAATGAAGCTGTTTCTACAGCAAGAAAGCTGCTAAGATTTTCTCTCCCCCCCCCCCCCCCAAGAAGAGAAGCCATTTTAATAAAACCGAGTTGATTGGCCTTATAAAGCTTTTTCATTAGAGGCTAAACTGGTAGCTAACAGATTTTGTTCCTCCAATATACTGTCTCCTTAAGGGACCAGCAGCACATGTGATTTGAAGAAGAGAGGAGGAGGAAGAGGGGGGTATTGTCTACAAAGGCTACTACTAGAAAGGCCCTAATTAAGCAATCCTATCTGACAGGCCTCAGCTGTATACTTTGCAGGGAATGCCAGGAGGAATGGTGCTTTGAGGCAACATAATCTGCAGGATATACACTGCCCACAGCACCAGCTTATTAGGTAAGGGCATTCTTAATAAAGTTAAAGAAAAAAATGCCAGTGCCTTTTCATTTCCAGGGCATTATTAGCATGAGCCTGACAATTACTGATAGCTAGTCAGAACCTTGTTTGTTTTCGTTGCTCTCTGGGCATTTCCTAATTATGAATAATAATTCCATTAATCATGCACTTGAAACAAGCAAATTATCCAGCAAGATCATCATAATCAGTTGCATCCAAGAGCCTTTAGGAAGCCCCCATGTGGCTTTGTTTCAGACTACCCGTTTGCAGCGCTCCCCAAGTATTTTCTGGAAGTCAGGAGTCAATGGCTTTCCCCTAGCACGAAAAGTATCCATCGGTAGATGACTTGGCAACTGAAGCCACCACCTTGGTTCTTAGTTATTTAGGTTTAATGGCAGCCTTCTGACTTGCCATACCGACCCTGTGGATGGCCACCAGGGGATGCTACACATTGACAGTCATCACTTGCTCCCTTTTCCAAAGCTTACAAAGGACAGGTCCTTTGGCAGCTACTAAGGGTTCCTGACACTCACGTTTCATCCCAGCTTACCAGCTGTACTTAACTTTTCCCTAGGAAAAGAAGTTTCGTTTTTGGGAGGAGTCTCAAGTGGCCATTGTCTAACAAGAAGGAGGTTTGGTAGACACTGCCCTAAGTACAGAGAGTGCAATATCTCTAGAGAAATACTGGAGAATAAACTCTACTAAAAGTTTGTATGTACTTATTATCAGCACATAATATTTTTAAATAACAGTAATAAATAGATTTCTCTGTCAGGGTGGAAAGCTCCCACGCCTCCCACCTCCCACCTGGGTACACTGTGATCTGGCTCAATTATAAATGTGAAAGTCTTTACTTTTTACTATGAAATATCAAGTTTTCCCCTTTCCAGTCCATTATAAAATTTGGTAAATCTTTTATTTTGGGATATTAAGTTTTTGTGCTATAAATTTTTTTTAATGTTTATTTTTGAGAGAAAGATAGAGAACAAGCAGGAGAGGGGTAGAGAGAGAGACACAGAAGCTGAAGCAGGCTCCCAGCTGTCAGCACAGAGCCCGATGAGGGGCTCGAACTCACGAACCGTGAGATCATGACCTGAGCTGAAGTCGGCCGCTTAACCAAGCCACCCAGGCACCCCAGTTTTTGTCCTATTTCAGTTTCTAATACTACATTATTTTAAAGATCTTACAGTTAGCATCGGGTTTGTGTGTCCGGGGAAGTGGAGTGATACAGGTTGTGGTTTGTTGCCCTTCTCACTCCTACTTCCTACAACATAGTACTTTTTGTATGTATGCGTTGGAGTCTTGGATATTTCTTCCACATTGTTCTTACACATGTAGCTATTGTAGGTTTGGGAACAGGGAGGAAAATCAGAGGCATAGAAATACTCATACATGACATTGCCTGTTGGAGGCCGGTGTCTCAGTTTAATTTGTTTTATTTCTGCCTCCGGCTACTGCTATGTAAGTGTGTGGTGGGCATCAGCTTGACTCTGCAACACTCTAGCAGCAGTAATGGATTATCTCCCTCTGGTCTCCCGCCAATACTTCATACTTCCAATACCTGCTCTGACTTGAGCATCCCAATGTTCAGCCCGTCAGTGGCTTGAGAAACACTGGAGCTCCTCCCAGAGCTACAGGAACCACCATTGCCCCCTTCTGCAAGAAGTATGAAAAACTGGGATGGGAAGAAGAGGCTCCATATTTTTTCCAAGCCTTCCTACACCAGTTTCTGAAGTCTTTTATTTTTAGAAAGAGAGGGAAAGAGAGAGAGAGGGAGTGCATGAGTGAGGGAGAAGTGCAGAGGGAAGGAGGGAGGAAGGGGAAAGAGAAAGAGAGAAAGAATATGTTAAGCAGGATCCATGCTTAGTGCAGAGACTGACACAGGGCTTGGTCCCACACCTCTGGGATCATGACCTAAGCTGGAATCAAGAGTGGGACACTCAACCACCTGAACCACCCAGGTGCCCCCATAATCACCGAAGTCTTACTGGTCTAAACCACTTCAGTGGGACTCGTATCTTCAGAAATGTCTAGATCAAAAAGTAGCATCAATCTTTCTATTCACGATGCCATGACCTTGCAGAGAATTCCTGTCAAACTATTCCCAAAACTCTGATCACTCCCCCTTACATCCAGTGTTATGCCCAGAACTCATGATCCCCAAAGACCACCAGGGAGCCGAGTCCGATGCAAAAGCAAAGAGTCCTTATTCGAACTAGCTCGAGCTCAATCTCCTACCTGCACAGACGCAGCGGTGAGATACCTGAGAAGGAGACCGAGTTTTAAAAGTACAAAGGTTTTATAGGGATCATGGCCTTAACCGATTGGCTGGGGAAGGGTCGTGGACTCAGCCGATTGGCTGCCAAAGTGTGGTCCCAGATCAGCAATTAGCAGCATCACCTGGAACTTGTTAAAAATGCAAATGTTGGGCCTGGTGGTCACAGACCTACTGAATCAGAAACTCTGGGGGTGGGGCTCAGCAATCTGTGTTAAGAGCCACTGTGTTTGAGGATCTCTAACGTGTTTGGCCTCAGTGTATACAGAACGTTTCTCACTGGTCACCTATTAACCACTGGCTGTCAGCCTTGCTGTGCTATATAAATACCTAGCCCCAAACACCATCCCCAGAGACTCTGATTAATTGGTTTGGGGAGGGGTAAAATGCTCCCAGGTCATTCTAAGCCTGGACAGGGTTGAGGGCTCCTGCCTCTGGCCCCCACCTGAGAGAAGCCCTCCCTCTTCTACTCACACTTTCCATGCCTCTCACACTCCCCTTCCTCCCACCTCAGACTTCGGAAGAATGCATCAATCCATAGCCTGCTTTCTTAGAAAACATAAGTTACTCAAGGGGAGGAGGCGTGTTCTGAGGTTTGAGCAGGAACTTCTTTCTGCGGCCATGTCGGGGACATAGTCACTAGTCAGCCGGCCTAGGTCAGCTCTTTAACCAGTTGAGAAAGTAAGAAAAAAGAACCCAGTCTCCCCTTCTTGAAGACTCAGCCACAATTTAGAATAAATTCCCTTAGAAAAAAACCCATCATTATAACCACTTGGATTTAGGAGGAGTATTTTGGAGAGGAAAAGAAGGAGCGTTTCTTTAGGCACTCTGCATTCTCTCAAAACTATCAAGCATGAGGACTCTCCTTCCTCCCATGTCACAGACCATGAGCCTGGAGTTCTCTCTCGTCCAGCAGGAGAACGAACAAGAAAGAGTAATGTTCGAGAGGAGACAAGACCCCACACAGGCCTTTCGCCTCCGTATTTATTGAGCTCATGAGCTATATTATCCATGTGGTGAACATGAAGAAAACAAGATCTTACACACGTGAACGTGGAGAAAACAATCAGACAGTAATCATTAACTTGTGTGTGTAAGAAGCAAAGGGTCTGGAGAGCAAGTGGAGTTTGTGATATTGGTACCAGATGGAAAGTAATTTCCTGCAGGTGATATAACAAGTTACTTGTGATCTCATTACAATATCTGGCTATCTAACCTTGGGCGCCTTTGCCCCAGGGTGATGACTTTTGGCCCTAAGCTATTTTCTAATCCATTTATGTAAGTAGAACCTATTTTCCCAGACTCCCATCTCTAGGTCTTGGCTAATTCTGAGATGAGAGGGTGCATGATTAGTAGCAGATCTGATTCTGTTCTCTCTAAATGCCTTTGAGTAGATGGTCCTCATAGAAAGGCTATTTTAAGATTAATTGGATTCATAAGATCTTCTTTTTTGTTTTTTAAACCAACTGTTTTTCTTCACCATCAAGTTTGGACTAACAGGGAAAATCCCACTCAATATCCTAGTAGTCCAGGTTCTCGCCTATTCAATTAGGGATTAGACAAAATAATCCCCCAAAATTTCTTTCAGTTCTAATAGTGTATGAGTCCAATATTTCTTACCAAAATCAGGATTAGATTTCTCCACCCCCACTGAAGCTCACTTACTTATCACACATTTATCAAATCCTAACATTTGCTCTATATCACATCACTACATAATTTGTTTACATATTTCTTCCTATTTTTCCTATTTCTTCCTATTTTTACAGAAGTTCCTCAATGACAGAACTATGTTTTATTCTTGTTGTGTCCCTATCACAAAAGGGACTCTCAATAAATCGTGTTTGAATGAATGTTTGTTGAATGTCTTTGAAGAAATGCAAGTTACAGATAACTGTCAGTTGTGGTTTGTGGATAAAAAAAAACTATCAGTGAATAAAGCAATGTTTGTTATTCTCTTCTTATGAGCCTAGCACCATGCCATGATTCTGGAAGACTGAGGGGAAATAAAAGACATGGTTTCTGAACTCATGAAATACAAACTCCAACTGCAAAAGAAAAAAAGCTACCAAAGCACACAGATCTGTGTTCTGGTACATTAGCGGAGTTTTCCTAGAAAGCATATGAACAAAAAATCCAAAAGCAAATATACTTCCAGCCACATGCTCTTAAACTGCTGTGATAAGACGTGAAGTAAGTGGTTTTCCACAGTGGACAAAGATGCATTTTTAGCCGAGGATCACCACATCACAAATGTCATACCCATCTGTTGTTGGTGCAGCTGGGCGATAGAATAGAATGTTGTAATTAAGCCCATACATACCTTATTAGTTTTGTTATAATGAAAAAATTAATAACGTTGGGTCTTAGCTTCCTCATATGTAAAATGGGGACAATAGAATTCATCTCTTCGGGTTGTTGTGATCATCACATAAGTAATTACAAGTAGAAACCATGGCTTGGCTCTTAATTACCACAGTATCAATGTCTGACCTTCCTTATTACTGAACATATTATACTGCTGAGATTGTGAAGATACTAATGCAAAATGTTTGTTAATCTTAACTAAAAATCAGAGTCCTTGATAAAAGCTGTGCACGCATACACACACATTGTTTATGCATTTCTCTGACTTCAGTGAGCATCTTTATGTTCTTTTGAATTTTATCAGGTAATTCACATATCTCTACTTCATTAGAGCTGATTTATCTTATTTGGAACATACTTTCCTGTTTCATTATTTTCCCTTACTCTGTGTTAGGGTTTGTGCATCCTAATAGCCACCTCTCCCAGTCTTCACAGACTGGCCATGGACAGGCGAAGACACTAACACATCAGCCCAGCCAGAAACTGTAGGTGCTTTTCAAACCTTTGTGTGATTCTAAGCCACGGTCTTGTTCATAGCAGCCCTCAGGCTGCCATCACGTCCCCCGTTGATGCTCTGAGATAGGCAAGACTGAAATCAGTTCCTTGAGTAGTAGCAAGAAATGTTGGGGTGCTCCGTGTGTGGTCCAACTTCTTTGCTCCTGATGGAAAAGCTTGGAGGTTGAGTTTATCACCCATTTGCTCCACACTGAGGGTGTGAGGGTGTGAGGGTGTGAGGAGGAACACTTGCCCCCATGCTCATTCAGGCTTCTGCTTTGTATTCTCCATAGCCTCCAGCACCTGACACAGGTCCCATCCTGTTCCTCTCAGAGACAGGCAAGTAAGAAGCCACATTCTTCAGCAGCAGAAAATCTGGGGTGCTAAATGTGCAGGTTAACTTCTTCCAAGGAGTACTTGGGAGCTGGGCTTTATTACTTGCTTGCTCTGTGCTGAGACTGGGGGAGGAGCTGTGGGAAGTGCCTACAAGTCTGTTTAAAATAGTCACTTTGTTCTCTGTAGCCCCTGAGGGAGTAGCAAATGCCAGCCCTGTCAGCTCCCAGAGAGGTGAATTGGAAGCCAGCTACTAGGGTACAAATAGCCAAGGGACAACATTTGAGGTATAAATAGGTAATCTGGTGTATTACTCATCAGAGGTGGACTCCCTAAGAAGCAAAATGATGCCTCAGCATCATCAGAACCTCTCAGTTGCATGGGCCTGTGGGAATGCTGGAACTTTCTGAGGAGTTACAGAGTATTCTAGGTAGAGAGAAGGAGCTAGGTTGCAAACAGGAAACTAATTTATAAAGGCATTGCTGGAAAATTTCCTAAGGTTTCTCAGAGAAAGGAATCTGAATTCTGAAGACAACCAAAATTTGTAGTCCTTCCTTCTCTCATTGCAAATATGTACTCAGTTTTTTGCCTAATTTTGTATTTATAATCTGGCATCATTATCCTTACATAAGGATCTCAAAATTGTATAAACTTCTTATCCAATAACACCTGGACCCAAACTTGGAACTGACCTCTTAACTTTGCACTTACTTGTATTATTTGCTCTCAGATCCTTTCTCCATCCTGCCTATCCCATTTAATTTCTGTTGGTCTGCACAATTCTAATTAGTAGAAGAAAGGTAAATATTCCCAAATTACTTCTTTTCATGAATCAGCGAAATTGATAGAAAGTCGGACTATAGATTTAATTTGGAATGTCAATGAAAGTAAGAGCTGTTGTTCTACATTTACAGCTGCATTCTACTCAAATTGGTACTGAAGTGAAAAACAAACACACACTGATTTCACAGGTAATCTAGTTCTCCAAGGCCATACAATGTATGAATCAATTACAGCCTTTTATACTGATTTCATCCTTTCTTTAGTGGGACCTAGCACACAAAAATACAGTATTTCTCTCTAATATTTTTGATTATATAGTAGCTGACCCTGTTTTATTCCTCAAGGGCCTGAGCCTAATGTGCCTCACATCCTATGCACTGAAGAAGGAGTATGGATAATCTAGCTGCTGAAAAAAGAAGAATGTTTTTAAACAAATGTTACACATATAAAATAGTATGTATAACACATATAACGCATTTAAAGAATAATGAAATGATCAATCCCATCACTAGCCAATACAATGCCTTTGTATGATTAAGAGAAAGCTGTACTTCAGGCTGTGCCTTCCCAGGATCGTGGGGGAAAACATGGCAACATAGGAGAACCCAGTTTTCAGAACCCACCACAAAAACTAATGACTGGACACTATCCACAGACAACTATGGCTCTGGAATATCTCTAGAGTCAACTTAGGCAGTTTTAACAACACAGTGGAACCAAAAGGCCAGAATAATTGCACAAGAAAAGAAGGATGATGACTTCATTTTGCCTACATTATCCCACCCCCCAAGCTGGCATTTTCAACACCAAGAAAGAACTTCTCAGCTATAAAAAGTTTCTCTGGGCAGGAAAAGAGCAGGGTGACTGGCCAGCTTCTTGGGACACTGTGTGAAGGTCCTGCTTTGTTTTCACTGCAGCCAAGCCAGCAAAGCTGAGATACTATGAATCCAGCTAGGAACAGGGATGGCAAGCAGAGGCTGTCATTAGCATATAATAGGAACAATCATGATTTCCACAAACCTGCTCATCAAACTCTGCAGAATTCACCACTTATGAAGCCAAAGGTCCGTCTTCCATCGCAGATCCCTGAAAATCTCTCTAGCTCTCACCCAGTAGATTTTCACATTTGCCGATGCCAGGTTCCAGAGTCCCTTCCTGCTTGCCCCCACCCACCCACCAGACTCCAGGACCTGCACTGGCAGAAATCCATTGTCTCTCTACCTCTGCAAGTATAAGATGCCAACTGCCTGAGTCCCTCTGCCTCATCCCTACAAGCTTGGGAGCCACACTTACAGCCAGATCTGACTTCTGCAGCTATGAGGCTGCAAACACCAGCCTAGAACCCCCTGGCTGAACCCCAGCATTGGTCCCATGCTCAAGGCTAGCACATCCAGCTGTGTACCTGCACATCACCTGCCTGATGCCAGTCACTGGCATCTAGTGTGCATGCCTGGGGGAGAGTCTACATCCACAAGAGAGCACATGGACAACCAGGGCCCTGGCAGTTGCTTGTAGGCCAAAATCAGGTGTTCCTTTATCACTGGCTGACATCAGTGTGCTCATGTAGAGCTAGGCCCTCCAGCTGTGCACTTGCACACCCCCAGACAAACCTTTCTAACTGATTCCATGGCAATATGTATACACAGAGGGACACTGTGCATCCACAGGACAGCATGCCAACAGCTAGGGCCTTCACAACTGTCAGTGAGCCCATAGTGGGCAATGGCCCTTGCTACCTGCCCTGGCCCCTATCACTATGAACGTATCTACAACTGGCTTCTGCCACTACATAGGTACCTGCAGATGACCACCACAGCTGAATGTGTGCAAACCATTGGCTCTGGCCACCATCACCGCCTGCCCTGGTCCCTAGATACCAGACCTGAGACACATATTAGGACCCCAACAGCCCTAGTAGCCATTGTAATCCTCTAACAGTGCTCACCAAGGACCACAGAGTTGTCAAAGGTATGAACTGCAGTGACCTGAGCTGAAGAGGCCTCACGCCCTCTGTGACCTGGTGTCACCAGGCGTCTCCACACTTGGCACCCTATACCACTAACCTCAAGGTCATACCACAAGCCATTATGTTCTTATGCACAGGTGAAAGGCTTCCCTTACTGAAATTAGTCCCTCAAGCCTGGAAGAGGTGACTGTTTCTTCAAGTGTGCAGGCATCACTCCAAGGCTACAGAGATTATGAAGAATCACAATGGGAAATAGGTCTCCAAAGGAATACAGCAAACCTCCAGCAATTAGCTCCAAAGAAATGGAGATTCAGGAATTATCCAATAAAAGAACTCAAAATAATTGTTCTATGGATGCTCAGAGAGCTACAAGAGAAAATGGACAGTTTATTGATATCAGAAAACAATACAAGAATAGAATGAGAAGTTACACAAAAAAATACAAAACAAAAAACAACCAAACAAATTTTGGAGCTGAAGAATATAATGATTGAAGAATTCAATGTAGAGCTTCAACAGCAGAGTTAAACAAGCAGAAGAAAGAATCAGCAAGTTACAAAGACAGATCAATTGAATTACCCAATCAGAGATGAAAATAGGAAAAACAATGAAAAGAAATTATGAAAGCCTAAGGAACTTGTGGGACACCAGCAAAAGAAATAATGAATGCACTGGTTGCAGTCCCAGAAGAGAGAGATAAAGGGTTAGAAAGTTTCTTTTAAGAAATAATGGCTTAGAAACTCCCAAATCTGGGGAGAGATTTGGACATCCAAGTTCATGAAGCTAGTAAGTCATCTCAAAATTCTATCCAAAGTGATCTCCTCCAAGATACAATAATAAGACTGTCTAAAGCCAAAGAGAATTTTAAAACTGGCAAGGAAAAAAAAAATCTCTTATATAAGGGAAGCCCAAAAAAGCAATCAGAAAATATTTCGGCAGAGAACTTATAGGCCAGAAAAGAATGGGATGCTATATTCTAAGTACTGAGAGACACTGCCAGCCAAGATTACTTTACCCAGAGTTACCCTTCAGAACTCAAGATCAAATAAAGACATGCCCTAATAAAGAAAGCTGAAGGAATTCATCACTACTAAATCTGCCTTACAAGAAATGCCAAAAATAGTTCTCCAAGCTGAAGCAAAAGATAAAAAAATAGTAAAATAAAAACGTAATAAAATGTACAATACACTAGTAAAGGTAAACATATAGTCAGATTCAGAAAACCGTAATAACTGCAACCTAGTGGTATGTTAACTAATTAGCTCTAGCATAAACTTTAAACAACAAACATATTAAAAATAAGGACAATTTATTAATGGATACAAAACATAAAAAGATGTAAATGGTGACATCATAAACATAAAATAGGGGAGCAAAAGCAGAATTTTTGTATGTAGTTGAAATTAAATTGTAATTAGCATACAATAGACTGAGAGACATCTATGTATCTCTGTCTCTATAGGTAGGTATAGAGATATAGATAGATGTTTTATGTAAGCCTTATGGGAACCACAAAGCAAAATTCTGCAATAGATAGCCAAAAGAAAAGAGGATCAAAGCATACCACAACAGAAAATGATCAGTTTATAGGGTGCCTGGGTGGCTCAGTTGGTTAGGTGTCCGACTTTGGCTCAGGTCATGATCTCATGGTTCACGAGTTCAAGCCCCATGTCAGGCTCTATGCTGATAGCTCAGACCCTGGGGCCTGCTTCAGATTTTGTGTCTCTCTCTCTCTTTTCCCCTCCCCTGCTCATGCTCTGTCTCTGTCTCTCTCTCTCAAAAATAAATAAAAACATTTAAAAAAAAGAAAATGATCAGTTTATAAAGGAAGGCAACAAGAAAAGAAGAAAAAATATGGCACTATAAAACACCCAGAAAACAATAAGATGGCATTAATAAGCCCTAGTCTGTCAACAACTACTCTAAATATTAACGGATTAAATTCTCCAATCAAAAGGCATAGAGCGGGTAAGATGGACAAAAACAAACAAACAAACAAACAAAAACAAGCAAACAAAAAAAATCAAAACGAAAAAACTCAAACTCCCCAAAACAATAAAACAAGACCCAGCTACACACTACTGACAAGAGACTCACATCAGCATTAAGGACACACATAGGCTCAAAGTATAGGGATATTAAAATACATTCTGTGCAAGTAGCAACTAAAAGAAAGCAAGGTAACCATAATTCTATCATACAAAATAGACTTTAAGCCAAAAATAGTTAGCAAACAAAAGTAGTCATTATATAAGGGGGTCAATTCCTCAAAAAGGTATAATCATAAGCATATATGCACCCAACTTTGGAGCACTTAAATATATTACACAAATACTAACAAATTTGAAGGGAGAAATAGACAATAATCCAATAATAGTAGGGGACTTTAAAGGCCCACTTTTAGCAATGGGTAAATCATCCAGACAGAAAATCAACAAGGAAACTTGAATCATACTTTAGATCAAATGGAATTAACAGACATATACGGAACATTCCATCCAACATCAGCAGAATACACATTCTTCTCAAGCACACACAGATTATCTCTAGGATAGATCATATGATATGTCACAAAACAAGTCTTCGCAATTTTTTTTTTCTTTTTTAAGATAGAGCACGCAAGGGGAGGGGGCAGGGGGAGAGAGAGAGAATCTTAAGCAGGCTTCACAGTCAGTGTGGAGCCTGAAGTGGGGCTCAATCCGATGGCTCTGGGATCATGATCTGAGCCAAAATCAACAATCAGACATTCAACTGACTGAGCCACCCAGGTGCCCCAAGTCTTAGCAAATTTAAGAAGATTTTAATTGTACAGAGTATCTTTTCTGACAACAGTGTTATAAAAATATAAATCACTAAGAGGAGGAAAGCTGGATAAAGCACAAACATGGGGAGATTAAACAACATGCCCTTGAACAACCAACAGGTCAAAGAAGAAATAAAAAAGGAAATTAAAAAATATGTTGAGACAAATGAAAATGAAACCACCACATATCAAAATTTATGGGATGTTACAAAAGCGGTTCTAGAGGGAAGTTTATAAGAGATAAATGTCTAGATTAAGAAATAAGAAATATATGGGGCATCTGGGTGGCTCAGTCAGTTGGGTGTCTGACTCTTGATCTTGGCTCAGGTCATGATCTCACAGTTCATAAGTTTGAGCCCCACATTGGGGTCTGCACTGACAGCGCAGAGCCTGCTAAGAATTCCCTCTCCCTCTCTCTCTGCCCCTAACCCACTCGAGCTCTTGCTCCCTCTAACTAAATAAACTTAAAAAATGTTAAAAAAAAGAAATAATAAATACATGTCAATTACATCTCAAATTAAAAAAAAAAAACAATCAACAATAGCCAAACCATGGAAAGAATGTCTATTGAGATGAATAAATAAAGAAGATGTGGTATATATACACAATGTAATATTATCCAGCCATAAAAAGGAATGAACTCTTGCCATTTGCGATGACGTGGATGGAGCTAGACTGTATTATGATAAGTGAAATAAGTCAGAGAAAGATAAATACATGAGCTTTCACTCCCATGTGGAATTTAACAAAACAGATGAACTTATGCGAAGGAAAAAAAAAAAGAGAGAGAGAGAGAAACAAACCATAAGAGACTCTTAAAGATAGAGAACAAACTGAGGGTTGATGGAGAAAGGTGGATGGAGGATGGGTTAGATGGGTGATGGGTATTAAAGAGGGCACTTGTAATGCACACTGGGTATTGTATGTAAGTGATGAATCACTGAATTCTACTCCTGAAACCAATAGTGCACTGTATGTTAACTAACTAGAATTTAAATAAAAATTTGAAACAAACAAGAAAGTTCTCATGATCTCACAGTCCATGAGTTCAAGCCTTGCACTGGGCTCTGTGCTGACAGTGAGGAGCCTACTTGGGATTCTGTCTCTCTCCCTTCTCTCTCTGCCCCTACCCTGATCATTCTCTCTTTCTCTAAAAAAAAAAAACAAAAACAAAAAAAAACCCCCAAAAAAACAAACAAACCAAAAAAAAAAACTTAAAAAAAAAAGAACTACCATATGATCTAGCAATCCCACTTCTAGGTAATTATCCAAAGGAATGGAAATCAGAACCTTATAAAGATATCTGCACTCTTATATCCATTGCAGTATTAGTCACAATAGCCATGATATGGAAACAACCCATCCATCAATGGATGAACAGATAAAGAAGATGTAGTATATATGCAATGGAATATTATTCAGTCACAAAAAAGAAGGAAATCCTGTCATTTCCAACAAGTTGGATGAAACTTGAAGGCATTATGCTACATGAAATGAGTCAGAGAAAGACAAATACTGTATGATCTCACCTGTATGTGGAAACTAAAAAATCCAAACTCAGAAAAACAGAATAGATTGGTGTTTACCAGGGATTTGAGGGCTGAGGAGTAATGGGGAGATGTTGGTGAAAGGGTAAAAATTTTCAGTTAAAAGATTAAAAGTTCTGGGGATCTAATGCACAGCATGGTGGTTAGAGCTAATACTGTATTACATATTTGAAGGTTGCTAAGACAGTAGATCTTAAATGTTCTCACCACAAAAAAATGAACTGGTACTTATGTGATGAAAGAGTGTGCCAGCTAATGCTATGGTGGTAATCATTTTCCAATATATAAATATATCAAATCAACACATTGCACACATACAATGTTATACGTTGATTACAGCTTAAAGCTAGAAAAAAAAAAGTTCAGGTATTCCCATGTGTCTCATTCTGAAACACAGGCTCAAAGGGCAGTGGCTGGCTACCTGGGGCATTATTCTTCCCATGGCAGAAATCTAAATTTTCCAGAAGGGTGGGAGGAGACACACAAT
The DNA here is from genome assembly GCF_016509475.1 of Prionailurus bengalensis. Taxonomy (NCBI): domain Eukaryota; kingdom Metazoa; phylum Chordata; class Mammalia; order Carnivora; family Felidae; genus Prionailurus; species Prionailurus bengalensis. The sequence continues at coordinate 32,221,055 of NC_057361.1, read as the reverse complement.
GCCTAGGTTTGGAACTGGCAAACTGTCACTTCAAACCATTTTCTATTGGCCAAAGCAAGTCATGTGGGGAAGTTAAACATCAGTGGGCTGGGGAGAAGCTGGCATATTCCTCTCTAGGAGATATGGGAGGTAGATAATTATTTACTGAAAAATAGTATAATTTATTATAGTCATAATAAAAAAAAAGAAACCCCTTTTCTTTCTTTAAAAATAATTCCAGGGATGCCTGGGTGGCTCAGTAGGTTAAACGTTCAACTTTGGCTCTGGTCATGATCTTCAGGTTTGTAGGTTTGAGCCCCACTGTTGGGCTCTGCACTGACAGAGCCTCTCTCCCTCTCTCTCTCTCTCTCTCTCTCTCTCTCTCTCTGTCCCTTCCCTACTGGCATTCTCTTTCTCAAAACAAAACTTAAAAAAAAATGCCAATATGTCTGATAATGTCACTATCTACCGACTCTGTGAATCTTTTTATCAACATTCTTTCATGGTACTTTATGTGTTTTATTGTGGCATTATTTATCGCAGAACTTTCAATAAAGTAAGTTTTGGAGTTTAAAGTAAAATCTTCCAGAGATAATTTCCTTTACTTTTGCTAAGTAATTGATGATCTATTCAGCCACAGAGGCTGTGAGAATTCCAGCTCCCATACACCTTTTTTTTTAGTAGGCTTCACACCCAGTGTGGAGCCCAATGCGGGGCTTGAACTCATGACCCTGAAATCAAGACCTCAGCTGAGATTAAGAATTGGATGCTTAACTGACTGAGCCACCCAGGTGCCCCCCAGTTTCCATAATTTTTGAAGGAAGAGGCAGTCAGAAAAAAACAAATTAGCAAAGGGGCCAAATATTCTTCAGAAAAAAAGATCTATATGGGATATGACTACTGTCTATTTTGTGATCCCACATTCTTTGAAAACATTTCATAAATAAACCAGATAAGAGAGCAGTAGGAAGGAATTTGGAATGATAACTAAGGTGTAAATGAGAACTTAAACTATTAGGAGGTATTAGACTAGGAAAGGTAACCACTGTAACTATCAACCCCCAAATCTTAGCGGCTTAACAGAACTCAAATGTAGTGCTGCCTCCTGCAACAGTTTAACGTGGGTGTTTGATGGATGGCCTTCAATGGAAGGATGCAGAAATCAGGCTCCTCCCTCCGTAGCACTAGTACTTCATAGGACCTCAAGATCTCCTGCTGGTATTCCTTTTTCTGTCTGTCAGAACAGAGTGGAGGATAGTTCAAGAGACATTTTATTGTGTTGGACCTGGAAATGGTGTCCATCATTTCCATCCACATGGCCCCATCTGTTGCAAGGGAGGTTGGAAAAGGTACACATGAATAAAAGGAAATGGGTTTGGTAAACAACCATCCACTGTCTCTGATGCGTGGGGTTATAAGCATCATTGGCTGAACCTGAAAACTTCCCATGACTAAATAACTCCAATACCATGGGATGGCTTGGAGATGAATGGCTGCATATTAATGGTAAAAGAACAGGTTATAATGTAGTCTGTACCATAGTTTACAATGACCCATGGTGCTCTGTGGCAGCCACAGCTGACTGTGACAATGAGAGCAGAGAGGGCATTTTATCTCTACTCTCTCCTACCCTTCTCACCTCTCAGCCCCCAGATGACAACAGGAACAGAAACCAAGAGAAAACCTGTGCCTGCAAAGGTATTAATGTATCAGTAATCAGGAATGATGTGGGACTGTTGAAATCACATGGAAGGTGACACTGTGAGGTAGGGGCAGGGTGGAGTCAAATTTGGCTCTCTGGGTGATGCTACAGTGAGTCACCTTGGCGAGCAATAGAGGTTTGGGAACAGCCTTCCTGGATTTCTTTGCATGGCAGTTAATCTCTGGCTTCACAGTGAGCTACTGGTCACCTGCTTCCAGTGGTGGATATGGAAATGCTCAACTTCTAGTTGGGTTTCAACTCCAGACATGTTCCCACAGAATACAATATTCCAGAAAGTGATCTCTGACTCATCTACCAGGAGTGGGATGATGTTGGTGATGCGCCTATGGGAGGAGAGGTGAGTAGTCTTGCAATGCAGATATGGGACCTCAAAGAAATACTGACTTTATTAAAACCATTGTGAACTTACTTGCACCCTAAGCATGTGAAGAGGGCTTTGTCAGTTACAGTTAGAATTGGAAAAATTTTATGGCCGCCTGTTATGGGGAGAATGAAATTGATCATCCTACAATATACCCACATTTTATCACATTTTAACATAGCTGTGCACGTGCACAATTGTGTGTCTATTCGGCCTGGCTTTCATTCCTCCATAACTTCTGAGTCCTCTGAAGCAGGTGACTCACATATCTGTAGGGGAGGACTTTTCTCTACTCAGAAAAAAACTGACCTTGAACACTGCCATAAGCTGGCAAGGTAATGATCCCATTTCCTGTCAAAATAAGCTATCCATTTGCTCCAAAAATGTCCGTTGTAGAAGAGAAAAAAAAAAAAAAGGTTAAAAATGCCCTGAAACAAGAAAATTCGAGTTCACAAAGAGCATGGTTTATACCCTGAAAGCTGAAGGCATGGTTTCATGCCAATCCTTTTTCTTTTGATTATCTCGCAAGGCTGCCAGGGCCACGTGATAGAAGAGTGGTGAGCCAATGGTCTCTTGGAATAAATCTGGCCAAGGTCAGTTTTCATTTCATTTCCTTCATATCGTGCTTTCCATTTTCCTCAAACTTCTTATGTTTTTCACAGTGATTACAAGGTGTTCTATTTGTGCTCAGTGTATCTGAAGAAAAGGCTGACTCACAGGGGTTCCTTTAACTCTGATGCTTATGCCCTAGGTTGCACGCTCTGCCTTCTAGACTAGGTTGTTAATCCTTGACTTTGAGCAGGAGATTCTTTGTCCCCATAACACCAAACCATCTTACTCACTAGCCCATAGATTCTCAAGAGACTGCAGTGATTTATTATAATAAACTATTCCTTGTTTCTGACCTCTGAGACATGGCATTAGATGTTGTAAATCATGTAGAATCAAGATTTGGGATCTAGAATTTGAGTTTTGCATTGTATTTTGGAAATATTCCTAAGGCAGAGAGAGGAACTAGGCAAGTATTAACCAAGCAAGGGAGATCTAGATCTCAGATTTCAGGATGAGATCCCAATGGGTGCTACATTTAAATAATAGGCTCCCCACAGTCTGAGCTCCAAGCCCTCAAGGATAAAATAAGCTGATTTTTGGAATGAAAAAAGTTTTATCACAAATGCAAACAAATATCAGGAATACAAGAAAAAAAGAGGGGGCACTGGGGCTCCACCCTATGCAAAGAGCCACCAAGATATACCATCTAAATAATTCTCATGTATGGCAAAACAAGAAGGCACCGATTGCACTCCAGGTTCTGTCTTAACACGTATGCCATGGAGAGGAGAGTCAGCAACATATGTGCACTCCTTGAATCAGGCTCTAGAGAAGGCCAAGTGAAAGAGTCCTACACAGGGTTCCTAAGAAGAAAGTTAGGATGGATTCTACATAGATGCTTTCAGGGAATAAGTCTCAAGTGAGGGCTAAGTGAGAGGGAGTCCTTTGCTGGTTTCCTAAGAGGAACATACAGGAAGTGGCCCACTTACGTGCATTCAAGGAACCATAGACCAGAGAAGGCATGGCAATGGGGCATCCACTGCAGGATCCCTAAGATGGAAGGAGGGAAAGGCACCTGCATGTTTGCATTCAGGAATCAGACTTGAAAGAAGGCCAAGTGAAAGTCTATGCTGGATTACATAGACCTTTCCTTCACAAAGGGGAAGGACAATTCCAGCATGTGTGCCCTCAGGAAAAAGGCCCAAGAAAAGGCCAAGTGCTTTCACTTGGTCCTAACTTAGGTGACTAAGAAGTAAGGATGAGAAGTGTCCTATTTGTGCACTGAGTGATTCAGTCTCAAGAGAAGGCCAAGTGAAACTGAGTCCTAAGGATTCCTAAGAAAAATTCCTAAGGGAAAATGGTGGGAAGAGCCTTCCATATGTGCACTCAGGAATTAGCCCTGAGAGAAAGCCAATGGAAGGGAGTCTTACACAGAATTTCTAAGTGGAAAGGGCAGGAAGGGGCATGCATGTGTGCTCTATGAAGACAAAAATCCAAGAAAGACCAATTGAATGGAGTCTTAATCCTGATTCCTAAGAAGTAAGCATAGGAGGTATTCTGGATGTGTGCACTCAAGGAATCAGCCCCAAGAGAAGTCAAGTGAAAGGGGACCTAGACTGAATTCTTCAAAGGTAAGGGCAGGAAGAGAACAGAAGGGTAGGTTCTCTCAGGCACATCTGTTATAAATTGATGAAGAGTATCTAACCAGATGTCATACAAAAAGAAAGTGAATTTGACGGAGCTCTTTCTTCTCCTCCACTTTGGCTTTGCATCAGGGACATGAATGTCAGAGCTACTGCTCCCTTACTGTATTTATTTATGAGAGTTCACGTTATTGAAAATAATGAGGTACCTTCTCTTATAGGTCCTTGGTTAAACATAATTACACTATTCCAGGAGGCAATATATTGATAGCACATAGCCCAAGGGTAGAAAATAAGTCACAAAGAAGAGATCAACCTCAGACTGCATAGGCAATCTGTTAAGACTCAATTCTCCAAGGGTCTCATGTAGTTCTGCACATATTATTAACAGAGCCTCTAAGTACCTTTGCTCTAGACTCTTTTCAAGGATGTTTGTATAATGAACAATGTTGGAAGATAGAGTTAATGTCTCTGGAACAAAGGGCAGGTTCACTTCCTGTCCTATAATTAACACAATATTTCCCTCCAGATCAAAGGGAAGGCATGCTGATTGCCCATTATAAAATGGTGGAGATTCTCTGATCTCAGGGATGTTCTTCTGAAATGCAACTCACTGTGCAGACATCTATAAAGTCCCATTTGTTGGCCCTACAGAACTTGGGGCAAAGGAAACTAATGCAAATATTCTGATACATTATAACTCACAGCAAATAGCATGCAAATCTCTGACACAGGAGTCTTGTGTTTTCTCACAATATCTTTGAAGCAGACTAACTTACTAGTTTGCAAGGAGTGTAAATTGTGAGACCTTTCATAGTTGTGGACATAGGCTAGGTAGAAACTTAACTCCCAAACTAAAACAGAAGCACATTAGTGATCTAGGGTTTTCACATTAGGGTATTTTGCTGTGGTTTACAAAAATTGATTACTCACCAAGAACTCAAGATCTATATATTAGATGTATTTCTACTAGAGACTTACTTGTGGCAGTGTTGAATTTTCTGTTACCTGAATTACATCATGAAGGTGAGGATAACAGACAAGTTTAGGTCACACACAAAAATTTCCCGAGAAAACTTGAATTATTTAAGATCTCTAATATGTTCATATTGATAACTAGAATTCAAGGAAACAAAAGGGCAATTAACAGATGGAAATTCAGGTATACAAATTATATACACATTTAATTTAGGGACATTCAATTTTATGTTTTTAGGAGGATAAAGTGACAAATTCTTATCCTAAAGGAAAAATAAGGTGAGAAGCATGAATATACTGTTACTTTGACTGGTCCCAGGGCAGGCATGCCTCTCAAAGTATGTAGCTGTTTGAGTGTGATTCTAGTGTTTAAATTTATGTGCTTTTCATACAACATGGCTTCTAAAAGCCAGCCAATCACTTCGTTTGGTGTTAGAGAACAGCAACCTACTCCCATGCTTAGAAAACAAATGTGTTGGACCCTTTAATTTTTTAAGCCCCTAATGTGTCACCTCCCCCAAGGAATTTTCAAGCATGATTTTGACTTAATGACTTTCGTTCCTAACTCTCCAAATGTTTCTTGCTCGGCATGAGATCTGGATCCATGATTATCCATCAGAAATCAGTCTGCACGGCAGAGGCTACCCCGAACATCTCAAGCAGAAAGGGATTTAATATAAGAAATTAGAGTATTAATCATTGAATGCACTAGAAAAGTAAAAGAGAAATAACACTGCACTTTCAGGAAATCTGGAAGTGTAGGAATCTGTGCAAGGCACTGATGATGGCCTCAGCTGTCTGTAGGACAAAAGCAAGTGATTCACAGGAACTCACTCTAAGTCTTCTGCAAACTCACCTGCAATTTCCCAAGGGTTTCTTTTTTAATGCTGCTGGGTAAGCACAGCTTCTATTCCTCTTCTGCCTTTCAAATCTGATATAGATGCTTCATATTGGCAAAACTTAACTCAGAACTCTGCTGGCAGTGGAGTCTTAAAAAATCTAATTTTGAGGCTTCCCCTCTGTGATACAGAAGCAAGTGTAAATCAGGGTCTGGAGCATGTTGATTTGACACAATGTGGCACATTCTGCCCCTTTGACAAGTCAACATCTATACATATCATAGTTAACTTTCAAACAGTGAAAATGGCAACAAAATCCTGCTTTCACCTAACCTCATGTGGTTATCTCTGATATAAATAAGACACCCTCACTTTCTACTCCCAATAGAAACCTTAAACTCCCAATATTCCTTTATTACTCCGTGTTATTCTTCTCTTTTAGTCAGAATTCTTTTTTTTTTTTGATGTTCTGTAATCTTAATATTAAATTTTAAGGTTAAGGACCATGAACACACACTATAGAAAATAGTACTTCAAGAGAAGATAGAGGCCATAAATTGGGTAATACAAATGAATATATGACAAAGCCAGCAAGAAAAAAAAAAAGCTTAAATCTAACATCTTGATGTTTTATTGTTGGTCACAACATAGGTATTTTTAACTCCCTTCTTCCATTACCCAATTTTTCCTTTGCTTACAGCTGATCATGGTATTTCATCTTTATTCCTAAAAGATGTGAGTCCTTAAAGATCCTGTCTGCCTTAGGTTGCTATATATTCCATCAATGTTTATTATTAGACACAGAAGTACAAAGAAATCCCTCAGGGAATCTCTTGAATTCCATACCCAACTCATATTCACTTTGACCCCACTGTGAGGCAACCACCCTACTTTCTCTTCATAATCAGGGTCAACAAGAATAGAAAATAGAGTAATATTTTGCCTGTTAATTAACTGGCATGCTGAGTCTTAAATGGATTATTTGGCAATTTCAGTTTTCACTTTACTGGGAGAATCCTGGCTCTGGTTCAACTAATCCTTTAAAACAGCAGAGCTCTCAAGATATAAGGTATTAATTGTAATCAACCTTCCATCTGGTAAAATTATTTCCCTCTCCCTCACAAAAGCGCCATTTTGAATTCTCAGCATTTGTCTTCATTATTGGCAGATTCATCACTCAATAGTGGAAGGAATCAGTAGAAAACCTAAGAAACTGTGACTTGCCTAAGGTAAAGGGAAAAATTAGGGCAAGCCCTTTTGTCTCATACTTAGGTATTCTTAAACTTAAATTATTTTTCACATCATTTATATAAGGTTTTGTACCAAATGGATTAAAAAAAACCCTGTGAATTAATGTATTTTCTTTTTTTAAATAGTTTTTTATTTTTTATTTTTTATTTTTTTATTTTTTAAAAATGTTTATTTATTTTTGAGACAGAGAGAGACAGAGCATGAACGGGGGAGGAGCAGAGAGAAAGAAAGGGAGACACAGAATCCGAAGCAGGCTCCAAGCTCTGAGCTGTCAGCACAGAGCCCAACGCAGGGCTCGAACTCACAGACTGTGAGATCATGATCTGAGCCGAAGTTGGATGCTTAACTGACTGAGCCACCCAGGCGCCCCTTAAATAGTTTTTTAAAATAATTATTTATTTTAAAATTTACATCCAAGTTAGTGTATAGTGCGACAATGATTTCAGGAGTAGAATCCACTGATTTGTCCCCTATGTGTAACACCCAATGCTCATCCCAACAAGTGTCTTCCTGAATGCCCCTTACCCATTTAGCCCATCCCCTCTCCCACAACCACTCCAGCAACCCTCAGTTTGTTCTCTGTATTTAAGAATCTCTTATGTTTTGTCCTCCTCTCTGTTTTTATATTATTTTTGCTTCCCTTCCCATATGTTCATCTGTTTTGTATCCTAAATTCCTCACATGAGTGAAGTCATATGATGAATTAATGTATTTTCTTCCCCATTTGCATGCATTGGCGCCAAGGAATCTGGAGACAAAATTCTTTTTAAGATTGTGCAGCCAGATTATTCTACACCATCTCAAATGGCTAGATCACATGCTTTCTTCATATTGAAAGCTGGAAACTGGTCTTAAAATACTTAAGTTTTACTGGGTACAATATTGATAATGCCAAAATAATCTAATAAAGAGTAACGATTTCAAGGCACTTAAACCACTGTGAATTCTTTACATGTAATGACTCATTTAATCTTCGTAATACCCTGAAGGAGATAGGTACTAAGTCATACCCATTTAACAGATGTAAGAACTAAGAGATGATTAAGTTGCTTGTCAAAGGTTACACAGTTACAGTGTGGTGCAGTGGGCATTCAAATTCAAGCACTTTGGCTTCAAAGTGCATGCTACTGTCCTCTTATACTATATGCCTCACAATCAGCCCACAATGGCACTTTTTGGTAATCATTTTGAATTTTCATCAGTAATCTGCCTCCTAGTTTGCTGATAAATTTCTCTAGGAGAAAAATCAGTACATAGTCTAAAAACCATCATGTTTAAAAGATGTTGAATTCAGGCTTCTTTTATAACTTTATTCTAAATTAAACATTAACAAAAATTTTTGAATTTAGATGTGGATAGCCTATTGTTTTGATCATTAGCATTTCCCCCCATTCCCCCCCCCCAAAAAAAAACCCTTAGGATCTCCTCTTGGCAACGTCCAAGTTCCTTATTAATCAATTAATCAGGTATAATCTTAAACAGTATATATCCTAAGGCTTTGATTTGTCTAGGTATTTTCCTGTGTCAATTTATTCCCTCCCTTAAAAAAATCATGCAATTTTATGGTATCTTAAAACTTTTACTGTTTTTAAATTTATTTAAAAAAAATTAAGCTTATTTATTTTGGAAGAGAGAGCACAAGCAGAGGAGGAGCAGAGAGGAGAGACACAATCCCAAGCAGGCTTCACACCCATCAGTTCAGAGCCCAATGAAGCTCTTGAACCCATGAACTGTGAAATCACAACATGAGCCGAGATCAAGAGTTGGTCTCCTAAGGGAATGCAACACCCAGGAGCCCCTTACTCTTTTTTAAAACTAATCTCTGAGCCCAGATATCTAAACAGGTTTGAGAAAATTAAATTGGTGAAGATGGAATAAAAGCCCTGAAACATTACTGATCACAAAAGTAAGCCTGGCTAATAAGTGTGTTGGTACTGAGTGTTGGTTGAACTTGGTATGTTAAATTAGAGGGAGAATTGATAGAATAGAAACCAAATGAATGTTTGCCAAATACATAGGATAGCTATTGGCTTCCTCACTGCTACTCTGGAGTCATTTAGCCTTTCAGTTGAATATATGGCAGGTTAAGACAGAGAGGAAAGACCTGAGAAATACATCCCCACTTTTATCAGTACATTCCATCTCTGCCTACAGATATTTACAACATAAAGACCATGCCAGGAATATTAATTGAGAACACTAGTCTAACATTATTTATCACATCTGCGGATGGTCTGAAGGAAACAATATTGGGAATGTAGATAGATCCATAGTTTCAGAGCAAAATCTAAACAATACTTTAATAAAGGTATGGAATTAAATTATCCTGGGTTGTTTTTGTGCATCTATAATCACAGATCAAGTCCTCCTCTTCTCTGAAGCAGGCAAAGAGTCGTACTTCTTTGGTGAACATAACAGCTGCACTAGCTTTTTAATTATCTATGCAATTAGCATAAAGAACTGTAACAGAACAAAATGGTCACAGCCAAGAAGCCACCTACAAACACTTAATATTCAGAGAAAGAGTACTGGCATTTAATCGTGGAGACAGTCACACTGAACAATGACATTTTAAAAATAAAAAAAAAAAGAAAAAAGAAAATGTGACTGATGTGTAAAAGGAAAAAAAATATCACCACAGAAAGAACCTTCCCAAGGTCAGATGGCATAAGCTGGAGAGTCAATATAAGCTTCCCTAAACACCTAATGTAAAACGTTTACCCTAGATATTTGACTTAGGTTTCTCCTTTGATTACATAAAATGAAACACAATTCTCTCTTCTCTCATTTACCTATTTCTTTCCTTTCTGTTCCATAAATCTAACTTAGATTTCCCACTTTTCTTGCATCTATTTCAGGTTGAATTGTGTCTCCCCCGCAAATATATTCAAATCCTAATCCTTACTACCTGAGAATGTGACCTTATTTGGAAATAGGATCTTTCCAATTGTAATCCAGGGAAGATGAGGTTACACTGGATTAGGATGGGCCTTAAATCCTTATCTTGGTGTCCTTATAAGAAGAGTCAGAGGCACAAGAAAAGACGACCCTGTGATGATGGAGACAGAGGTTACCATCATACATTTACAAGCCAAGGAGCACCAAAGACTGACTGCTGGCCACCACAAGAAGCTAGGAGGAGTCCAGAAAGGATTCTCCCTTGGAGTGTTCCGAGGGAGCTTGGCCCTGCCAGCATCTTAGTTTTGGACTTCTAGACCCCAAAACTTTCTGTTTTTTTTTAAGCCATCCAGTGTGTGATATTTTGTTATGGCAGCTCTAACCAACTAATATAGCATCTATTCAATGGTTCTCTTTCCTCCCCTTGTTCTCCAAATCTTCTAGTGGATGACTATAAAAACAGACTCCAACATGGAGTTCATCCATTTCAATGTGGCCATAATCTACAATTTCTCACTCAGTAGAATTTCTGCTGACAAGTCTCTAATTGTATCTTACTTTCATAATGTATTTTATCTGCTATTGCAGATATCACTATTTGTTGACAAAGAAAGTTACAAAAGTAAATTGGCTTCGAATCAAAGCAATGCCTCCAACCTCAGCCAGGTCCTCTTTATGACTTGTTGTTTGTTGTTTTTAAATATGCATTGTTCTGTAATTATCAACATTGTGTTCCTTTTATCACTTATACCAAATTCCTACCTTCAGTTCTCAAGCATTCAATTCTACCTCTATGAAATTCTGCTAATCACTTGAGGTTAAACCTCATGTTTTTAAAAAAAATTTTTTTTAAACCTCATGTCTTTAATATTGCATTTTCTCCCTTGGTCTCCCTCATTTATCACCAAACATTTTTTACTGCCATAAATTTTCTCTGGACCTGCATGTAGTCTTTTATTTTTTTCCCATTGCAGAGGGAAAATTATCCTTCCTCTTTCCCAAAGGTTTCTCCTTTCTTTTCAGTGAGAATGGTATTATTTTTTTGGTTATTCTATCTTTTGTTTAACAACTAAACAGATAAAAGTCATAGAACATAAAATTCATCTGTTTAAATTTATAAAATTCAGTGGTTTTTAGTACTTTCAAAGTTGCACACTTATCAGGATAATCAATTTTAGAATATTTTCTTCATTCCAGAAGAAAAACCTGTAGCAATCATTGACAATTACACACTCTGTCCATGCCATGGTATTCTCCTACTTCTATGGGGAGGCTTGTTTTGGACCTTGCATATAAATAGAATTATGCAAAACGTGGTTCCTGTGACTGACTTCCTTCACTTAGTTTAAGGTTTTCCAAACTCACCCATATTGTAATGTGATCATTACCTCTTTTTTATTTTTGCCAAGTAATATGCCATTGTTTGGATATACCACATTTTGCTTATCCATTCATTTGTTGATGGACGTGGAGATGGCTTTCGCTTTGGGGCTATTAGGATTAATGTTATGAACAGTGGAGTATATAAGCATGTATGTAGGAATAGGTCTTCATTTCTCTTGGGTGTAAGTGTAGGAGCGGAATCCTGGGTCACATAGTAACTGCTTGGGATTCTCTCTCTCCTACTCTCTCTGCCCCTTCTTCACTTGTGTTCATGCTCTCTCTCAAAATAAGCTTAAAAAAAAAAGATGATCACAGACCAACATCCCTCATAAATACAGACAAAATATTCTCAATAAAATACCAAGAATTGAATAGCTAGTATATTAAAAAAAATCACAATCAGGAAGATTTTATATAAATAATGCAAAGTTTAAAACCAAAGTAATTCACTATGAAAGCAGGATAAAGAAATATAAAATCATTTCAGGAGACATAGAAAAAAAGTTGACAGAATTCAGTATCCATCAATGATTAAAATCATTAAGATGCTCTTGCAAACCAGGAATGTAACAAATTTCTCAAAGTGATAAAAGACATCTATGAAACAGTCTATACCTACAATGTTCTTATTGGTGAAGGAATATATGCACTCTCACTAAGCACAGAAAGAAACAAATATTGACCATTCTTGCCATTTCTTTTCATTATTATACCGGAGGTGTTACCAGGTACAGTAAGGCAAGAAATAGTATAATCTATCTGCATATGACACAACTACCTAGAGAAAAATAATTAGAATTGATGAATTCAGCAGTCACAAGATATGTAGTAAGGGTTTTTTTAAGTTTATTTATTTTGAGAGAGTGGGTGCACATGAGTGGGGGAGGGGCAGAGAGAGAAGCCCAAGCAGGCTCTGCACTGTCAGCATGGAGCCCAAGGTGGGGCTCCATCTCATGAACTGTGAGATCACAACCTTGCCAGAAATTTAACTGAATGAGCCAGACATTTAACTGAATGAGCCACCCAGGTGACCCAAGATTGTAGTAAATTAAAAAGCCAATGTATTACTATGAACTAGCAAACAATCGGAATATAAAGATCATTAAAAAATACAAAATAACTTTGACAAAATATGGGCAAGAAATAGGACACGAAGATTCAATACTGCTAAGATGTCCAGGCTCCATAAATTCATCTACAGATTCAACACAGCTGTAATAAAAATACCAGCAGTCTAATTGTAGAAATGCACAAGCTTGTTGTAAAATTATATGGAATCATAAAAGACTAGAATAGTCAAGACAATTATGCAAAACAAGGGGGAAAATATCAAATATCTCTCCTGATTCAAGAGCTAGTATAAATCTCGAGTAATATGACAGTGCAGTATTGGCATAAAATAGACACATAGATCAGTACAAGAGAATACACAGTCCAGAGACACACCCACACGTATGTAATCAATTCATTTTCAACTAATGTGCCCATCTATTTCAATTGGAAAAGGATAATCTCTTTAACAAATGGGGTAAGGTGCTTGAAGAGTTAGATACCTAAAAAGGGTAAACTAAATCAACTCATTATACCATACCAAGAAAAAAATGCCTAATAGGTTGGATCTCAACATAAAAACTAAAATTAACATTTGTCCAAAAAAAAAAAAAAAGGGAAAAAGTGATCCTGAGATATTTTTGTGACCTTTAGATAGAAAACAAAAAGTACAAATCATAAAATAAAAAATAAACTGCTTTAGGGCACCTGACACATCCAGTAGAGCATGCAACTGGCTGTTGATCTTAGGTCATGAGTTTGAGGCCCGTGGTGGGTATAGAGATTACTTAAAAAATTTTTAAAAATTAACTGCATCAAAATTGAAAACCTTGGCTCATTAATGAAAAGTATTAAGGAAACTAATTAAATAAAATCATAACCTAGGGAAAATTATTCCCAAAGCACTCATTTGACAAAGGACTAGTATAAATATTATAAATATAAATATTTAATATATTATCAAATATATACAGTGTGTGTTTTACAATTCAATAATGACAAGACAAATGACACAAGTGAAAATTGGGAAAAATTTGAAGAGATACTTCAAAAAAGAACATAAAGGAATGGCCAATAAGCACATGTGATGACCAACATCATTAGTCATCAGGGAAATGCAAATTAAAACCACTATGTGATACCACTATGCGATACACGTCTTCCAGAAGAGCAACCACTGGTGTGGATGTGGAGCAACTGGAATTCTCATACTTTACTAGAGCCAATCACTTTGGGTAACAATTTGGCAGTTTCTTTGAACATTTAAAATATACTATGACCTACCCATTCCACTCCTAGTTATTTAGAAAAGAAAAATGAAAGCACATGTCCACATAAAATCTTGAATATCAGTATTCTTAGCACCTTATTATTAATGTCCAAAATCTGGAAACAATCTGTATCAACTGATAAGTAAACGTACTATATTATACACATATAATGAAAAATTACTCAGCCATAAAAAGCAACTACTGATATACACAACAACATGGATGGATTTTAAGAACAGGTTTATTAAAAGAAGCCACAGACACCCCCCCCAACAAACAAAAACACAGACTATCTAATTTCATGTGCATGTCTTTAGAAAGTGCAAATTTAATTTATAAAGAAACCAGAGCAGGGTGGGCAGATGGGTTCAATAGGTTATGAGAACCAGGTGATGCATGGAATTATTGAATTGCTATATTGTACACCTGTAACTAATATAACACTGTTAACTGGACTTAAAATTTAAAAATAAAAATGAAAAAAAAAACCAAGGAATCAGAGGTTATGTGCATCAGGAGGTGGGAAGGGATGACAGCACGGAACATGGGTAGACTTGGTTGGTTAGTGAAAAAGTTCTGTATTTTGATTAAAACACTGGCCAAAATGGTATATACATTTTTTTGAAACTCAAACTATATCCTTAAATGGGTGCATAAGTTATATGTGAACTTTAATACAGTTTATTAAAAAAATAATTGGAGAGAATAACCATTTAGGTAAATATTCATCTCACCATCACTATCAAAATCAATAGAGTTGGAAAACAAACGTGTGTTCTATTAGTTTTCTAGAGCTGCTGTAACAAAGTACCACAAACTCCGTTGCTTAAACAAAAGAAACTTATTGTCTTATAGTTCTGGCTCTCTCCTACCTTTTGGTATTTCCTTGGCATGTGCCCATAGAACTCCCATCTTCCCATGGTGTTCTCCCTATGTACATGTCTATCTGTCTGAACATGGCTTTCTTTTTATACGGACACTGTCCTATTGGATTAGAAGCCCACCTTACTCCAATATGACATCATCTTATTACATCTGCAACAACCCTGCTTCCAAAAAAGGTCACAGTCTGAGGTACTGGGGGTTAGGACTTCAAAATATGGACCCCCCCTTTTTCTTTAGTGGGTGAGGGGGTGGACACAATTCAACCCATGTGTTTAAAATGATGCTGCATCTATAAATCAAATTAGCATTCAGTTTTTACAAGTCCTATTTCCCATAATTAGCGATATTGTAAAATATTAATTTATGTTGTCAAATGAGTAAAATCAGATTAATATACACATACATTATAGAAATATAGATACATATCTATTTATGTATCTATAGCATGTATGTCTGATTTTTCTAAGTACAATTTGGTGCATAAGGTAGGCACTACAACATTAATATTCTGTTATTTTTGTGGCAGTACCATTATAAGTTTCTTGAATGGGAAGCTATTTATCTTGTGAGTCCTCCTCATTCACCACAACTTCACGTGAAATAATAACAGCTAATTACTTTAGGTGACAGTTGGAAGCTATTCTATCATGCAGATATAGTCTGTATCAATAGGCTCAGTGTATCATTGTTTGAAAGAAGTTTCTCCAAATGTCTCCAGATGTTAGGAACATAACAGAAACATTTGATTTCAGACAGTGTAGCAAGTGATGGACAACTGGTTCACTGATTCTAAAACTTTGGATTCTATAAACAAGTTGTCCAATCCCCTTAAAAAAGTCAATTTAAACTAGCTGTCTTATTCATAATATTACTTCCACACAGACCAAAGAGTAGCCAAGTTTGACAGCAAAGCAGCAACTGAGACAGAAAACATTAAAAGGACACTCTGAGCATAATAACAGCAATGACTTAATCCTATAAATGTATTCTATTTTTTATTTTTTTAAAGATTATTTATTTTGGGGTGGGGGATAGAGAGAGAGAACATGTGCACGCAGGAGGGGCAGAGAGAGAAGGAGAAAGAGAGAATCCCGAGCAGGCTCTGCACTGTCAGTGCAGAGCCCATTGCAGGGCTCGATCTCAATGAACTGTGAGATCATGACCTGAGCTGAAATCAAGAGTCTGACACTTTAACTGACTGAGCCACCTAGGCGCCTCCTAAATGTACTTTAGATAGGTCACATTAATATGAATTAAGAAACTAAGAAGAAGAAAAAAAAAAGAAACTAAGAAAAATAAAACTTTATGGTGTAATTATATGCAATGGAAAGAAAATCTCTTTAAACTTTCAGAGAGCTCTAGGTATATTTTTAATGGAGGATTGGCATGTAACCTGCCTCAGTTTTCTCAACAAAAGTGAGAGCAGGCCAGGTTAAGAGAGACAAGGATTCCTCAAAGTTCAAGATTTATTTAGGCACCTTCTGAGCTCATAGAAGGCAGACAGCATGGACACATGTTCACTGGTGAGCACACAGTCCCTGCATCCACACCATGAAGTTTACCGTGAATAGCACATACTTGGTAATTGCTGATATTATTTCAACTTACTTGAAAATTCACCTACACTTTCTCTGGAAGAATAGCACATATATATTTCTGGGTTTCACTGGACACAGACCAAGAGAATACCTGGGAACTTTTACCAGTTACTTTGTCAAAGACAAGACTATCTTGCATAACTCATGAGGTCACAAATTTAATTTCAATGTCAGCTATGGACCCATGACAAAGCCCTATTGATATACATGTTGTCCTAGGTGATGTCAGCCATCTAACTATTTTACTGACATTATTTACTGACTCTTCACCAGGCCAAATCTCAGGTATGTAAAGCTGAGTAGTTCAGACTCATGTTAAAATACACGGACATTCCCCATCTATGAGTGGCATCTCTCTTGTGCATTTAATTTTAATTTTTACCTTTTCCCCATTTGTGCTCCCATTATATTCTCTCTTGTACTTGCTTCCTCTAATACATAAGGCATATTACATGTGTTTAATCTCATAAAAAATTTAGTGTACCTTTTTTGGAGTATCTGTGTATGTGTGCATATGTGTACTCATGCATACTTTTGAGTTCAATTTTGGACATGAGGAAATTGAGTTTTCTGTGCAGACATCCAAATGGAGGTGAAACTACAGAACTAGGTATGCAAATTTCAAACTCAGAGGAGAGATCTTGGTTACAGAGAACATGGAGGGTTCACTTTCAGGTGACCATAGCTGACAAGGAGCTAGTGTAGAGAGAGGGAGAGAAGATACACATGCATCAAACAACACAGTGCATTTAAAATTACTCTATAAATGTTCTGTGCTCACGTACACATGTAGAGTGAAATATGAAATTAAAGAAATGATCTGCATACTTAAGACTAAATAATTTAAAATGATGGCTTGAATCAATAAAGTTTAAATCATTTTCTTAGATTTCAAACGGCATCATGTAAGGACCTAGCATCAGAAACTTTGATGTGTTACAACATATTTGAGAGGAATTGTAATATTATCTTTGTGCCATTTCTTATAAGTAATAATAAATTGTCAGAATAGTATTTTTCTGATAGAGAAGCTATAAAGGGGCAACCAAGGAATTTCCCTAAGATTTGGGGTAAATATAATGAGTCAAGTAAGTTAGCCCTCTATCCTGATCGTGTTTTCCCAGAAGTTGTAGCATGATCTTGTTCTCTTGGTTATATTATTGCTTCAAGAATTTGCAAGACTCTACTTCGTTCTCTTTAATGTTGGTTTAGAGAAAAGATTAAGGAAAACCACTTAATATGTTCAAACAAAAGTGACCCGCCATTGTCGTCAAATGGCAAGGAAAGGGCTACAAAACATGGGATCGTGCTATTGGTATGCTCTGAATTGACTTCCTCCATTAATACCCAGCTTTATCTGTAAAGAAAGGCAGTATAGGGGCG
Organism: Prionailurus bengalensis; assembly: GCF_016509475.1. Taxonomy (NCBI): domain Eukaryota; kingdom Metazoa; phylum Chordata; class Mammalia; order Carnivora; family Felidae; genus Prionailurus; species Prionailurus bengalensis. The sequence goes on along the minus strand of NC_057361.1, from coordinate 32,203,261 downwards.
CCTGGGTGGCGCAGTCGGTTAAGCGTCCGACTTCAGCCAGGTCACGATCTCGCGGTCCGGGAGTTCGAGCCCCCGCGTCAGGCTCTGGGCTGATGGCTCGGAGCCTGGAGCCTGTTTCCGATTCTGTGTCTCCCTCTCTCTCTGCCCCTCCCCCGTTCAAGCTCTGTCTCTCTCTGTCCCAAAAATAAATAAACGTTGGAAAAAAAAAAAAAAAAGGCAGTATATTTCTAGGCTATGATTTTTTTTTTTTTTTTTTTTTTTTTAGAATGGAAGGAATGTTTCCTGGCCAGTGTGGGGTCTCTGGCTAAGAGCACAAAAGATCAGAGTGACATCAAAGCCATATGGTTAATGGGCATTTGGAGCTTGTTGGGAGTTCCCATGCAGTGAGTGGGATTTACTCAATGTTCTGCATCAATGCATTAGCTGCTGAGGTTAACAAGAACCCTGTGGAGAACTTTCCATAAATATGACACCTTGGAGAGTGGGACTTCAAGCAAATGAGAGTAGTGCTGGTATCTATATGTTGGTTATAATGTTTCCTGGTTTTAATTATAACATTAAACACATTAGGTGAGTGGCTTAAAGCTGTATAGGGACTACAGAAACAAAATTACTTCAGCAAGTTCCTGCCAACACAGTTAACTAGCAAATGGGATTTCAAGCCAATTTTAAGTGTGCAAGTTTAGACAATAGCTAGATTTATCACTATTGACAAGAATGAGATACCCTTTGTTCCTGGCCACTCACTGTTCCTGACTTCATTCACGCCATGACATAGTGTTTGTAGGGAGGAGAGGTGCACTGCCCAGAGAGAGGGCAGACCCCATGGAGTTCATGGTTCAATCCAGGTTCTAACACAGAAACTCATGCCTGGAAGTACATTTAGAACAAAACATTTTTCATGGACAGACCATTGCTTGTATTTGTTTCATCAGAATTTTCAATGACAGAAGTGAGGGAATTATGAGTGATTCATAACCTTTATCACTAGATTTGTATCCTTAAGAAAAATCGTATGTTTAGCTAAGTGAGCTGACCCAGCAGAAGAACTTTCAGCTTGTGAAAGATTGTTTTTGACTGAACTTAGCTTTCCTTACATTTCATGTAATGCTGCTTTAGTACTTTTTGAAATGGTTCATACTTTTTGAAATAGCATAGGCTGTGGACCGAATGTTTGTGTACTCCTCAAATCCACTATTTAAGTTCACGGCAAAAAGATGGCCATCTATGAACCACAAAGAGGCCCTTACTAGACACTAAATTTGCTGGTTATTTTATCTTGGACCCCTCATCTTTTGGATTTCCTCCAAAACTGTGAGAAATGACTTGGTTAAGCCACCCAGTCTATGGTATTTTTGTTGTAGAAATCCAAATGGGCTAAAACAGTGTGTTACTTTAACATATTCTGAAGTCAGAGAAATCTTGGTTAAAATCTTGGTTCTGTCCTTTTCTAGCTGTGTGACTTTGGGTCTCAGTTCCTTTATCTACAAGATGGAGATAAAAAGGGTACCTCCCTCATATGCCTCTGAGGATTAAAAGGTGGCTATAAACTAGTATTATTTTAACTCTAACTGATATACTCACCTTCTTGTCTTTCTTTGAACTGCAATGCATACAGAATTACTCAGATTATTTTACCTTTTTTTGGACTGTAGCCAGAGGAACTGGTGAAATCCTCGAATTCTTCATAAATTGTGTAATTTTTCTCTATCCTAAGTATCCATATCATGATTTTCCCCAATCACCCAATCACATATATTTGATTTTCAATGAAAGGGATTAATGTAGTCCAAGGAAATTCTTTAAGAAATATATATCTATTGAGCATGGAGAATGATCAGAGGCACAGGATATAAGAGTGAATGAGATGTTAGGTCTCAGCTCAACAATCTTACAATGCATTGAGGGAGATGGGAACCTAAGATGTAAATAAGAACACAGAGGGAGAAAGCTAACTCTTCTGGGGAAGGACAATCAATAAACTTTTCATTGAGGATGTGAAGTTTGAGTGGAGTCTAGAAGTGCCAACTTGGGCTCGTGAGCTCTTTGTCAAAAATAAACATTAAGAAAAAAAAGAGGGGCGCCTGGGTGGCTCAGTTGGTTAAGCATCAAACTTCAGCTCAGGTCATGATCTCATGGTTCATGGGTTCAAGCCCCGCACTGGGCTCTGTGCTGACAGCTCAGAGCCTGGAGCCTGCTTCAGATTCTGTGTCTCCCTCTCTCTGCCCATCCCCCACTCACACTCTGTCTCTCTCAAAAATAAACATTAAAAAAAATATATTAAAAAAAGAAATAAAACCATATATATATATATATATGACTATATATATATATAGTCAACTGATCTTTGACAAGTGTACCAAAAGTACACAATGGGGAAAGACTAAAGTCTTCAACAAATGATGATGGGAAAATTGAATGCAAATGAATAACACTGGATCCTTATCTTACACCATACACAAAAAACAGCTCAAAATGATTTAAACATATGATGTGAAACTGTAAAATTCTTATAAGAAAACATAAGGGAAAATATTCAATGACATCAGTCTTCATAGTGATTTCATGGATATGACACTAAGCACAGGCAGCAAAAACAGACAAATTGGACTACATCAAACTAAAAAGCTTCTGCATAGCAAATGAAATGGTCAACAGAATAAAAAGGCAACTTAGGGAATTGGATAAAATATTTGCAAAACATTTCTGATTAAAGATTAATTTCCAACATATATAAGAAACTCCTACAACTTATTAGCAAAGCAAATAACCTTAATTTAAAAATGGGCTGAAGATCTAAACAGACATTTTTCCAAAGACAATATGCAAATGGCCAACATGTATATGAAAAGATGCTGACCTCACTAATCACCATGGAGATGCAAATCAAAGCCACATGGACCTATCCCTTCACACCTGTTAGGATAGCTATTATCAAACAAAAACACAAGACAGCAGATGTTGGTGGGTAAGTTGAAACCCCTTTATACTGTTAGTGAGAATGAAAAATAGTGCAGTGACTACTGAAAAGAGAAGTGCCTCAAAGAATTAAAAATAGAATAATCATAGTATCTAGCCATCCCACTTCTGAGTATTTATCCATGAAAAATTGCAAACAGGGTCTCAAAGAGGTATTTGCACTCCCACTGTAGCACTATTCACAGTAACCCAAATGTGGAAATCACCTAAGTGTGCATCCACAAATTACTGGATGAAGAAAATGTGGTATACACATACAAGAGAATTTCAACCATAAAAAAGGAAATTCTATAATATAGGACAACATGGACGAGGCTATGCTAAGTGAAATAAGCTAGTTACAGCAGGACAAATATTGCATGATCCCACTTATAGGAGATATCAAAAATACCCGAACTCATGGAAGAAAACAGATATACAATTTCAGTTACGCAAGATGAATAATTTATAGAAATCTGCTATACAATATTGTGCCTATAGATTATAATATTGTATCGCACATTAAAATTTCTTAAGTGTGAAGTTCTTATGTTACACATTAAGTGTTCTAACCGCAATAAAATTAATAAAAAGAAACCAAAGCTTGGTGGCACCTTGATCCTAGACTTCCAGCTTCCCCAACCGTGAGAAAATACATTTCTGTTGTTTAAGCCACCTAGTCTGTGGTATTTTTAAATGACAGCCTGAGTAGCCCAAGACACCAGTGAACTCACTGCCATGTTATGCCTCCAGTCCAAAAGTCACTAGTCATCTCATTGCCTTTCTGACTTTCTGGGTCTTCCTATGCTTGGTGTATTAGGCTCAGCACTTTTTGTCTTAAGACTGAAGACCTAGAGGAAAAGGGGGACTTTGCCATCTTGGCTCTAACTGGAAGTCTGCTGCTCTGTTCTTTGAATGCAATTAAGAGCCACCAGGCAGAAGTATGGGAAAACTGCAATACCTAAAACCTTTCCAATTTTTAAGGATCAAATGAAATAGGCTTATCTCAGATAGGTGTCAGGATTAGATACCTTTTCTGTGACCCTCCTCTTTATAGCACTATACTCTCAACACCAATGGGAATGAAATAAGCATCAGATTCAGTTCCCACTTGACTATTCTTTTCTCTTTTAATTTAGTCTCTAAATAACAATACCTGCCTAGAGACCCTGACCAGCTTAAACACCTAGACTTGTTTTCTCTTTGCTCGTTTGTGCATTCATGGGAATTTACCTTGCTTTAAGGCACACATAAACACCTATCTGTGCCTTTGTTCCAAATCTCCATAGGTGCAGTCTTACATTTGCTCCTTGTACTGCTTATTACTAGCCTATTGCTGTCGCTATCTACAGGTAGTAAATGATTTTTTTAAGTTAAGTGTCTCTGTAACAGGACCGAGGTTTGCACAGAGTCGTGACACCAAGGCTTTTCTTTCCAGGAAGCAACTTTCTTCATACCAGCGCGGGCTCAGTGGGTTCATACCCGAAAAACTGAGTCCTGAGCACAGAAGGATGTAGCCTTTTATACAATTTCTACTTCTTTGTCTCCCATACATGGTAACATAGAGACATACAACCTGATTGGGTGGTCTCATGGTACAGAGTCGTGAGGGATGTCATGTGTGTGCACATAGCCAGGTTGCCTTCCCTTGTCTTCAGGTTTTCACCACATTTCTTTGGGAGGGGCTCTACCACATCCACCCTTGCTTGCTTAGACCTTCCTATTTTTGGGTCAATGAGCATCATCTTGGTTTAGAGGTTTCTATTTCCATAACATCATCACTTACGGGGCCGTTTTCCTTTCAACCATTGCCTCAATGAGGCTGAAGACAGACCAGGGGAGCTAGGCAAGGTAGGATTAAGCAAACTCCCCAAATCAAGAGGATAATACCTATGAGGGTTTTGACTCCACTGGGAATTGAAAACCATCCTCCAAATAACTCCCCAGCGTTCCAACCTTTCCGGGTCTGGACCAGGACATGAGCATCCTTTCTCATTCGATCTGTGATCTCCTCTATGACTTTTCCTTCATCATCTCTCTGGAGGCAGCAGTTGCTCAGGTTAATCTTTCCACAAACTCCTCCCTCAGAAGCAAGCAAGTAATCTAAGGCCAAGCGATTTTGATAGATGGCATTGCACGTTTTGGTCTGCTGCTTGGCTAGTAAGTTGAGAGCCCTGGAAGTCTCATTGGTTATACTCTCTACAACTGTGTGCAGTTTGATTATGCAGTTTAGCATGTAAGTGGGAGTGTGGTAGCTCCAGGACCCATCCTCTGCACAGCTGGCAGGGCCATAATATGGGCTCTGGAGTCCATTTGTTATCTTTCCAATTGCCAATTTGTAGGGCATGTTGTTTTCTTTGAGTCTCCCTGTCCCCATACACTTGGACTCCCAAATATTCCCCTCTGGCAAGTGGGAGCAGGAAGAAGGATGGACAACTAATTCCCAGCACACATGACCCTGAGCAGCCTGAGAGAAGTATAGGCTGTCCTTCCAAATAGCCAGTATAGTCCACCTGAGGCCCACCATTCAATTGTTGTGTCGACATTGTCCCAGGCCTCTCAGAGATGAGAAAAGTTAGACAAAGCATGGGTATCTGGCTCAAGGTGATCTGGGAATGCCCACCATTGGGTTTTCCATGAGGTTAAGTTATAAAATCTTTGGCCTAGGCACGTTATGCTTCCAACAGAGATAGTGAACTTTCTTCCACATCAGGCAAGGCAGTTTTTCCCCATAATTGACGTTTTGAGGAGCCAAACCCCAGGAATACGATTGGGGTATTCTGTTCCATTATAAGGTTCACGGGGATCTAATTCTTTAGCAACCCATGGCCATTGATCCCCCATGTTGGTTCCCCCACACATACAGCAAGAAGAGATCTTTAGGGTCTAGGCTATAGCTTCTGCTAAGGCAAGAAACAGGTTTCTTGTTGTGGTAGAGATGGGGTGAGGGCTACTTTCTATTTCCTCATAAAAGGAATGAAAGACTTAATGAGTTGAGGCTTGGAGTGAGACAGCAACCCTCTTGAAGTACAACATGGTTCCTGGGTCAGTGCCTTGCCCATATACATATACACCAATCCTGAGGCCATTTTCCTATTTTGGATCTTCTGGATTAAAGATAGTAAAATTAATGAGCTTACAGGCTCCCAATTTATAGTTGGAGGTTGCAGCCTCCTTTTGGAGGAGTGCCGCTTTATCTTTACCTTTCCAATTGCCCATGAGACACAGCTCCAATAGTTGCAGTAAACCCAACAGTCACGGTAACACATGGATTGGGACAAGGCCTGTTCACACATATACTTGTCATTGAGCCTGTATCCTTGTTCCCATGGTAGAACTCTGCAATTTTGAGTGAACAGAGAGTTTTTGTTAATAGCTGCACACAGGTCAAAAAGTACTGATACTGGCATGTGGGGACTAGTAACCTGGGTTTGGCTTTTTAATTTCCCCCCATCCTGGGAGTGTCAGACCTCCAAACATTCCACAGTTGGGGAGTACTGCAGGTCAAAACAAGGGAATTGACTCTGCCTTGGGCAGATAGAAGAGGTGATCTTACTGTGTCTGCAGGTCCTCAGGACTTTTTCTTGGCATGAGAAGTGGGTATGGTATAGTAAGGTCCAAGTGACTCCCTGGCCTGACCCGGTTGTGTGAATGAAAACATAGGTCACATGATGAGGAACCGAGGTCTACAGAAGGGGTCCAGATTAGAAGCAAACAATACCAACGAGGCATCCTATCCACCAAAGGAAGGTGAGTGCTAACAGAAACCTCTCACCACACTCCCAGATGGCTGGGGCAGCCTCTGCCAAACCTATGGCGAAAAGGAGAGCAAGAACCACAACAGTGAGGAACAAGGGGTGACAGTGCATTAAAGTAAGGAAACAGATATAGAAAATACCAACAGTCTATTTGTTCGGCCAGACCATCGATTCCTCAAGCTTCTGCTGTGGGTAGATTAGTCAGCTTCTGGAGTGACTGAAACAAGGCTGCAGTTTCCCCGGAGCCTCTGGAGTTGCAGATGGCTTCTTCGGTAAGGTCAGTTTGCACGACATTGATGGATCAGGAATGCACTCCCAGCTTCGAGATGCCAGCTTCACTCTGCTGTAGTGAATCCAGGGACCCACCTCAGCCACCTTTACTGCAGTAGGGGTGGACAAAATGACAGTGAACGGGCCCTTCCAGAGGGGTTTTAGAGGTTGGACATTTCACTCCTTCACCCATACAGCATTTCCCAGTTTAAAGGGGTGAGCATCTGTGGTGAGACTCACAGGTAATCAATCACTCCCTAACCCAGGGGTGTGAGGTGGTTAGGGTAGAACCAAGGGCCCACATCTGTTGCCTTAGAGTTAGACTGTCTATCTCATTTAGAACCCCACTTATGCCCCTGATCATGGGAGGAGGGCACCCATAAAGGATTTCATAAGGGGAGAACCCCGTCTGCTTAGTGGGGCTACACCTGATTCTTAACAAGACGATTGATTGGCAACACCCAATTCCAGTGTAGGTGGGTTTCCTGACATAGTTTACTTAATTGCAGCTTCAGGGTTGGTTCGTTCATTCCACCTCCCCAGGGCTCTGGGGTCAGTATGCCGTGTGTAACTTCCAGGTGATCTTTAACCCCTTTGCCACCAGCTTGTGAGGCTTAATGAACAATTAAGAGCTTTTTAGACAAATGCTCATTTATAGTAGCATGTGTGTCTAAGTAGTTGTGTTGTACACACATATTCACATGCGTATACATTATGAGCAATACATGTGCATTTATGAATCGGTACTCAGAGAAAATGATAAAACACCTATGTTTGTCAAAATGCCAGTAATCTTGAATTATGAAATCTTATCCTAAACTCCTAACCTTTGCAATATTCTATTAGTTATCACCTTTGAGACATAACTGATTTAGTCAGTGTTGTCTGTCATATGCCTCTCTGATTATTTATGATGGACACTGTGCTGTGGACATTTTACGATTAGCAGAGAACAAAAAGTGAAAGGTTGGAAAAGCTCTGGGATAAAGCTTGACACTGACAGTCCTTTCATACCACTGGCCTGTGGTCATGTGATTCCGAGTTCTTTAAGTATATTAAATTGAAATAATAATGAATGGTTTCAGGGAATTTGTTAAATGACAGCTGTTTTTATCTAGATCTATAAAGAAAAATGAAAAGATCTAATTTATGTATTATTATTATTGAGATATAATTGACATATAACATTGTAAGTTTGAGGTGTGTTGGTTCAGTACATTTATATATTGCAATGTGATTACTACAGTAGCGTCAGCTGACACCTTTATTACATCACATAATTATCATTTCTTTTTTGTGTTGAGAACAGTTATGATGTAGTCTCTGGGCAACTTTGAAGTTTATAATACAATATCACTGATTATAATCACTATGTTGTGCATTAGAACCTCAGAACTTATTCATCTACTAGCTCAAGGTTGTTCCCTTAAACATGTCCCCAGTTCCCCCACCCTGAGTCCCTGGTAACCATCATTCCAACTCTCTGTTTTCACAAGTTCAGTGTTTATAGATTCCACATATGAGTGATATACAGTATTTGTTTTTGTCTGATTTACCTCACTTAGCACAAAGCCTTCAAAAGAGGACATGGATGGACCTTCAGGGCATTACGATACTTTTTATATTAAAAGAGCTTGCTTCCAATTCAGATTGCCAATTGGTACATGAAAAGGTGCTCAACACCATTAGCCATCAGGAAATGCAAGTTCACACCTCAATGAGGTATCAGTAGACTACCACTAGAATAGTTAAAATTTAAAAGACTGGCAATACCACATGTTGGCAAGGATATAAAGTAAGTGAAACTCTCACACATTGGTGGTTGGAGGGGAAATTGGTAAAACCACACTGGGAAACTCTTTGACAGCAACTAGTAAAGCTATAAAACAAACACTTTAGGATCCAGCAATTCCACTCTTGACTATATATACTCAATAGAAATGTGTACCCATGTGCACCAAATAACATCAACAAGAATGTTCTCAGCAGCTTTGTATATAATGACCAAGACCTGGGATCAACACAAATGTCCATCCATAGGTGAAATGATAAATACACATGATATCTTCATCTAATGTGACATGGTCATCCAATGAGATATAACTAACTCAGCAATAAAAAGAAAACACTACTCATAGAAGTAAACATGTGGATGAATCTCATAGACAAATATTATGTGAAAGAAAGCCAGACAGCAAAGAGGACACACAGTAGGATTCCATTTATATGAAGTTCAAAATAGCCACAACTATTCCGTATCGATAGCATTTGAAATGGGAGCAACCCAATAGAGAGAGGGTTAACTGGAAGACAGCACAGTGGAGCTTTCCTGGGAACTGGTTATGTTCTATATCTTGATCTGGGTACTGGTATCATAGGTGTATACAGAAGTAAAAACTCATTGAGCTTTACACTTGAGATCTGTTTACTAAAATATTTTTAATAGAAAATAACATTATATATTCAGAACTATAGAAGGGTCCTGTTGCAGTGACACTTCTGGACTGGCTGATTTCCAAGTACCCAATGCTTGGTCCCAGAGTGACCTTATTTCTGGAGATTCTCCTTGGGCAATGTAATTTAAATGTGATTAGGAGCCAGTGATGCTGAATTATAGACTTAGTATCATCTCTTTTTATTATAAATCCCACTCAGTCATAGGACTCATCATTTTCTATTCTTAAACACAGAAGTTAACAACATAAAACAATTTACAGCCTGCATACGTGTATGTAGCCACACAACTTACACAACTCCTTGTAAGCTACTATTTAAGTAATGACTAGGTATATCTATTCCTGGAGGACTGTGGTATAAGTCTAGGAGCTTTGCTTAATAAAATATTTATCTTTTTTTGAGGTTTATGAAAATAAATGTCTTTTTAAAAAGTGTGTTTATTTTGAGGGTGAGAACAAGAGCAGGGGAGGGGCAGAGAGAGAGGGAGAGAGAGCATCCCAAGCAGGCTCCATGCTGTCAGTGTAGAGCCCAATGTGGGGCTTGATCCCACGAAACATGAGAGCATGAATTGAGCTGGAATCAAGAGTCAGAGACCTGGGGCGCCTGGGTGGCTCTGTTGGTTGGGTGTCTGAATTCGGCTCAGGGCATGATCTCATGGTTTGTGAGTTCGAGCCCCACATCGGGCTCTGTGCTGACAGCTCAGAGCCTGGAGCCTGCTTTGGATTCTGTGTCTCCCTCTCTCTCTGCCTCTCCCCACTTGTGCTCTGTCTCTGTCTCTCAAAAATGAATAAATTAAAAAAAAAAGAGTCAGAAGGCTAACGGACTGAGCCACCCAGGCGCCCTAAAAATGCCTTATAAATAACTTATTTCTGAACTTTTTCATATACATCTTATTTTCAGATGAATCACTATTTCAAAGAATGATAAATAATATGCAGACCTGGAAGAAAGGTACACAACCCACATTTCCAATGTTAGTATTTGTGCTGCCACAGGAAGCACCAGCCCACATTTCCAAACCATAATCTGGATGGGACCATTTTCTACCTGAGCTGGACTATCCTACAAAGGCACACGAGGCAGGAAGGTGCTCTAGACACTGAGGATTTTCAGGCCACTAAGACTTCTATGGAGGGGTTGACTTTTGCTTTTGTTCAAGTTTTACACGGTCCTCTGTGAGTGGTTGTCCCAGATACAAAACCACACAAGGATGAAGCTGAAGTCACAGGTTTTGTTTGTCTCTGGAAATTTCAGAATGCTTTTTCAGCACTGCATTTCTGATCTCTGAAATGGAACAAATCTTCCTACTGTGGAGATGATTTTTTACACCAGAGAATAAGCTTGCATAATCATTTTTCTCTTGGGAAGTGTCTGTTTCTTAAATGGTAACCTTGGCATATTATTAAATGTGTCACCTCTCCCAATTAAAATATCCTTCTATAAGCCAGGTGCCACTCGCAGCATTGCAATGGCTGAAACAAGTTAGAATACGGAAGAAGATTTTTCACATCAGTGGATTCCTTTTAGATGAATCTTTAATGGATCAGCAGGTTTATTCAGAGTTACTTAAAAAGCAGTTAACATTCCATTAGCCACAAACTGTGATCTGTGTCAGCAATAAGACATTCCTCAGTCATTTATTTTAGTGCAAGAAGTCACTTCAGAAAAAATGCAAATATTGAATATCTAAGGGGCAAATAAGTATTGAGGCAAAATTAGGTCATTTTTCTCATAGAATTATGGACATTATGCTTGATTCCTTGCTTCATTTAATCAAAGCATCTAGATGTTTTATTTTTTTAAGTTTATGATCAGCAAAGAGGAAATGGTTTTAAAAGAACAGTAAAGCTAACATATTTTCACCAAGCTCACAGCAATGACCTTAGTAACAAGTGCTTGGAGCTATTGTCAAAGGGGGCAGGAGATGTTCTTTGGGGTTTCCCAAGCCTGTGTTGTGGGACAGGGCACTGCCAGACATGTAGAAAGGCCTGGACTCAAATGCTGAGTAAGCTTGCAGAGGCTAGTGTTCAGAGGCTCACTAATGCAGAGGGCCCTTTACCTTGACTGCATTGGGTGTAACCTGGAGCCCCTACACTTTAGAAGTTCTATTGGTATTGACAAAACGGAAGCAGATAGTAGAAAAATACCAAAGACATCTATGAGTCATGCTGAAAGTCAGCTTCCCATAGAGTAGAGAGGTTAATAGCACCAAGCTCCTTTTGACTTTTGAAATAAATGGATGACAATCATGCTGAAAGCATCCACTTTTTTTCCCCTCTGAATTAAATGAATATGGAGCTAGACCTCCTCTTCTGGGAAAATGGAGTAAATATTTATCCCCTGTCCTCCCAATACATACAACTTAAGTATGTATAATAAGTTACGTATATAATTCTGAAAGATGAAGAGAAGAAGGCAGACTGGCTAAGGACAACCTTGGAACTCAAGAAAGGACTAGGACAAGGTCAGCCTCGCAGACAGAAAAATCAGAAAACAACATCTTTACTCCAGCCCAAAACCGTAGGAAAAACTTCACACTCGCCCTCACCAATAAAGGCCACATGGAGGCACAGAATTTCACAATCATACTTGCCAGACTGTAATGAAGTGCCACAACTCCCACTAGAGTGGTGCCAGAGAAGGTTGGGTGCGGGGCAGGGCTTTCACATTTATCCCTGCCAGGAGGTAGTAAGACTCTGCTCCCAATACTGTCAGGGGAGACCACATGGAAGGCCTGGGCAGCAACGAGATGCACCTGCCCCTCCCAACTGGGGTGATAGAGAGACAGGACTTTCACCACCTCTCACTCAGGATGAAAAAAAACAAAAAACAAAAAACAAAAAACAAAACAACCCTGTTTGTAGTGTCGCCATGTGAAGAGCAGGCGCGAGGCATGCCTAGCCCTTCTAGCCATAGAGATATCAGGGGAAGCCAAGTGGAAAGGAGGAACTCCTATCCCACCCAGCAGTAATGAGAAGCCCCCCACATCCTTGAGCATCAATGGAGGTTGAGTGATTCACCTGTACTTTTACCCTCATCTGGCAGTGACAAGCTGGTGTCCTACCTTCTCCTGCTGGAATGCTGTCATATGAAACCAACTGAAACAGAAGGCTTAAATACGATTCAGGATCTCATAACATAATACTCAAAATGTACAAGATTCACATTAAAATCCTTCTTCATATAAATACTGGAAAGATCCTTATTTGAATGAAAAAAGGCCATCAATAAATGCAAACAACAAAGTGGCAGGGATGTTAGAATGATTTGGCAAAGATTTTAAAGAAGCCATCTTCAACAACAAAAAATAAAAGTAATATGAACATGTTTGAAACAGAGGGTATCTCATTAAAGAAATAGAAAGTCTCAGCAAAGAAATGGATGATATAAGGAAGAATCAAATTTTAGAAGTGAAAAACACAATAAGTGAAAATTTAAAACGCCATAGGATGAGTCCACAAGTACAAGGGAGGGGACAGAAAAAAGGACTACTGAACTGAAAGATAGAACAATTCTAACTCTAATGTGAATACCAGAGAAAAGGAGAATTAAAAAAAAAAAAAAGAACAGAGCCTCGGGGACAGAAATCTAATATTCATGTCATCAGAGTCTTAGAACAAAAGGAGAAAACGGATAGGGCTGAAAATGCATTTGAAGAAATAATGGAGGAAAACTCTCAGAATTTGGCCTACAACAGCAGATTGAAGAAGCTGACAAAATTGTAAACAGGATAAATCCAAAGCAATCCATACCAGCCCACATCAGAGTCAAACTTCTGAAAAATGAAAACAAAGGAAAAACCTTGCAAGCATCTAAAGAAAAACGACACCCTACTTAGAGGGGAAAAACAATGATAATGGCAATGAATCTCTCATTAGAAACCATGGAGGCACAAAGGCAGTGGCACAACATTTTTTAAGCCCTGAAAGTAAAGAACTGTCAACCTAGAATCCTATATCCACTTGAAAATATTGTTCAGAAATGAAGAAGAAGCCCAGATAATCTTAGACAAGGGAATATTAGTGGAATTTGTCACCAAGAGACCTACCCTAAAATAAAGGTGAAAGCAATTTCTCTAAGCAGAAAGGATGTTATAAAAAAAGGAATACTGGAACATAAGAAGGGAAGAAAGAATACAGTGCAGAAACATATGGGTAAATACTATAGACTTGCCTTCTATTGAGTTTTCTAAATTATGGTGATGTTGGACGAAAAAATTATAACACTATCTGATATGGCTCCAAACACATGTAGAGAAAAAATTCTTTTCAGTATATAATACAGGAGGATAAAAAGAGGTAAGGGTGAGGGGTGCCTGGGTGACTCAGTTAAGCATCCAACTTTGGCTCAGGTCATGATCTTGCAGTTCGTGGGCTCGAGCCCTGTGTTGGGCTCTGTGCTGACAGCTCAGAGCCTGGAGCCTGCTTCAGATTCTGTTTCTCCCTCTCTCTCTGCCCCACCCCTGCTCGCATTCCATCTCTCTCTCTATGTCTCTCTCCCTCTCTGTCTCCCTGTCTCAAAAATAAACATGAAAAAAAGAGGTAAGGGTGCTATACTTCACTCAAACCAATAAAATGATGATACCAGCAGACTGTGATGTTACAAATATATAATAAGAAAGCTACCATAACAAACTTATACAAAGAGGTACTCTTAAAAACCCTTTAGATCAAAATGGGATTTAGAAAATGTACAAGTAACCCATAGTAGGTCAGGAAAGCAGAGAAACAATGGAGTAAACAGAGAAAAAATTAAAAATAACAAGAAGAAAAATAGGGAGAAACTAGTATTTTTCTAACAATTGGAAAGAAATAGGTTGTATCATTATAGACCCTGCAGGCATCAGAAGGTTAACAAGGGAAAAAATAATGCAAAAGAAGGTCTACACATACACACATTTACCAACTCAGTTGACAAGGATGTGCATGAATTGAAAACCCTTGTGCATTGCTGTTGCAAGTGTAAAATGGTGCTGCACTATGGAGAAGAGCATGGTGGTTTCTCAGAGAACTAGAAACAGAATCACCGTATGATCCAACAATTCCACTTCTGGGTATATACTCAATAACTGAAAGCAAGGTCCCAGATATTTGTACACCCATGTTCATAGCAGCACTATTCACAACAGCCAAAATATGGAAGTGACCCAAGTGTCCATTGATGTATGAATGGATAAACAAAATGTGGTGTATGCATACAGTGGAGTATTATTCAGCTTTAAAAATAAGGAAATGCTGGGTCACCCAGGTGGCTCAGTAGGTCGAGTGCCTGAGTCTTGGTTTCTACTCAGGTCATGATTGCCCGGTTTGTAGGATCAAACCCCATGTTGGGCTCAGCACTGACAGTGCAAAGTCTGCTCAGGATTCTCTCTCTCTCTCTCTCTCTCTCTCTCTCTCTCCGCCTCCCCTGCTTATGCTCTCGTTCTCTCTCTCTCTCTCGTCTCTCTCAAAATAAATAAGCTTTAAAAAATAAATAAAAATAAGGAAATTCTGTCATATGCTACAACATGAATGAACCTGGAGGACAATATACTAAGTGAAATAAGCCAGTAATAAAAGGATAAATGCTATATGATTCTACTTATGTGAAGAACCTAGAGTAGTCAAATTCAGAGACACTGCAGTGGAACTGGTGGTTGCCAGGGCTCTAAGGAGTGGAGAACGGGAGTTACTGTTTAATGGGAACGCAGTTTCAGTTTGGAAAGATGAGAAGGGTTCTGGGACAGATGTTGGTAATGGTTAAACAACAATGTGAATGTATGTAGTGGTTAAAAAGGGAAATTTTATGTGTATTTTATCACACATAAACACAAACGTGTGAGAATGAAAAAAACAAGTACTTGACTCAGATATACAAATAAGGTACCTCCTGGTATTTATTTCTGTGTCTGGTTATACCTTACCTCCCTCATCCCCAACTCGATCTGACTCCAGTGAAATGTGGAGGCCATCAACCTCCTATATCCCTTATGCCATATATTAGTATTCTTGTGCTTCCTGTTTAAACAGATTCAGAGTAAAGAATTAACACCTGAATTTGAAGCGTAAAGGAGCTATCTGTCAGGATTCAGGTGTAATTCAAGGAGAGGAATATAGACCGACCTCCCCAGTGATGTGAACAAGCCACCGGAATGGTAAGGAAGATATATCATAGCATCTCCAGTTTGTCTCTCCACGAACATGTAACTTCTTTCCCCCTCTGAAGTCGGGACTTACTGACATTTTGCCTGCTGTGTACATTGCTACCTCTCAGCACCAAAGTTTACCTAATCAAATAACTGAGACCAAAAGAGTCTCTCCAGTTCCAATGCCAAATTTCTAGAGAGGGAATCTGATGGTTTTTCCCAGATCAGTCCCTTGCTCTTTAGCCAACTGACTGTGGGCTCATGTGAGGATTAACATGGATATTGCGGACTTGTATCTAGGATCCAGTGATATTTGCCTTTTGAAAGAGATGATGTGCAACATGGAACTACTGGTAACAGAATTATAGGCATGAATGAAGCAGGTAACTTTGGATGAACATTTTCTTGGTGTCACACAAATACCGCTCACCTGTGCATGTAATAAGGATGACCTTCTCTCTCCGTTATACAGATGTCAAAAGTTCCTACATCAGTATTAGAGGATGGGGGTGATTTATTAGTTCCTGTTAGTACATCCACCATACTCTTAACACTCATTGTCCAGTACCAGACAATCCTGACTCATTGCAAGTTTCTGCCTCTCGGTTTTCTTTCACGCCTGTGAAATGTTTTGTAGTAAGCACGGCTGGGCTACTCAGATAAAAACTTAACATTCAAGAGTGAACAAGAAAATATTAAACAAGAAGTTACATTTATTAAAGAGGTAAATATAAAATATTAAGTATGAGAAATAATAAGTATCAATATAGACAATAAAATCAATAGGATAAACTCTAAAAAGACCATTACTGCAGAAATTATTACTGATTTGGAAGATGGCACTGAATACTTCACCTACCACACAGCAAAGAGATAAAAGTGGTAAAATATACGCACAAGCCATTACGACTCCAAGATCTACTGAAATCCTTTACACTTAAACTTTAGGCCTGGATCTCTTGGGATGCCTTTCCCAGTATACAGAATACAGGCAATGGCAGACAAGGAATATGTGATAAGATATCAACTGAGAATTTTCTGACACTGAAGAAAGATAAAAGTATTCAACTTGATAGTGCACTTTGAGTACCAAGTAGAATAATAATAATAATAATAATAATATAACAACATGATAAATCCATTGCTAGATACATAATCGAGACTTTTTTTTTAGGAAATCAGCAATGAAAGAAAAAATTCTTAAAGCTAAAAAGAAATGTAAGTTCACTTAAAAGCTAAAAACTTCACATACAGGAGACTTCTCTGAAAGGTCACAGAAAATAGCTTCAGGGGTGGCTCAGCTGGAGCAAGCGACTCTTGACCTTGGGGTCGTGAGTTTAAGCCCTATGTTGGGTGTGGAGATTACTAAAAGAAACTTGAAAAAAAGAAAAAAGAAAAAGGAAAATAGCTTCAAAGTGCTTAGGAGAAAAATAATAATGAACTCAGAATTGTATACTAAGAAAAAGTGTAATTCAAAAGTAAGGACAAGGTACCTGGGTGGCTCAGTTAGTTAAGTATCCGACTCTTGATTTCAGTTTCAGGCCACGATCTCACTGTTCACGAGATCCAGCCCCACACCAGGCTCCGTGCACTGACAGTGCAGAGCCTGCTTGGGATTCTTTCTCTCTCCCTCTCTCTTTCTGCCCCTCGCATGCTCACTCGCTCGCTCACGGTCTCTCTCAAAATAAATAAATAAGCATTTAAAAAACAAGGGAAAAAACCGAAAGGACAAAATGAAGACATTTTTAGAAATAAAAAGACTGAAAGAAGTTGTGTGAAAGGTGAAATGAAATGGGTTCACTTATATCCAGGGGTTTTAAAATGGAGCCGGGAGGCCATTAAGGAGGTGGGCCTTCTGCACGTCCTCACTGGCAGAAGCATGAACTTTAGAAATGGGCCAGACCCAAATACTCTAAGGACTCAGCCTGAACACCTGCAACTTGTTATAGGAATGCTCCTTTGCCTAGTGATAACCTTAGCAACCAATTACAGTCAGCCCAAGATTAGTTTCATGCCACCAACACCAATCACAAACCTTTGTAAACAAAGATAAAAGCATTCCCCTTTGCCTTTAAAAATCTTTCACTTTTGTTCCCTGAGGGGACACAATTTCGGTTGCTGCCCAAATCTGTGCTCTCCAAATTGCAATTCTAAGATGCCAAATAAATGCTTTTACTTTAGCTCTGCCTGTGTTCTCAGTCAACAATTGCTACAAACAAAACCTTACAATATTCGTTTTGGTTAGAAGAAAAACCCTAAATGAAAAACATTTTTTTTTCTTCCTGCAAGTATCTTTCAACAATGTGTCAACAGGGAGGTTGGATGGGGCTCAAAACTTTCCCCAGGTTTCTTACAATCCCCCTTTAACCCTTTCTTTCCCAGTGGCAATTACCCCACCTTGTCCTGTCTGTTCTCTAGGAACTACGCTCTGTCGTTGGTTGGCTCAGCGGGGACAAGAGCCCTGACTAGTGTACCCCAAAGTCAGGAGCAGGATCCAGGTGTTTCTCCTCTCTTTAGCCAATAACTTCTTGGTTTACACCATGGCCTCTTTGCTATGCTTGCTACTCTTTAAATGTTTTTCAGAGTTTTATCCATGCCCCTCTTCTCTTCCTCAATATTGTATCTTAATGTGCAAACCTTAGAAACACCTAAGCACATATTAAAATGCAGAGTCTTGCTTCTAGCCCCAAATATACTGAATCAGAATGAAGAAGAGTAACCCCTGTAAAAACTCCTGCCAAACAAGAAAGAACTGAGGCTGCAAAGCAAACCAAAAGTTTATTTGGGGTCCTTAGGAATTCGAATACCAGAGGCACGGATTCGGTAGGAGCCTGAAATGTGCTCCGAGGAAGGAAGAGAAAGACAAAGTTTATAGAGGCAAAAACTGCAGGCTTATGTAAATTGTATTGAAAGAATTATGATTGGCATAGGCAAAAATAATTAGCGTTGGTCTATATATGATAGGTTGATTACTGTGCTAGTTGCTAGGTTGTAGTAAAGAAAACTAAACCTCATTCTGAGAATTCCAACAGCCTGTGGCAGTTTGTGACTGGCACAGTCTAAAAGTTCATGTTCCCCCCCAGGTGTGGATGTGCATAAGACCAGCCTCCCCAGTGGCCTCCCAGCTCCGTTTTAGGGCCCCCTGACATTCCTACTTCATTTCAAATGTTTCTGTTCACACTCTGCAGTTTTAGCAGGCAGCTCGGATCATTCTACTGCATACTAGAGTTTGAGAACCAGTGCTTTTATAAGCTTTCCCTAAGCATTATCCTGTACAGCTTTGTTTTTGACTCCTAACGATTCACCAATAAGTCACAAAACTTGTATCAGCATCAAACCCATGTTCTAAGTTCCATATGAATATATCCATCTGCTAACTGGCCATTTCAGTATACATATCCTATATTTACCTAAAGTAATGCATCCAAATTTGAATCCATTTTCTTACCCCTTTATTCCATATAGTCCCTGAGCTAAGAATGTGAGTTACTTCAAGCTCCTGTGTTCCCACCTATACTTGTTCCCACATTTTCTACCACTCCCCAAATCATTTATCCTCACCACCAACCACTGCTTGTCCCTGGGTATGCTATGTTCTGTCACATCTGTCTGCTTCGGCACATGTTCCTTCTCCCAGTCTGGGGTCATACTCCCCTTTCATACCTGGGAGACTCCAACTCCATATGGAACATCTTCCTTGAGGCCTTTTCTCACTCCATCGGCAGGGCCTTACCTCTGTGTTTTTACAAGATCTCAGTCACAGCACCTTCCATATGGTCTGGAAACTACCTGCTCACACCTGTCTTCTTCATTAGTGAGGGGGCACTTCCACTAAAGGTCTGATTAGGGCCCGTTTGTTTTTAAATCAAGGTTGAGCACAGACCCTAGCTTGGAGAAATACTTAGCACCTGCTTTATTAAGTAAAGGCATAAACACATGAGTAAATTAACAGACCTTTGACCAAGGTTCAAAGATTCTACAATGATAAATCAGCGTATGTATTTCTTATTTTTATTTTTTTTAATTTATTTTGAGAGAGAGAGAGAGAGAGAGAGCACGCGCACAAGTGGGGGAGGGGCAGGGACAGAGGGAGAGAGAGAGAATCCCAAGCAGGGTCCACACTGTGAGCACAGAGCCCTGAGTGGGGCTCAAACTCACAAACCACGAGATCACCCAGGTGCCCCAGCATTATGTACTTTTTAAAACATGGGGCGCCTGGGTGGCTCAGTCAGTTGAGCTTCCGACTTCGGTTCAGGTCATGATCTCACGGCTGGTGACTTCGGACCCCATGTGGGGCTCTGTGCTGACAGCTCAGAGCTTGGGGCCTGCTTCAAATTTTGTGTCTCCCTCTCTCTCTGCTCCTCCCCCGCTCATGCCGTGTGTGTGTGTCTCTCTCTCTCTCTCCTTCAAAAATAAATTAAAAAACATTAAAAAAAATTTAAATGTGCAGTGTCAGCACACATGGAACCTTTAGATTCCAGAAAAATCTTATCTTTCATTCTATAGGAAATTCACTTGCTAAAGAGCAAATCAAAGTCCCCAAATAGGAAACTCCAGGTAAAACCTCCTACTGCCTTTTTAGACTCCTTTTTCAATATAAAGCCACAAATGTCGGCACACTATAGTATGTTACTTGTCCTCTAGAGATAAGGAAGAAGTTTGTGGATATTGTTAGACTTCTTTCTGGTTATTCACTCTATTCCCCATGTAACTGCTCTAGTCTCTGAATTAATGTGATGCCTTTTGGTCTTAGGAACCATTGATAGTCACAAGTGCTGGACTAAGAAATAGTGGAAAGTGTACAGTGTGACAGTTTCAAATTATTGGAGCACTTCAGATAGGAGAGCAGTTGTGATTCTTGGAAGGATCAATATGAGAAGGTTTCAGATTATGTAAATATAATGCATTGCCATAAACACCAAAATATAACAGCACTTAGATCTCTACATACATTCATGGCAAATATGATTTTACTTTCCTAAGGATTTGGAGAAGTTTTATAAAGGCTTTGTGAGAAATACACTCAGAGACTGACCAAACCCCTCCTCCCACATACGGTATGGCAGAAGAAAGGACAGACAAATAATCTATGACTCTATACTCAAAGAAACATGTTTAGAGAGCCAGAGAACAATAGAGGCTTTTGAAGACTCACAGAGTTTTAGCTTTTGTCCTTTTTTGGGGAAGAAAAATCTGGGACACATGGGCCTCTACTCTCCTCTACTTGAGTATCTGCAGACAAGACTAATGGACTGCATAGACGTTTCCCTAGAATTCCACTTAACACCATGTGAAGAAATTATAATCAGTCCATTTACAGTGATTCCTAAAGGCCATTTCTGACCTAGTACAGGGTTGCCGAATTTTTCTATAAAGTACCAGAGAGTAAATATTTTAAACTTTGTAGCTTTATGGTTTCTGTCCATTGAACCTTGCTGTTAGAGCACAAAAGCAGGCACAGACAATACACAAAGAAATGACTGTGGCTATGTTTCCGTAAAACTTTATTTATAGACAATAAAATTTGAATTTTATGCAGTTTTCTTGTGTTACTTAATATTCTTCTATTAATTTTTTCAACCATTTAAAAATGCAAAAGTCTCTTATTTGTTAGTAGGGGTATAAAAAGAAGTGGCAGACTAGATCTATGGTTTGCAAATTCTTGTCCTAGTATAGTTCTTTTGTTTTGCACGTAAGAAAATAGAGCACAAAAAGGGGAAGTGATTTGCTTAAAATCATATGAATGACTAATTCGTGGCAGAGCCAGTCATTTTGTGCCAAAGTGTCTTAAAGATGGTCCGTATTTGCTGTTTACTATTCTATTTTTCTGACTGACAACTACCGAGCAAAATGCTCTCTTTTACTTTGAGAAAATGAATTTTCTCCAGGATCATTTTGAAATATATCTATATTGTTTAAAGACTCACTGTAGAAGCATATGGACTACATATACTTATGTGCATGGATTTCTAAGCTGAAATCATTTTTCTTTTGCTACAAATGTACTCTGTAACTTAAAAGGGAACCAATTCCAATAATTTGCAACCAGTCTATTTTCGAAGATACACATAACAGAAATCAGGTATAACATATTCAGAGAATAGATTTAGTCAGTTTAAAAAGTAGAGAAGGCCTATTATAATTGAAACGTTACTCCTTAGAAATACTCCAGAAGACGAAAGAACAATCATGAAAATATGTTCAATTCTACTGAAGCTCAAGAAATATTTTGGGAAAAAGTATTTATTTATTCTTCAACATCAAAGGCGCACCCTTGATGGTAGAGGACACCCCTGTCCTTATGAGTTTAGCATTTTCACGGATAAAATTGTGCTGACCAACTGGCCGTCTATCAAACATCTTGTTTGTAGTGTCAACTTTGGCTTTGACATTCATCGGTGGCTTGGTAACTTGAGGTAACCCATTGATATCATACAACCAGTACATGTCCGGTGTCTGGAAACAAAGAGAGGAGAAATTTCACATGAAACATTCAAGGAGTGAGAGAATACCTTCTCTCTTCTCCATGCAAGGTATGGGAAAGGTACAAAACTGAAAGTGTGCCGGTAATAGATAATTAACATGGAAAATAAATTCAGGAAAGCATTTGGTTTTATGAATTAAGAACCACGGGGCACCTGGGTGACCAGCTGGTTAAGCATCCAACTCTTGATTCCGGCTCAGGTCACAATTTCATGGTTTGTAGGATCGAGCCCTGCATCGGGCTCTGTGCTGTCAGTGCAAAGCCTGCTTCGGATTCTCTCTCCCCCTCTCTATGCCCTTCTCCTCCTCCCTCTCAAAATAAATAAACATTAAAAAAAAAAAAAAAAGAACCACTCACTAAAAGGTCCCTCAGAGATAGAGGTCTGCACCAAGGGTGAACTCAGCATCCATATGATCTAAGGGGAAGCAATCTATTTTCTTTGCATGAAACTGTTGCCCAGCATGAACTACATAACTAATGGAAACCATGCCTTCCAAGATGAACTTATCCATGAGAATTTAACTGTGGCTATAGAACGGACTGGTAAAATATGTCGAGCTTCTGTTTTTTTAGATTATGAAAGTCTATAAATAATACAACCATTTGAAATTACTGAGCATTGTATAAAATCATTAATGACAGTCATAATCTAAATCCGTTAGTACCACTTAGGGATTTCTTTAAAGATCCATCGTTTTTGTTTTTTTTTCTGTATATATGCACAGGACGGCAGAAGTGAATTACAAAGCCTAGCATTTTCTGCATGTTTATGTTCATACTTAAATCCCACTGCTCTTGCAGAATTTCCTGATGCTGTGTTTATCTAGGCCTTCTTCCCCACGATAAGATTAGGATCACGTGTGTTCCGAAAACTCATTCAGGATAAATCCAGGATAAGTGAATATTGCAATAACATGAGTCAGGGTGTAAGGGGTAATGTGATATCCATCGAAGAATGTTAAGTGCAGGATTTTCTTGCACACCTGGAAAGCCCCTATTTTAGTCGTTAACTGGCTCTTCCATCCAGTGCTCATAGTAATTGTGTATTCAGAATCAAAGAGGTAAAAGCGGAACCAAAAACTATACTATAACTGGGTTAAACAGTTATCGGGCTCAAACAGAGCCCGATACTATAACTTCACATAAGGATGTTCGATTGGTGTAAAAACACCCCCAACTCTCTAGCCCCATTGATGTAAATAGTCTACAGTGTGTCTTCCATACTATTTTCCATAGAAATTCTGTAAGATGAAATTCCAGTTGCCCACTATGGTAATTGACTTGATAAAGCACTCTTTATTTGTTTTTATTCCTTTTCTGTCTCACATCTTGGCTTCCCTGCATCTGTTTCTTTAGATCACATAGCAAATGTGCTACTTGGATTTGAATCCTTATTTTGGATTTTTGCTTAAGAGGAAATACAAACCAAGATATATATTATATACATATTATATATATATATATTATATACATATAATATATATATATATTCCATTTCTTACAGTTTTATAACAATGATTTATTCCCATAAAAGCAATGTATTTATATACATATTACTTATGTCTGGTTATGTCTCTAGCTATAACAGGTCCATCTATGTTACTTTTGCACAAACATGTTTTATCTTGGATAATTTTGGTAGCTTTCACATTTTTGTGTAAACTACTTAAGATTTATTATGTCAACCATGGAAAGTTTAGTGGACTACCTATTCTCTTTGAGTGACATTGCTTTTTGTAAACAGTCTGACCAAGTTACTTAAGTCTCTCAAAACTAGTGCTATATGCCTTCTTTAATAGTGGGGAAAAGGCAGTTTTTAATCATTCTAAATATGGTTTAATTGAAAGAGAACTTATGAAGCTTGCTAATTTAGTTGTTGAAGTTTGTGTTCACACTGAAGTGTTCTTAAAGATCTTAATTTTTGTTTCTAAGTAAAGCACAATGAAGATCATATGTTTCATATATAAGTATTAATTGATTTAATGCTTAACATCAATAGCTTAAAAGATGATAATACCATATGCAGGGTAATTTTTATTTAGATAAAGAAACTTTAAGACTTCTTCACATTTATCATGTGAGACATCATGTGAGACGTCATGTGAGACACCGTGTGAGACATCATTAAGAGTAGGGTTTTGAGTCAGAAAGACAATGTTTGAATCATGATTTCAAAATCATTGATTTGCTATCTGCAATAACTTTTATGAATCTCGAGGGCATTATGCTCAGCATAAAAAGCCAATCTCAGAAGGTCACACAGAGTATGATTCCATTCATGTAATGTTCTAGAAATTAGAAAATCAAAGAGATGGAGAAAAGATTAGCAGTTGCTGCAGTAAAGGAGGAGTTATGGTATTGGACGTGACCATAAAGAGCATGACACAGTTTCTACAATGTTACCAATTCTGTCAGTTGTGTTGGAAGAGTTCTGTATGTCAGTTGTGATTGTAGTTATACAGATCTACACATGAGTTCAAATTGTCTAGAAATACACACACACACACACACACACACACACACACCACATATACGTGGAGGAAGAAGACCTCTAGCTTAGTTAATAATGTTTTGTCAATGTCAATTTCCTTCTTTTGATATATTACTGTAGCTCTATAAAATCTCACCATTGGGAAAAGCTGGGAGAAGTATTCATAGGACTTTATGTACTATTTTTGCAACTTCTTATAAGTTAATACTTTTTTAAGTTAAAAAATATGAGACGCGTGAGTCAATTGGAAATTTGAACACTAAATGGCGATTTGATATGTTGTGACACTAAGGGATTATTGTTAATTTTCAGATGTGATAAAGGTATCATGGTTATGATTTTGGTCTTTTAGAGATTAATAGGAAATAGTTGAAGATAATATGATGTCTGGGATTTTCTTCAAAATAATATGGAATATGGGGAAGGGGGTGGGAATACACTTGAAGTGACCCTGATTTGATAAGTGTTCACCCTGGATGATGAGTGTATGTGGAGTAATTATTCACTCTCTTCATATTCACATTTGGAATTTTCCAAAATAAAAATAGAGTCAACAAAAGTGATTTATTCAACACATTCCAATATCAATTTTCCACATAAGCTTTATCAAACTGTACCACTTCAGACTAAATGAAAATTTCATATTTTCATTTGATCCCATATGTCAACTTACTCTCTCACAGAAACCCTTCAATTCTGCTGCCAGTGATTTAATTGTCAAATCAACATAGGGAAAACAGGCACAGCTTATGTTGGGAAGGCCTCCAAAGTAATTCATTTCAAAAATGTCAACTGTGCACTAGGTAAAATAAACATCATTTTCGTTTGTAAACCTGTTTTTAAATATATCATTTAATCCCTTAGAGTAAGAGTATGTCATTATTTCTTAAGAAATAGGTACAATATGATCATTTTAAACCAAGCATCAATACAGCAAAGGGCAATGTGCGGCAAGGCCCCAGAGGCTTTGTATTGTTATTACCTGGGTTGTAAAAACTCCCAGAAAGATGAAAAATATAAACAATTTTCTCAAGAAATATTCAACATTATTCTTTTCTCTATTCATTAAAAGAGCAACAACACATCTTTCTGCCCATTGCACTGCCTAATTAGTGTCTGATTTAGAAGTCTAGTAATCACTTTGGCACCAGTGGTTGTGTCTTGAAACATAACTACACGTCCTTTGTGTCTGTGCTACTGAAAATAGACACTGGCAATAGACATCTTTTCATAAACAGTTTGAAAGCTGTCTTTAGCCTAGAAGCTATTAGCAAAATACATGTGTGAAATCTTATGGAGAAATTTTGCTTGCTGAATAAATTTTCAAAATTGTGTTTACCTTAACTTTATTAAGATGATCACTTGAGCAGACTTTTATATTAATGGCCCACTTTACATTGTTTTTCTCAATTAAAAATAAATTTTATCTTCTATTTAATTTTCTTCATTTTATTTATTTGTTTATTTATTTATTTTGAGAGAGCACAAGAGAGCAGGGGAGGGGCAGAGAAAGAGAGGGAGACAGAGAGAATCCCAAGCAGGCTCCACACTGTCAGCATGGAGCCCGACACAGGGCTCGAATCCACGAACCACAAGATCATGACCTGAGTTGCAATCGAGAGGCAGATGCTTAACTGACTGAGCCATCCAGGCACCCCTAATTTCCTTCATTTTAGACTTTAACATTTTGGCAATACCTTATGGCTTCATCAAAGATTCCAAAATCTCTATCTCAAATCACCTGAAGTTCTTGAATAGGTTATTACAGAAAACAATATGTGAATATACAAATCACTTTACCTGTATTGCTAATGTTGCTTTGTACTTCCTACTGTACATTTGGGGTTTAAAACCCACAATGATGAGAGTTCCTTCAGTGTCAAAAGGAAGAAGTTTTCCAACCTTAGGTTTTACAAAAAACGCAGGATCGCTGCCAGGTAGGAAGTATGCAGTGAATGGCTCAGGATTTCTAGAACAAAAATACAAATAGTAACCTTTAAGTTTTATCATTACTCTTTGTGAGAACTTGATGGATAGAGTTTATATCCTGTTGCACAGGACTACAGTTAAACATTAATGCTGCCATGCATCTGTGAGCCTGATGCTTGCTACTTTATCATGGTGAGGAGGCATTTTTAAAATTACTGAACAATGTCATTCTTCCCAGGGTGACAAGATGGAATTCTAAAGATTTTTTTAAATTATGTCTTATGTTTTTATTGTACAAAGAATAAAATGCTGTCTCTATAAAAATGTGGAGAAGTCAATGTCCCAAATTAAAATGCAATCATTTGTAAATAAATTCATATCTAAAATGCATGGCTAGAACAGCCATCAGGAAGCCTTTGTTTTTATGACTATTCCAATGTGATTGCTCACTTTCCTTTAGCTTTCCACTTGTGAAGTGAGATGAAAGTACTTTGCAGGTTTATTAAAAGATTCTTGAGCCTGAAGAGGAGTTGCTATGATCTGAAGTGAACGGAGAGGCATTTAGGATTCAAGTGACCATTTTCACATTAAGGTTGATTATATCTGAGATGAGGACTGAGAGAGAAGTTGAGAAACTCCTCTGGTAGAATAAAGCAGGGGAGGAGCACGCTGCATGGCAGGCTGTACATGAGGAATTTTGTAACCAAAATGACAGGGGAGATGCAAGTAGAAGGCAAAGAACGGTTTCCTAGAACAGATCCAACAGTGAATCACAGAAAAGGAGGTGTGAGATTCTGGTCGGGACTCAGTGATCCATCCAGCAAATGTATTGAGTATCATCGCAGAGGGTTTGAGAAAGTGGACTATGGATATGGATGGCCTGGACTGGAATCCCAGCTCCATCTAAGTGCATAACTTGAAACAACTTACCTTTTTGGACCTCAGTTTTCATACCTGTTCAATGAAGGTAATAACCCCTATAAAGCAATTAGCTCAGTACCTGACATGTGGCAAATGCTCTATATGGATTAATCAATATTAATACAGTCAGTCATTATGATTGTTGTTTTTAAAAATTTGTTTTTACATTTTTTATTTATTTTTGATAGAGGGAGAGACAGAGCACAAGTGGGGGAGGAGCAGAGAGAGAGAGAGGGAGACACAGAATCTGAAGCAGGCTCCAGGCTCTGACCTGTCAGCACAGAGCCCGACATGGGGCTTGAACTCACAAACCGCAAGATCATGACCTGAGCCGAAGTCAGACACTCAACCGACTGAGCCACCCAGGCGCCCCTATTGTTGTTTTAAAACATCTTACTACCAGTGCTAGGCAATGATGCATGATGCAATAAATAAGATGAATGTATACAACAGAATACTCAGGGGTTCTGGTGGAACAGAAGACCCAGAACCTCTTTCCTCCCAAGCAACAACAATACAAAGATCAATTCCAATTGTGAGACATTCAGAAACCAGTTGAGAGGCTTCTGTCTTCCAGGGGAGCACAAAATCAGCTGTTTGGAAGTCAGTAGAAAAATCTGTGGCATGCTCTCAGCACAGTCTGCCCTCCTCACCAGTGCAACACCACATGATTAGGAAGAAATTCTCAGTTTCCATTTCTCCCCGGGGAAGGAAACAGAAGGGTGGACCAGATAACCAACAATTGGACTTCTGGTTGGAATGTGAGGACAGCTGCCCAAGAGACTGGCTTCTGTCTTGCTTATCTTGAAGTCCTGATGGGACCTGACACACTGGAGATGCATGGGGGCTTCTAAGAACAAAGTGGGCAGGGTGGTAGTGCTCCAGAGGTGCCAGGGTAGAGCAGACAGAAATTGTACAGCTCAAAATCTTCTCCCTAAGTGTGGAAAAAGAAGAGTGGAACATGTGTCCAATTTTCTGGATTTTCAGTGTGCTGCTCAAGGTTCTGGTTTCTATCTTGTCTCAGAAAACTGACAGAACGTGGCAAAATCTAGATGCCTGGAGGCTGCTGAGGGGGAAAATAAAGATCTGGGTGGTGTGCTGCTGCTTCAGAGTGCCCGGAGTATAGAAGACAGAGAGCAAAAGAGCAAGAAGCTAAGAACTGAAAAAAAAAAAAAAAAAAAAAAGGAAACTAGCAAACTCCTTGAATTAGTAATCTTCACACACAAGTTCAGAGAGATATACTCACAAAAAAAAATCTGAGAGGTCCCCAGGATCCCCACTTGGTCTAAGTGGTGAAGATCTTTCCCTGAAAGAAGCTAGTCCATAAAGACCGAGAGAGATAGCTATTTTTCCAAATGTGTGGATACCAACACGAAGTTAGAAAGAACATGAAGAAACAGGAAAAAATTACCCAGTTAAAGAAACAAAAGAGACCTCTAGAAACACACCATAAAGAAATGAAAGTATGGGAATTAGTGACCAATTATTCAAAATAACTGTCATGAAGATGTTCGACACTTTCAGGAAAACCATACATGAACAAAACAAAGAGGCAGAAAATATAAAAAAGCGCAAACAATTTTAGAGCTGAAGACGGCAATAACTGACCTGAAAAATTCACTAGAGGGGTTCAACCATGGATATATATGATCAAGCAGAAGGAATTAGGGAGTTCAAAGACATGTCATTTGAAATTATTCAGTTAGAGGAACAAAAAGAAAAATAAATGAAACAGAGTAAATAAAATCTAAATGACTTATATAACAACATCAAGTGGACCACTATACATGTAATGAGTCTCAAAAGAAGAGGGAAATGAGGGCAAGAAAACTTACTAAAAGAAATAATGTCAAAAAACTCCCAAATCTGAGGAAGGAAAGAAACATAGACTCATGAAGTCCAACATATTCCAAATGGGATGAAACTAAAGAACTCCACAATGAAACACACAATCAAAATGTCAACAGTTAAAGACAAAAAGATAATTTTGAGAGGAGCAAAGGAAAAAAGGATTCCTCATATACAAGGCCACCCTTGTAAGACCATTAGCAGATTCCTCAGTAGAAACCTTGTAAGCCTGAAGTGAGTGGGATGATATATTCAAACTGCTGCAAACAAACTGTCAACCCAAAATACTATATCTAGCAAAACTGTCCTTCAAAAATGAAGAAGATAAAGAATTTCTTGATAAACAAAAGCTGAGGGAGTTAATCACCATTAGACATGTCTTACAAAACATACTAAAGGGAGTCCTTCAAATTAAAATGGAAAGATGTTAAACAGCAACACAAAAGTATTTGAAAGTCAAAGCTCACTGGTAGGGGTAAATACAAAGAAAAATACACAACACTGAATACTGTAATGGGGGTATACGAACCTTTTTTTTTTAATTTTTTTTTTATTAAAAAAAAATTTTTTTAATGTTTATGTATTTTTGAGACAGAGAGAGACAGAGCATGAACGGGGGAGGTTCAGAGAGAGGGGGAGACACAGAATCCGAAGAAGGCTCCAGGCTCTGAGCTGTCAGCACAGAGCCTGACACGGGGCTTGAACTCACCGACTGTGAGATCGTGATCTGAGCCGAAGTCGGACGCTTAACCGACTGAGCCACCCAGGCGCCCCTACGAACCATTTTTTAATTGTGGCATAGAAGTTAAAAGACAAAAGTACAAAAAATAAAAATTATAAAACGTATTAATCGTACACAATATAAAATGTGTAATCTGTACATCACTAACAAAGTATAGAGATTTTGTATTCAGTTAAAGTGGTTATTAGCTTAAGAGAGATTTTTTTTAACCTGTGAGTTGTTTTATGTAATCTTCACTGTAATCACAAACACCTATGGAAGATACCAAAAAGAAAAATGAGAAGGGTATCAAAGTGTGTCACTAAAAAAAACCATAAAACTACACAAGGGAAGACAGCAACAAAGGAAAAGATGGACAAAAGAACATAGAGAAAACAACAAAATGACAACAGTAAGTCCTTCCCTACCAATAATTATTTTAAATATAAAACAGACACCCCAGTCACAAGACACAGAGCTAATTGAATAAAAAACAAGATCCAAGTATATGCTGTCTACAAAAGACTAACTTTAGATTTAAAGATACACATAAGCTGAAAGTTAAAGGAAGGAAAGAGATATTCCATGCAAATGGTAAACAAAAGAGAGTGTGGATAGCCTTACTTATATTAGGCAAAATAGACTTAATAAAACTTTGTAACCAGAGACAAGGACATTATATAATGACAAGATCAATTCATAAGAATGATATAATAATTATACATGTCTATATATATATGCCCAACAGCAGAGCACTTAAATGTATGTACAAAAGATTGACAGAATTAAGGGAGAAATAGACAAATAGAATAATAGAAATAACATCATATTCAACACTGAAAAGCCAAAGCTTTTCCTCTAAGACCACTATCTCTGTTAGCAGATGACATAATCATATATGTAGAATGATTACACAAAAAATCTCTTAGGACTAATAAATGAAGTCAGTAAAGTTGTAGGATATAAAATCAATATGTAAAAATCAGTTGCATTTTTATACAATAGCAATGAACTATTTGAAAAAAGATGGAGACTTCAATACCCCATTTACAATAATGGATGGGAAACTCAGAAGATCAATAAGAAAAAAGAAGACTGGAACAACACTACAGACCAAATGGTCTGACAGATATATACAGAACATTCCATCCAACAGCCACAGCATTTACATTCTACTCAGGTGCACATAGAATAATCTCCAGGGCAGATCAAAGGTTAAGTCACAAATCAAGCCTGAATAAACTTAAGAAGACTGAAATTATACCAGCTATCTTTTCCCACCACAATGGAATAAAACTAGCTATCAAGAGCAGAAGGAAAACTGGGGAATAAACAAATGTGTGGAAATTAAACAACGAACTCTTGAACAACCAAGGAGTCAAAGAAGAAATCAAAGACATATTAGAAAATATCTTGAGACAAATGAAAATGAAAATACAACATACCAAAGCCTATATAATGCAGCAAAAGTAGTACTTAGAGGGAAGTTTGTGGTGAAAAAAAGCCTACATTAAAAAAGAACAAAGATCTCAAGTAATCAACTTAATTCTACACCTCAAGGTGGTAGAAAAAAAAGAACTCAACCCAAAGTTAGCAGAAAGTAGGAAATAATAAAGATGAGAGCAGAAATAAAACAAAGAAAGAATTAAGAAAATCAACCAAGAGTCAAACTAAGAGTAGGTTTTTTGAAAAGATCAACAAAATTGACATTGAGCTAGACTAAGAGTGAAGACTCAAATAAGTAAAATCATAAATGAAAAAGGAGATGTTACAACTGATGCTCCAGAAATAAAAAGAATCATAAGAGACTGTATGAACAATTATATGCCCAAAAAATTGTATAACTGAGAAGAAGGGAATAAATTCCTAAAAAAATGCAATCTACCAAGACTGAATCATGAAGAAATAAAAAATCTGAACAGATCTATCAATACTAAGGAGACTGAATCAGTAATCAAAATCCTCCTAACAAAGAAAAGCCCAGGACCAGATGGTGACTTCTACCAAATATTTGAAGAAGAATTAACACCAATCTATCTCAAACTCCTCCAAGCTAGTGCAGAGCAGTGAATACTTCCAAACTTAATTTATTTATAGCAATATTATCCTGATATCAACACCAGAAAAAGACACAAGAAAAGAAAACTACAGGCCAACATCCCTGATGAATATAGATGCAAAAATCCTCAACAAATACCACCAAATGGAATTCAACTGCACATTAATAGGATCATATACCATGTCCAAATAGGATTTATCCATAGAATATAAGGAAGGTCCAACATAAGAAAGTCAGTATGATAAACCACTTTCACAGAATGAAGGATAAAAAATACATAATAATCTCAATCTATGCAGAAAAAGCATTTGACAAAATTCAACACCTTTCTATGATAAAAACACTCAACAATCTAGGAATAGAAGGAAATTACTTCAACATAATAAAGGTCACATATGAAAAGCCCACAGCTAACATCATACTCAACACTGAAAAGCCAAAGCTGTTCCTCTAAGACCACTATCTCTGTTAGCAGATGACATAATCGTATATGGAGAATGATTACACAAAACATCCGTTAGGACTCTGTTAGGATTCTGTTAGAATTCAGCAAAGTTTCAAGATATAAAATCAACATGTAAAAATCAGTTGCATTTTTATACAATAGCAAGAAACTACTTGAAAAAAATTGAAAAACCATCCCATTTAAAAGAGCATGAAAAAGAATAAAATATTAGAAATAGATTTAACCAAGGAGGTTAGAGATCTGTACACTGCTATAAGATAATGTTGAAAGAACTTGAAGAAGAAACAAATAAATGGAAAGATGTCCCTATGTTCATTGACAGGAACAATTTAATGTTGCTAAAATGTCCATACTACCCAAAGCAATCTAAGTAATCTACAGAATCAATGCAATTCCCACCAAAATCCCAATGTCATCTTTTATTTATTTAATTAAAAAAATTTTTTTTCAACGTTTTTTATTTATTTTTAGGACAGAGAGAGACAGAGCATGAATGGGGGAGGGGCAGAGAGAGAGGGAGACACAGAATCGGAAACAGGCTCCAGGCTCTGAGCCATCAGCCCAGAGCCTGATGTGGGGCTTGAACTCACGGACCGCAAGATCATGACCTGGCTGAAGTCGGATGCTTAACCGACTGTGCCACCCAGGCACCCCTCCAATGTCATCTTTTAAAGAAATAGGAAAAAAATTGTAAAATCCACATTTAGTGTCAAAGGATCCTGAATGGCAATAAAAAAAAAAAAATAGTCTTTTCAATAAATGTGGCTGGAAAAACTGGATAACCACATGCAGAAGAATGAAATTGGATCCCTATCTTACACTGCACACAAAAATCAACTCAAAATGGATGAAAGACATAAATATAAGATCTAAATCCCATAAAAACAAACTGTGAAAAAAAAAGAAGAAAACACTGGGAAAAAGCGTCTTGTCTTGGAAATGATTGTTTAGATACGACATCAAAAGCACTGGCAACAAAAGCAAAAATAAAGAAGTGGGACTATATCAAAAGAAAAAAATTCTGCACAGCAAAGGGAAAAATCAACAAAATGAAAAGGCAACCTATGGAATTGGAGAAAATATTTGTAAATCATGTATCTGATTGGGGGCTAATATCCAAAATATATAAGAAATGGGGGCGCCTGGTTAGCTCAGTCATTAAATGTCCGACTTCAGCTCAGGTCATGATCTCATGGTTCATGGGTTTGAGCCCCATGTTGGGCTGTATGTCGACAGACCACATGCTGGAGACTGCTTCAGATTCTGTGTCTCCCTCTCTCACTGTCCCTTTCCCACTTATGCTCTCTCTCTCTCTCTGCCTCTCAAAAATAAAAATAAACAGTAAAAAACCACAAAATATATAAGGAACTAATGCAAGTCAAGAGCAAAAAACAAACAAACAAACAAACAAACAAACCCTCAAATAACCTTGTTAAAAATGGGCACAGGACCTAAATAGATGTTTTTTGCAAAGAAGACATACATATGGCCAACAAATATATGAAAAGAATGCTCAGCATCACTAATCATCAGGGAAATGCAAATCAAAACCACAATGAGATATCACCTCACCCCTGTTGAAATGGATATTATCAAGAAGTAAAAAAATAAGTGGCATGCATATAAAGGGAACACTTGTATGCTGTTGGTGGGATTTAAAAATGGTACAGCCATTATGGAAAATAATAAGAAGTTTCCTCAAAAAAGTGAAATTGAATTACCATATGATCCAGCAATCCCACTTCTGGTTATACATCTAAAGGAAATGAAATCAGTATCTTAAAGAGATTTCTGCATTCCCATGTTTATTGCAGCATTAGTCATAATAGCCAAGATATAGAAATAACCTAAGTGTCCAGCAACAGATGAGTGGATAAAGAAAATGTGGTTTATATATAAAGTGGAATATTATTAAACCATAAAGAAAACAGTTAAACATTGTCATTGCAACAACATAGATGAACTTGAAGGACGTTATGCTACGTAAAATACACCAGATGCAGAAAAACAAATTCTACATGATCTCACATATAAGTAGAAGCTAAAAAAAGTAGAACTCATATAAGCAGAGTACAACAGTGATTGCCCAGGGGCTGGGGATTGGAAGAAATGGGAGGATTTTGGTTAAAGGGTACAAACTTTCAGACAAGGATAAATAAATTCTGGAGATCTAATGTACAGCATGGAGACTATAGTTAATAATGTATTGTATACTCAAAATTTACTAAGACGGTGAATCATTAGTGTTCTTGCCACACACAAAAAAGGTACCTATGTGAGGTGGATAGGTTAATTACTGTGATTTGGAGAATCATTTCACAATACATATGTATATCAAATTGTTGAGTTGTACACCTTAAATATATACGATGTTTATTTGTGAATCATACCTAAGTAAAGTTGGAAAAAATTGAAAAAAAATTAAAAATAACAACCTTAACAGTAAAGAATAAACTTCTGATAGAAGAATTGCGAATCCCAGTTATGACAGATACTTATAGAAACTAACCCTTCAAGTATGCGGCATTTCTTAAATTATACTGTTCAGGAGGGTGCCTATTTTGCTTACATCTGCCAAAGTTAACGCTGGCTATAAACCTCTAAAGGAACAGAAATATTGATCAGTGTCCCCAGGGCTACTGATACTGAAAATTTAGCTCGGAGGTTTGACATGTTCTCTAGCCTACCACAACTCAGAACAGTCTGAATGTGAGGTTGGTAGGATACCAAGCTGAGATAGGATGTGAAGAAGGGTTTCTCTGTTGAGGTGTCAATTGGAGGAGAGGAGACAGGAGCTGAGGCATCTTATCTAAATGGACACTCTGCCTACTACACATTACCAAAGCTGGTAATTCGCTTTGTTCTTTGCAGTGATTGTGTAAAGATGTGTGTTTGTGCGTGTGTGTGTGTTTAGGTAAAGTGGATACAGTGATACCTATTTAGTAGTATCTTAAAAATTAAATACTTCTATACATGCTAAACATTTAGTTGGAATGAAACACATATTTACTATTTTGTTTACTGTGTTGTTCTTATGTAGAGCAGCAGAGGAATAAGAAAAATGGGGTGATAACGAATATTAACTTAAGTGGACTCATATTGTCCTGTATTTAACACAGCTGTGATCTTTACTGAAAACC
The DNA here is from genome assembly GCF_016509475.1 of Prionailurus bengalensis. Taxonomy (NCBI): domain Eukaryota; kingdom Metazoa; phylum Chordata; class Mammalia; order Carnivora; family Felidae; genus Prionailurus; species Prionailurus bengalensis. The sequence goes on along the minus strand of NC_057361.1, from coordinate 32,167,635 downwards.
CATTATTTTCAGGGTTTTTTTTTAAATAACAATATCACTAAGAACAATAGATCAGCTGTTTTGAAGCTCTGAATTCTCCTATGTGTTTCTCTGAACTCTTCAGAACATTTTGCATCTCTAAATCATCATACCCACAATTATCCCTCAACAAACTATGGTCTTTTTAATTTTTTTAATGTTTATTTATTTTTGAGACAGAGAGAGAGAGAGAGAGAGAGAGAGTACGGGGGAGGGGCAGAGAGAGGGGGAGATGCAGAATCCGAAGCAGGCTCCAGGCTCTGACCTGTTAGCACAGAACTAGATGCAGGGCTCGAACCCAGGAACTGTGAGATCATGACCTGAGCTGAAGTCAGACACTCAACCGAATGAGCCACCCAGGTGCCCCAAACTATGGTCCTTTTAAATAGTGAAAATATAAAATGAACTGTATTTCTTAAAATAGCCTTTCTTGGCTCCTTCTCTTTCCTCTTTGCCTGGAGATTCTATGTTGTAGGGATTAATTTAAGAGACAGAATAGCTACCACTTCATGGCTTGCCATACAGTATTTTCTGCTCTTTTCCCTTCCCTGTATGCTCAGCAAACAAGAAAAATGGGTAGTCATTAGGGCACAGAGTCATTTACCTTCAGAACTTACTTCACTCTTGATAACTGAAAAAAAAAAAAAAAACCAAAAACCAAAAACAAAAAAAAACACCCAAAAAGAACAAAAAACAGGAGATGCTGAGTTGGTTTGTGGGGAAGCTTGTCAAATGCTGAATATGGTTAGGTCAATCTGTCTTCCTGACCCATCTTGTTTCTTTTTCACACGTTCCCCCACTAATTTCATAGATCTTCTGAATGACTTGAGATTTCTAACACCTAACCAGGTATAGCCTCCTCAGAGATGGGAAGTAAACTGGATATAGTCAGTAGCTTGTCTACATCAATGAGTCACCTAATATAAATGTAAAGACAGACTTGGTACAGCATAGTTTTCAAATGCCCTAGAAAATTGATCCATGAAGAGAAAATAAATTCACCCCCTTCTGCTGCTTGGTATGTTGCCCACCATGATCTGAGCCTTGTCACTCAAGAAGAATTCCAGCTGGTGATGATATCTAGAAGGAACCTGGGGAGAGTTTATTGACTTAGAAGACGCTTAAAATACTCAAGGAAGTAGATTCCACTATAGCATACTGACACATTCTTTTAACACTTCTGCCATTGAAATGTGAGGCCTACGTTCTGTTCCCTTTCATAAATCCAAGCCAGCATAGTGACTCTCTTGTAACCAACAGGATGTAGCTGAAGTGATGTTGCATAACTTCTAGGTCAATGTCAGAAAATGCCATGTGGTTCTTGTGGAATGCATACTGTGAGGAAGAAGTCACCATGTACAAAATCCACCTACTTGAGACACACGTTATATAGACACTACATGTAGGCACTATTTGCCAACGAGAGCTGCACTGTTAGCCAACAACTAGCATTCACAGCCAACTGTCAGTGTTAACCATTTTGATCGGCTAGCTCAATCATGCCTTCAGATGACTGTAGACATGATCAATATGTGATTGCACCTTCATGAGAGAGCTTCAATCATTAAAATGTACCAAAAATGTATCCCAAATCTGCACACTAAATGTGTTTAATGAGGACAATTTTATTTTCTGTTGAATCTTTAAAAAAATCCTCCTGTGTCAATAATATAAGGGTTGCATTATTACATCTTCAGAGTGGCAACTGAATAAAGTTAAAATCTATACTTTAGAAAATATTCTGTTGGCATTTTTGGATATTTCAGTAACTTTAATTCATTTACTCAATATAAGAGGGCTGTCAGAGTTCAGCACATAAGAATCAAATTTTATTTCATATTTTGAGTGCATTTGACATATATGATGATATGTCCTAAAATTTCTGAGAAATGCTATCATCCACTAGGAAAATGTTTATTGAAATCTATAAAAATACAGGTATATTTAAGATTTCTGTTGAGACTCTCTTGGCACTTAATGCTTCTGGAAATACATTATAATAAAAGATATTAGCTGCTTCTAATTTTATTTTTATTTTCAAAAAATTTTTAGCTGCTTCTAATCTTACATAAAACACTTGAAAGAATATCTGTAATATTAATTAAAACTGAACGCAGAAAAGAATTGTAAAGAAGAATGATTGTTTCACTTTTGCTTCTTCTACACAAATACATTGCCGTAATTGCCTTATTCTCTGACTTAAAAAATATACAAGGGCATAAAAAAACTGTATTGTTTTAGAAACTTAATCATATGCCACACAGTTTCTGTTGTAGCATTAAAAAAAAACCCTCAAGATATTAAAAAAAATCAAGATGCCCAGTGAAAACACAAAAGTAAATTCAATGGCAGTTCGAAGAAATTGATTTTGTAACTGTCTTACTTTTTTCCAAACACCAACTGAAAGTATGAAAGTATGTTCCAAATCAGTTGGGATTGAATTGAGAAAAAAGTTAATGTAAAGAAATCAAGAAAGTGAGAACTGAGCTCCTAATTTATTACTTTGAGAAGGCTGAGTAAAACATAGATGCAATGTTGACCTTGTATCATAAAAAATATCAGGTTCAGCATATCTGTAAAATATTTTTACAGATATGGTCAGAGCCTATATACAAATTAGGATATTTTCCAAGACATTGGGGGAAATGAATCATATTGGTATCTGAATTAAAATGGATATTCAGTAGGATGTAACATGCATAGTCTTTCCTCCTTCTGACAGTAAACATGGGCCTTGGAAGAGAGACCTCTTCCACTAACTATGCAAATGCAAGGGGTTTCCAATTAGATCTGGAGAGAAAATAGACCAATGAGAGTAATTTTTCAATTTAGGCGAAATAATCATGATGCTATTCTTCCAGAAAACTCATACATTTCATTTTATATCTTTATTGAGTGTTTTCCTTTATAAGTATACACCAAATTTTCAGACTTTTAAAACTGTAATCTCTTATAACTGATTATTGAATTATATAATTGTAGCTGTCAAAAGCAATTCCAAATAAGGCAATGAAGGATGGAATTTGTGTTATTTTGAATTCACATGCTTTCGTTTCTACGTTTTCATTAAGTTAAATACAGGATAATATTACACAGTGATTAATTAATATTAACAAGGATAGAATACAATGGCTCAGATAGTCTGAACTCTATGAATTATTTATTTCCCACAACTGGGAAAGAATAAAGATCATTTTACTCATTAAAGGCCCATACAGGTTATGAAATCAGTTCACTTTCTCATATTTTAGGGAGCCATTCTTGCTTCTCTTTAGTTAATTTTCACCTGTAAGGGAAACATGTTGTAGATCATCTAAAACAGACCTGTAATAATGAAGACTGTGGGCAAAGCCCAAGTGTTGTGCAGGCCAGATGTACATATAAAACAGGATGAAGGAAAATGGATTTCCTGCTCAAGAGGCAATTTTCTCAGAGTAAACAATTATGATATTAAAATTTCTTGCCTGCCAATAAACAGAAAGTCATTTTTGCACTCCTGATTGCAAAGGTGATAGTTTAAAACTGACCAAAATGAGAAAGTTATACAGGCCAATCAGTAAAGAATATTTATTAAGTTATTAGAAGAGCAGAGCTCTAATCATGCCCATAACTGTGTTTATTTGTAGCTGATTGAGCCATTAAAAATTTTCTTGATTACAGTAAACAATTTACTTTGCAAAGACACCAAATATATGGATGTCATGGTTTTATGCAGTAAATAGGGATACAAATAGACACTTCTTAACAAACTATGACTGAACTTTAAAAAATGTTTTTAAAAGTTTTACAAGATTTTTCAATAGAAACCACAAATAATTATGTATTTACCAGAAACCTAAGAAATGCATCAAGCATTTGTTTTGTTCCTAAGTACATTTTGAGGCAAATTTATATTAAATAATCACTGTTACTTATTGTCATGGAAACCAAAATACTTGGGGTTTTCATTCTTTCAAAGCATACTTGTTAAGCATCTCTTATTCATCATCTAATAATTGTCTGGCACTGACCAAGACAGTCCTAGTCCCTCTCTTCATTGAACTCAAGCTAATGGAGACAGTAGACATTAAATGACAAGACTCATAAGCAAACTTCTGAAAACTAAAATCAAAGAAAACATCTTGAAAGAGACTAGAGAAAATGCAATGTTACCTACAGGGGAACAACAATTTAATGACAGCACATTTCTCCTCAGAAACCATGCAAGCCAGAAGGAAGTGGCACAATATTTTTCAACTAATGAGAGAAAAGAACTCTGAACCATGAATTCTATATCAAACAAAAATATTCTTCAATAATGAAGGGAGAGTAAAGACAGGATCAGATTGAGGAAAGCTAAGTGAATGTGTCACTAGCAGAGCTAACCTTACAGAATAGTTAAAGGAAGTTCTTTTAACAAAAATAAATGAAAATAGAAGGAGGCTGGTTCTTCAGGAGGAAAGAAAAACAATGGAGTGAGGAAAAATAGGGGTAAGTGCAATGGACTATCCTCATGAGTTTTTACAATTATATTTTACAAGTGAAGCAAAAATTATAGCATCATCAGGCATGATGCTCAATATATATAATGACAATATTTAAGACATTTACATTTAAAAAGTGAGGAGGGTGAAGGAAGCAAATGAAAATGAAGTTTACATACTTACCTCAAGGTAGAAAAATGTCTATAGCAGTAGACTGAATTGTTGCATATGAATATGGTAATATTGACATCAACTACTAAAAACAAACTATGCAATGACACATATATTTAAAAAACTATAGGTAAATAACAACGGATTCTAAAAACAGTTCAGATTACCAATAGAAAGGCAAGAAAAGGGAAGTAGAGGAAAGGAAGTGAACAAACAGAATGAATAATAAAATGGCAGAAATAAATTTAAGATATTAATAATTACTTTAGATATTAGTAATGCAAATTCACACCAATGGAAGATAAGAGATTAGCAAAGTGAATCAAAAATAGATGATCAGGGGCACCTGGGTGGCTCAGTCGGTTAAGTATCTGACTCTTGGTTTCGGCTCAGGTCATGATCTCACAGTTTCGTGAGTTTGAGCCTCACGTGGAGCTCTGCACTCACAGTGTGGAGCCTGCTTGGGATTCTTTCTCTCCCTCTCTCTCTGCTCCTCCCTCCCTCCCTCTCTCTCAAAATAAATAAACTTAAAAAAAACTGATTTAAGAAAAACAGATGATCAAACTAGATGCTGCCTATAAGAAATTTACTTCAAATTAATGACATAGGTAGATTAAAAGTAAAAGGATGAGAAACATTATACCATGGAAACATTTATTTCTTAAAAAGCAGAAGTAAAGCAGTAGTAATATCTATATTAATATCAGGTAAAATAGTAATATCTGTATTAGTATCAAATAAAATAGACTTCAAAGCAATACATTTATCAAAGAAAGATATATGATAAAGAGTAAATACACCAAAAATGATGCAGAAATCCTATGTTTGCATATCTGCATGTACCAAATATCAGAACTTTAAAAAGACATAGAGTAACACCAGAAAAAAAGAAATAGATTATGAATTAGAAATACAATTGTGAAACAGAAATACGATTATGCCTAGAGATTTCAATACTTCCCCCTCATCAATTTTTAGAAGCATGGGGCAGAAAATCATCAAAAAAAAAAAAAACCAAAGGAATTGAACAATATGATTGACCTCTAAGCTTTAATACATATTCACAGAACACTCCATCCAACAAAGGAAAAATATTCATTCTTTTCAATAAACATAAAAATGACTTAAATCATAGAGTATGTTCTCTGACCATAATAGAATCAAACTGGAAATCAATAACAGAAAGATAAGAGAAGTCTTCTAAAATATGTGTAAAATAAACCATACTTTTCTTGATTAAAGGGAAGCCCAAAGGAAATCAAAATACATTTAGAAATGAATAAATATGAAAATATAGCATATCAAAATTTGTGAAATGCAGCTAAAGCAGTGCCTAGAGGGAAATCTATCACAATAAATACTTAAAATAGAACAAAGTAAAGATCTCAAATCAATACTCTAAGCTCTGACTTCAAAAAACTAACAAATGATAAAAACAGGAACAACATTAGAAGATGACTGAATAAGATGTCCTTCGCTCATATCTTCCATAAGAACAATAATATGGTATCCATCCATAGACAAAAGTACTTTTGTGGGAGCTTTGGGATCCATGTAGGAGATTGTGCATGAAACTTTGGTGCAGTCTAAGACTGAGGGGAGCCATTTTGAGAATGCAGCTCCATATCCAGGCGACTGACTTGCTGACTGTGGTCATGGCTACAGGGAAGGAAAAAGGTCCCTACCTACCAGGACTCCCCCTGGCAGAGGAGCTGCTGGAAGAGTAAGCATAGGACTCTTAGAAGACATTAAAGGGACATGGATACTACTATGTCACAGACTCTAAGAAACCCACACAGGGATGCCTGGGTGGCTCAGTCAGTTAAGCCTTTGACTCTGGATCTCAGTTCAGGTCATGACCTCGAGATTTGTGAGACTGAGCCCCATATGGGGCTCTGTGCTCATAGCAAGGGGCCTGCTTGGGATTCTCTCCCTCTGTCTCTCTGCCCCTCCCCAGCTTGTGCTCTCTCTCTCTCTCTCTCTCTCTCTCAAAAATAGACATCGGAAAAAAAAAAAAAAGAAAGAAAAGAAAAGAAAAGAAAAAGAACCAATGGGGATACTTCACCTGCAGATCCCCCAGCTAGCCCACAAGCATCCCTAGCACTCTGGGTGCCTTGCCCCCACACATTCTCACCCCATGGTGACTTCCCTGTGTTTGCCCCCTACAGTAGCAAGAGAGAACCTTTATAGGTGGCTAGTGAGTAATGTGCAGAAATCTGCCCAACTCTGAAGGTCTGTAAGTAACCACAAAATTGAACATTCAGCACCACCCAAAGGAAGGTGAAAGGGAGGCTGTCAGCCCTCAGAGTGGCTTGACATGGTGGACAGAATTTTGCCATAACAATAGAGTAAGAGGTATGGAGCAGACATACACATAGAAAAGCACTGAGAAAGACTCAGAATCCCAAGTAGGACTGAAAGAGGTATTTCTTTATTGAAACCAGTCAGTAAAGATGGAGGAGGTGACTGCTACCTTAAATGCCAAGAGAGCAGTATGAGTCAGGAGATTGAATCAGTAACTAAAAACCTGCCAAAAAAGAAAATCCCAGGACCAGATGGTTTCACTGGTGAATTCTACCAAATATTTAAAAAAGAATTAATACCAATCTTTCTTAAATTCTTCTAAAATAATGAAGAAAAAGAAACATTCTCCAACTTATTTTACAAGATCAGCATTACCCTGACGGCAAAGCCAGGTAAGGAAACTACAAGGAAAGAAAACTAAAAGCCAATATTCCTGATAAATATACGTTCAAATATTCTCAACAAAAGACTGGCAAACTGAATTCAACAGTACATTAAAAGTTTCATATGCCACAATCAAGTGGGATTTATCTCTAGGATGCAAAGGTGGTTCAAATAAACAAATTAATAAATATGACACACCACATTAACAGTATAAAAGATAAAAATTACATGATCATTTAAATAGATACAAAAAAGGCATATGACAAAATTCAACATCTTTTCATGATAAAAACTCTCAACAAATTGGATTTAGAAGGAACAAACCTTAACATAATTAAGGCCATATATGACGAGCCCATAGTTAACATCACACTCAGTAGTGAAAGGTTGATAGCTTTTCCCCTAAGATCGGGAATAAGACAAAGGTGCCACTCTTACTGCTTCTACTCAACGCAGTACTGAAAGCCCATGTGAGAGCAATTAGGTAAGAAAAAGAAACAAAAGGCATCCAAGTCAGAAAAGAAGTAAAATCACCTTTTTTCTTACAGATGATGTGATCTTACATATAGAAAATCCTGAAGACTATACCAAAAAATCTGTTAGAATCAATAAGCAAAAATTTTAGGTTACAGGATACAAAATCAACATACAAAAATCAGTTGCATTTCCTTACACTAACAACAAACTATCTGAAAAATAGAGAAAACAGTCCCATTTTACAAGAGCATCTAAAAGAATAAAATACTTTATAATAAATTTAACCAAGGAGGTTAAGGATCTTTACACTGAAAACTCTAAGATTTTGATGAAAGAAATAGACAAATAGGAAGGTATACTGTGTTTAGGGATTGGAAAGATTAATACTGTCAAAATATCCATACAACCAAAGCCATCTATAAAGTCCATGCAATTTCCATCAAAATCCCAATGGCATTTTTCATAGAAATAGAAAAAAAAAAGAATCCTAAAATTTATATGAAACCATAGGAGAACCTGAATAGACAAAGCAATCTTGAGTAGAACAAAGCTGAAGGAATAACATTTTTTAAATTTCAAACTATATTACAAAGCTATCGTAATTAAAACAGTATGGTTCTGGCATAAAAACAGACATGTACAACAGAACAGAATTGGAAGGCCAAAGCCAGAAATAAACTGTCACATATGCTGTCAACTTATACTTGATAAAAGAGCCAAGAATACCCAATGGGGAAAGGACAGTTTCTTAATTAAATAGCTCTGGGAAAACTGGGTAATTATATGCAAAAGAATGAAATTGGACACATAAGCCATTCATGAAAATTAAAAAAAATGGATTAGAGACTTAATTTAGGACTTGAAACTCAGGCGACTGGGTGGTTCACTCAGTTAAGTGTCCGACTTCGGCTCAGGTCATGATCTCGTGGTTTATGGGCTTGAACCCTGTGTTGGGGTCTGTGCTGACAGCTCGGAGCTCGGAGCCTGGAGCCTGGAGCCTGCTTCAGATTTTGTGTCTCCCTCTCTCTCTGCCCCTCCCCCACTTGTGCTCTGTCTCTCTCTACCAAAAATAAATAAATGTAAAAAAATAAAATATTAAAAAAAAAGACCTGAAACTATAAAACTCCAAGAAAACACAGGGAAAATGCTCCTTGGCATTGGTCTTGGAAATGATTTTCCAGTATGACATCAAAAGCATGAGCAACAAAAGCAGAAACAAACAAGTGGGATTACTTCAAACTACAAAGCTTCTGTTCAGTTTTGTAGAATTTTGAGGAACTGGAGGGAATATTTGCAAACCATCTATGTTTAAGAGGGTAATAACCAAAATATATCAGGAACTCATATAACTCAATAGCAAACAAACAAATAATTCAGTTAAAATACGGGCAGAGAACCTGAATAGACATGTTTCCAAAGAAGACATATGGACGGCCAACATGTACATGATGATTACTAACATCAGGGAAATGCAAATCAAAACCACAAGATATTACCTCACACCTGTTAGTCTTATCAAAAAGACAAGAGACAACAAGTGTTGGTGAGGACGTGGAAAAAGGGACCCTTTGAACACTGTTGGTAGGAATGTAAATTTTTACAACCACTATGGAAAATGGTATAGAGGTGCCTCAAAAAATTAAAAAATAGACCTATTATATGATCCAGCAATTCCACTTCTGGGTATATGACCAAAATAAGTGAAATCACTACCAGAAGAGATATTTGCACTCCCATGTTCATTGCAGCATTATTCACAAAAAGCTAAGACATGGATATAATCTAAGTATCTACTGACAGCTGAATGGATAAAGATAATGTGATATATACTTACAATGGAATATTATTTAGCCAGAAGAAAGAGGAAATCTTGTCATTTTCAACAACATGGATGCACCTTGAGGACATTATGCTAAGTAAGTCAGAGAAAGACAAATACTCTATGAGCTCACTTGTATGTGAAATCTAAAAAAGCTGAACTCATAGAAACAAAGAGTAGAATGTTAGTTGAGAGGAATTGGGAGGTAGAGGAAATGGAGAGATGTTGGTCAAAGGGTACAAACTTCCATTTATAACATGACCAAGTTCTGAGGATCCAATGTGATATGGTGACTATAGTTAAGAATACTGTATCATATACTCAAAAGTTACTAATAGAATAGATCTTAGGGGCGTCTGGGTGGCTCAGGTGGTTAAGTGTCCGACTCCTGATTTGGGTTGAGGTCATGATCTCACAGTGTGTGGGATTGAGGCCTGCATGTATCAGTGCAGAGCCTGCTTGGGACTCTCTCTCTCCCTCTCTCTCTGCCCCTCGCCAGCTTACTCTCTCTCTCTCGTCTCTCTCTCTCTCTCTCTCAAAATAAATAAACATTAGAAAAAGAATAGATCTTAAATATTCTAACCACAATAAAAATAATGGTAACTAGTTTTAAAAAACCAAAGTAAACCCACAGCAAGTAAAAGAAAACAAAAGTAAGAGAAGTCAATTAAAATCAAAACAGAAAATCAACAGAGAAAATCAATGAAACAAAAAGTTGATACTTTCAAAAGGGTGAATAAAAGTGACAACCTGCTAGCACAATTCATAGTGACAAAAGAAAAGCTGCAAATAACCAATTTGAGAAATGAAAGAGGGGATACCACATAAGCACTGCAGATATAGAAAGTAAGGGGATATTATAAATAACTACACACATATATTTGCTAACTTAAAAAATTTTAACATTTATTTATTTTTGAGAAAGACGGCGAGCATGAGTGGGGGAGGGGCAGAGAGAGGGATACAGAGGATCCAAAGCAGGCTCCATACTGTGAGCACAGAGCTGGATACAGGGCTCAAACTCACCATCTGTGAGATCATGACCTAAGCTGAAATCAAGAGTCAGCCTCTTAACCGACTGAGCCACTCAGGCACCCCTATATTTGAAACTTACAAGAAAAGGAACAATTACTGAGCAAGAGCCATTACAACTCACACAATGTGAAATAAATAAGCTGAATAAGTATACAACTATTAAAGTAATTAAATCAGTAATTTTAAAAAGCTAGTGAAGGGAAACTTCCAGGCCCACATGATTTCACTGGATAATTTTGCCAATCATTAAAAAAATTTTTTTTAACGTTTATTCATTTTTGAGAGACAGAGAGAGACAGAGCATGAGTGGGGGAGGAGCAGAGAGAGAAGGAAACACAGAATCCAAAGCAGGCTCCAGGCTCTGAACCGTCAGCACAGAGCCCGATGTGGGACTCGAACTCACTGTAAGATCACGACCTGAGCTGAAGCCAAAGCTTAACTGACTGAGCCACCCAGGCGCTCCAATTTTGCCAATCATTTAAAGGAGAATTATAGCCAACTGTAAAAAGTATCTTCCAAAAAATAGAAGAGAAAGGGGCATTCTGAAACTCATTTTTTTTGTACCAAGCATTACCCATTTAGCAAAATGAGACAGAGACAGTACACTAATAATAGTAATGACAATAATAACAATTTCTAAGTAAGCTATAAGCCAATATTTCTCATAAACTTAGGTACAAAAATCCTGACCAAATTTTAGCAAACTAATCTGGCAATGCATAAAACACAATATATATCCAGGCCAAGTTGACTTTATTCCAGAAATGCAAATTTAGTTCAATATTTGAAATCTGATCAGTGTAATCCACCATGTCCACAAGCCAAAGAAGAAAGACAGCATGATACTATCAATTGGTGCAGAAAAATCATCTGACAAAATTCAACACCCATTCTTGATAAGGGCTCTTAGAAAATCAGAGTAGGGAAATTAGGAACTGTCTTCCACAAGATGTATGCTGACGTCTTAACCCCCAGTGCCTGTGAATATGACTGTATTTGAAAATGGGGTCATTGTGTATGTAATCAAGTCAAGATGAAGACATTCTGAATTAAGGTGGGCTCTAATCTAAGATTCTTATTATAAGAAGAGATGCAGAGAAGCACACACGAAGAGCATGGCATATGACATGGCATCAGATGTGTCCACAAAGCAAGGAAGCTCAAGGTTTGCGGTCAACCCCAGAAGCAAAGAAAAAGGGATGGACCCAATTCTCCCCTAGAACTTAGAGAGAAAGCATCATCCTGCCAAGACCTTGATGTCTGACATCTCTCTTCTAGAACTGTGACAGAATAAATGTCTACTGTTTAAAGCCACCCAGATTGTGGTAATTTGTAACAGCAGTTCTAGGAATCTATTGCAGAGGGAAACAACTTCAACTTGATGAGAATTCGCTGTAAAAATCCCACAGCTTACATCATAGGTAATGATAAATGACTGAATGCTTTCCAGGTAAGTTTGGAGAAAAAAGGCAATGATGTCTACTGTCCCCATTCTCCTTCAGTACAGCACTGAAAGTCCTAGCCAGTGAAATAAGGCATAAAATGAAATAAAGTCATACTGATTGGAAATGAAGAAATATAACTGTCCCTATTTATAAAAGACATGACTGTCTATGTAGAAAATGCCAAGGAATCAAAAAAACAAAAACCAAAAAACAAAAAACCAAACAACAAAGCTTGTAGAACAAATAAATTTCAGCAAACTCGGAGGACACAAGATAAACACATATCTATACTTCTATATATTAGCAATAAACATTTGGAGACAAATTAAACATAATGTACCTTTTACAATCACTCTAAAATCACAGGTCATATAATCCAACATCCATGTGATATCATGATGTCTTCTACCAGATAGGTAATCCCAGGGCTCATTACTGAATAATCTCTAACAAGGTGTAACGTCTTGGTCTCTAAATCCATTATTAAATTCACAGATCTAATCTCTATGAAGCCTCTCTATTCTATAGATTTTCCCTCTCTACTTCACCCATCAAGTATCCAACCAATCCCTTATTGTCTAGGCAACAGCAACAACTAAATAGCACACCTCTTTTCATACTTATTCTTTATATACATTTCAGCTGAAGTGTTCTTTTTCCAGATAGATCGTTCCTGTGATTATAATACTTTAATGACTTTCCATTATTCTTTGGATAAAGAGCAAAGTTCTTACCATGGCCAGTAAGAACTCTAAGTTTGGTTTGCTCAGACCTGCCCCAGCTCACTTTGTTGCCAAGCCTAATTATTAATTGAGTCTTTCATTCTCCAGTAAGTTCCCCTTTGGACAGTGAATTTTCTGGTCATTCTACCTAAAAAGCCTTGCATAGTCTGGCTCCAAATGACCTCTCCAGCATCTTCCTACCCTCCATACCCCTGAAGACACATTTTCGTATCCACTCTGGTGTTCCTTGGCCACCTGTTCGTATCTAGCTCTCTCCCACTAAAGAATCTTCACCCATATGTTTTTTATGCCTGTGATGCTCTTCCCTTCCTCCTCACCTTCTTCCTGTAAATCTTCAAACCTTTCCCCAGAGAAGTTTCCCTGGCCTCCATGCCTTAGCCAAATCTCCTCATTATATGCATTCACAACACCCTTAATTCTTGTCACAAGAGATAAACTTTCATATTTGTTTAAATGTTTGTGTGATAAACAAATCCACTGAATAAATGAATAAAAAATTAAAAGAATGAATGACTGAAAGCAATATGTCCTATTACTGGTTTGGGTAGTGAGACTATTTTTTGGATATGAACATCATTTATATTTTGCTCCCATAGGGTAAATTTATTCGTTATCTTTTGTTTTCCAGAACTGTGGTGAGAGATTTTAGGAGGTCACCTCATTCTGTTTTTCTCATACTTCTAGATACCCTTGAGACTTTTAGTGACCCTCCTAAAATTCAAAATTCAGAATGAATAAATTATTCATAAGCTGCACCATAGCATTATAAACCTCAAAATGTCCAGATTTCCCTTCCTTATTATTGTGATAATTTCTCACACTCATGACTGCTACATAATTAAGAAGTTATATCATGAAGCTAAAACTAATAGCAGAGTATAGTATCCCTTCTGATAGTAAACCTATCAGTAAGACAAGTTATTTAAATATTCTTATCAAAGATATCAAAAGAAGATATATGGATAGTGGTTGACTCTGCTCTATCTTGCTTCTTTGCCATTTTTTAAAGCAGATTTTAATTTAATTTAATTTAATTTAATTTTTAATATGAAATTTATTGTCAAATTGGTTTCCATACAGCACCCAGTGCTTTTTTTTTTTTTTTTTTGCCATTTTTATCATTAGCATAAGAAGGTTATCCCCCATGGCCAGTATCCTTCTATATGACCTATAATCTTCTTTCCATTCTCTCTTCTTTAAACCTCAATCCAAAGTTCAACATGATGTTTCCACGTTTATATTCCTAGATTTTCACAGAAGTATATATTCCTTGATATAGCAGAAGCCTTTGTACTTTGTCTTAAATACTTGTTCTGAAAAAAACATGCTTCCCTTACTTGCAAATTCTGCCAAATATTTAAATAAGAAGTAATATCAATTCTCTACAATCTCTTCTAAGAAATAGAAGCAGAGGAAACATTTCCTAATTCATTTATGAGGCTAGCATTATCCTAATATGAAAGCAGGATATATACCTTACAAGAAAGTAAAATTAAAGACCAATATCTGTCATCAACAGAGATGCAAAACTCCTCAACAAAGTATTAGCAATTTATATCCAACAGTGTATAAAAAGAATTATCCAACATGACCAAGTGGGATTTATTCCTGGTATGCAACATTGCCTCAACACTTGAAAATCAATTAATTTATTTCATCACATCAACAATCTGAGAAATCAAATGACCATTTCAAAAGATACAGATAAAGTATTAGACAAAATCTAACACCCATTCATGATAAAAAAAAATCTCTTAGCAAACTCGGAATAAAAGTGAACTTTTTCAATTTGATAAAAAAAAAAAAAGTCTATAAAAAACCTACAGGTAACATCAAACTTAATGATGAGAAACTCCCTAAGACTGAAAACAAGAGGAGGAAGTTCCTTGTCACCACTCCTATACAACTTCATACTGGAAGTCCTTGATAGTATAATAAAACATGAAAAGGACACAAATGGTATGCAGATCAGAAAGGAAGAAATAAAACTGTTCTTGATCAGATGATGTAACAAATCCCAAAGAATTTACAAAAAAAAATTACCTAGAAATAATAAGCAATTACAGCAGAGTTGCAGAATACAAACTTAATTACAAAAATCAAGCACTTTCCGGGGCTCCTGGGAAGTTCAGTTGGTTAAACGTCTGACTTTGGCTCAGGATGTGATCTCACAGTTTGTGAGTTTAAGCCCCAGCATGGGGCTCTGGGCTGTCAGTGCTTTGGATACTCTGCCTCTCCCTCTTCCTGTCCCTCCCCTGCTCGTGCTCTCTTTCTTTCTCTCCCTCTCTCAAAATAAATAAACATTAAAAAAAACCAACCATTTTCCTATGTACCAGCAATGGAGAACGGGAATTTGAAATTCAACACACAACACTATTTACATTAGCACTGAAAAATGAGGTAAATAGGTATAAATCTAACATGTACAAAGTCTAGATGAGGAAAAGTATAAAACTCTGATAAAGAAACAAAAGAAGAACTAAATAAATGGAGAGAGTTTCCATGTTCATGCCTAGGAAAACTCAATATTATTAAGATGTCAATTCTTCCAAATGTTATCTGTAGATTTAATTAAATGTCAATAAAAATATAAGAAAATTATTTTGAGACACATAAAAACTGATTCTACAGTTTATATGAAAAAGGAAAAACCCTAAAATAGTTAATATAATAATGAAAAAGGAAGTTGCAGGACTCACATTACCCAATTTCAGATCTTACTATAAAAGTAGTACAGTATAGGGGCGCCTTGGTGGCTTAGTTGATTAAGCATCTGACTTCGGCTCAGATCATGATCTTGCAGTTTGTGGGTTTGAGCCACACGTTGGGCTCTGTGCTGACAGCTCGGAGCCTGGAGCCTGCTTCCGATTCTCTGTCTCCCTCTCTCTCTGCCCCTCCCCTGCTCATGCTTTGTCTCTTTCTCTCTCTCTCTCAAAAATAAATAAACATAAAATTAAAAAAAAAAGTAGTACAGTATAGGTGAAAAACTTGGTATATACATCAATGGAACAGAGTAGAGAGCCCAGATACAGGCTTGCATAAACACAGGCAACTGTTCCTGACAAAGGAGTAAAGGCAATTTAATGAAGAAAGGATAGTCTTTCAACAAATGGCACTGTACAAATCAGAAACCAATATGCAATCAATCAATCAATCAATCAATAAAGAACCTACACTCAAATCTCATACCTTTCAGAAAAACTAACTCAATGTGGATGTTAGGCCAACATATAAATGGCAGAACTGTAAGATATCTAGAAGAGAACATACAAAAAAAAAAAGCAACTTCGGGTTTGGTGATGAGGTTTTATATATAACACTGAAAACATAACCCATGAGGGGCACCTGGGTGGCTCAGTTGGTTAAGTGTCCAACTCTTGATCTCTGCTCAGGTCTTGATCATGAGTTTAAACCCTGCATTGGGCTCTGCAGTGGGCATGAAGTCTACTTAAAAAAAAAAGTACAACCCATGAAAGAAAAAATTGATTAGGTGAACTTTATTAAAATTAAAATGTTTTTCTCTGCCAAAGGCACTGTTAAGTGCATGAAAAGAGAAGCTACAGACTGAGAGAATATCTTTTCAGAACAAGTACCTGTAAAGGATTTATATCCAAAATTTACAAATGATTCTTAAAACTCACCAAGAACAAAATCAAAAATCCAATTAAAATATAGGTAAAGAATCTTAAACTCCTCATCAATGAAGATATAGAAGTGGCAAATAAGCATATAACAACATGCTCAATGTCATTAACACTAAGCAACTGTAAATTAAAACAATGAGGTACCACTATTTTTAGAAGGGCTACAATGCAAAAAAACTGACACCACCAAATGCTGATAAAGATATAGAACAATAGGAAATCTCATTCATTGCTGCTGGGGATGCAAAATTATCCACTTTGGAGGATAATTTGGCCATTTCTTACCTACCTAATCATATGCTTACTCTACAATCCAACATTTGTAATACTAAGCATTTGTCAAAATGATTTGAAGATGTACATCCATGCAAAAACCTGCATAAATGTTTACAGCAACATTTTTTCATACTTGCCCCAAACTAGAATCTACCAAGATGTCCATTATTCAGCTCTAAAAAGAAATGAGCTATGAAGCTACAAAAAAACACGGACCAACCTTTAATGCATATTGCTAGTGAAAGAAGGCAGTCTGAAAAAGCTACATACTATATGACCCCAGCCACATGACATTCTGGAAAAGATGAAACTACAGAGTCAGTAAAAAGATCAGTGGTTGCCAGGGGCTCAGAAAGTGGGGAGGGATAAATAGGTGAAAGATGGGGAGATTTTAGGGCAGTGACAACTATTCTGTATGATACTGCAATGTCTGACACACATTTGTCAAAATCCATATAACTGTATAACACAACAAATAAACCCTCATGTAAACTATGGTCTTTAGTTAATAATAATATATCAATATGGGTGTGTCCATTGTAACAAATGTAACACATTGATTCAAGGTGTTATTGATAGGGGAAACTGTGCTGGGGTTTAGGGATTGGGGTATACGGGAACTCTCTGTACTTCATGTGCAATTTTTGTGCATACCTAAAAAACTGGCTTTAAAAATAAAGTCTTATCAAAAATGTATGTTTTGGGGCACCTGGGTGGCTCAGGTGGTTAAGTGACTGACTCTCAATTTCAGCTCAGGTTGTGATCTTGCAGTTTGTGAGATCGAGCCCTGCATCAGGCTCTGTGCTGACAGCACAAATCCTGCTTGGAATTCTCTCCTTCCCTCTCTCTCTGCCCATTTGGGCAATTCGCACGTGTGTGTGCTCTCTCTCTTTCAAAATAAATAAGCATTTAAAAAAATGTCTATAAATCTCAAAATAAATAAACATTTTAAAAAATCTCAATGGTATTATACAATACATTTCTGCTTCCTCATGGCAAAGATAATACTTTGCTCCTTCTCCAGATGCTCTATATGGCTATACTGAGCAGCTGAAGACATGAATTTCTAATAATTTTCCTTCTTAATTTGTCTTATTCCTTCAATTAATATTTATGGGGTGCCTGTTCATAAGCCAGCTACTATACTACTGGCCATGAATTTCCTGGCATTCATCCTTTCTTGTATTACAGGGGCTGCTCTTAATAATTGGCCATTTGGGGGCACCTGGGTGGCTCAGTTGGTTAAGCATCCAACTCTTGGTTTTAGCTCAGGTCATGATCTCATGGTTTATGAGTTTGAGCCCTGCGTCCGGCTCTGCACTGACAGTGCAGAGCTTGCTTGGGAGTCTCTCCTCCCTCTCTCTCTGCCTCTCCCCTGCTCTTTGCTCTCTCTCTCAAAATAAATACATAAACTTAAAAAAAGAAAAATTGCAATCAGCGTGGCCAAAATGAACAAATCAGGAGACTATAGATGCTGGCGAGGATGTGGAGAAATGGGAACCCTCTTGCACTGTTGGTGGGAATGCAAACTGGTGCAGCTGCTCTGGAAAACAGTGTGGAGGTTCCTCCAAAAATTAAAAATAGACATACCCTATGAGACTGGAGAACTTTCATTTTTTCCAGGCGGGTTGTGATTTGGGGTGGATTTTGGTTTTGGTCCCCCCCCTTTTTTTTTTAAACTGGTGTTTTGTCTTTGATTCTCCTTAGTCCTTATTCCTGATCCTCTTCTTTCTTGATTGACATCTTTGCCTTCTTCTGTCCCCTTCTCTCCCCAGATCCCTTAGTTCCCCTCCAACCTGAGGGGGCAGGGGAATGTAGAGGAGAAGCCCCAGGCCCGAGACTCCATCTGCTCTCCTTCCTGGATCCCAGAGGGGGGCAGGAGAAGAGGGTGGCATCCCCAGCCCCCCAGCACTGAGGAAGAACAGGGTTCCTAGGGCCTGAGCTCTGACCCCTACTCACCACCTCCCTTCCTCCCCTGCTCCCAGGACTGGGCCACTTCTGGGTGGGGCAGTGGGTTCCAGCTCAGGTCACACTGAGAATGTAAGAACTACAAACAAAATTTCTATTAAATTAAGTTTTGTGTCTTAAAAAAAAAATTCCTAGCACTGCTAGTAGCACTGCTAGGAATTTACCCAAGGGATACAGGAGTGCTGATGCATAGGGGCACTCGTACCCCAATGTTTATAGCAGTGCTTTCAATAATAGCCAAATTATGGAAAGAGCCTAAATGTCCATCAACTGATGAATGGATAAAGAAGTTGTGGTTTATATACACAATGGAATACTACTTGGCAATGAGAAAGAATGAACTATGGCCTTTTGCAGCAATGTGGATGGAAGTGGAGGGTATTCTGCTAAGTGAAATAAGTCATAGAGAGAAAGACAGGTTTTTCACTCTTATGTGGATCCTGATAAGCTTAACAGAGAACCATGGGGGAGTGGAAGGGGGGAAAAAGTTACAGAGAAGGGAGGGAGGCAAACCATAAGAGACTCTTAAATACTGAGAACAAACTGAGGGTTGATGGGGGTTTGGGGACAGGGGAAAGAGGGTGATGGGCATTGAGAAGGGCACCTGTTGGGTTGGCACTGGGTGTTGTATGGAAACCAATCTGACAATAAATTATATTTAAAATAAAAAAAGAATAATTGGTCATTTTGCAGTACTGTACATATAAGACCCTCAGCAATCTCTCACTTTTTGGTGTGAAGAAATAGATCTTTACTCCCAAAGAATAAATTAGTGTGATAATTTTATAGAATAATTGAAAAAATATAATTGCTTTACCCATTTCCTGATCCAAATGAGTTTAGTCCTATGACCACAAAAAATTATTAATAGTGTCATTTATTGATTAAATCTCCTCTAAATATTATCCATTTTTTTAAGGAACAATCTTGCGATTTAAGGTCTTGTTCACCACATGCACTATAAACCTACTCAAAGTACGCTTTAAACTATTTACAAGGCTACTGCTTTAACATCAAGAAATATTTATATCTCCTTCTTTATGAAGAGAAAAAGTAATATCTTTGGATTGTTATGAAAAAGGTAAAGGAGGGGCGTCTGGGTGGCGCAGTCGGTTAAGCGTCCGACTTCAGCCAGGTCACGATCTCGCGGTCCGTGAGTTCGAGCCCCGTGTCGGGCTCTGGGCTGATGGCTCAGAGCCTGGAGCCTGTTTCCGATTCTGTGTCTCCCTCTCTCTCTGACCCTCCCCCGTTCATGCTCTGTCTCTCTCTGTCCCAAAAATAAATAAACGTTGAAAAAAAAAATTAAAAAAAAAGAAAAAGAAAAAGGTAAAGGATATTTTTTGACTCAAGATGTGAGGATTTTATATCATGGACCCTCCTCCTTCCTTTTTTTTTTTTTTTTTTTTTTTTTTTTAGCTAATCCCAATGACTACATCTTAGGAGGGAACATTAGGGCCTTGTATACCTATCAAACTTACATCAGCAAATTACATTTCTTCCAGATAAATTGTCTCTTTTTCTTTGTTATTCACCCAAATGCATTTGTTTTGAAAGTTGATCACTTGTAAATTTTGCTATCAAAATTCTGTATCGTCTAGAGATATCACATGCACTGACAAAGTGTTTTAAATGGCCATGTTAAATTTCAATTAAGGAAAATAAGGTATTACATAGAGAGATATAATATATATATTTATTTATCAGTAAACACTAAAATAGACATCAAAATTCTATATGGAACAAAAAGTTAAAATACTGACACAATAAATATCTATTTAATATTTTATTTTCTAACTTTTGTGATTTCTAAATAACTATTATTATCCACCTATAAGTATTATAAATATTTATATTTATAAATATTATAAGTATTATAAATATATTTATAAGTATTATAAACATTGTAAATATTTATATTTATAAGTATTATAAATATTATAAATAGGTAGATAACAATAATAAGGTGGATAATAAGGATAAGGTGGATCCTTGAGATGTTTCCCTTTATTCTGATTTCATGAATTTATTCATTTACTCACTAATCACTATTTACTGAAGTCCTAGAATGTATAAAATACTAAATGGTGATTTTGTGCTCTAGAATCTCATGTTCTTAAAGAATGAGAGATAAAAAAAAGATCAAATATATACTCTAATTTTTGACCACACAACAGATTTATAAGCAAAGAGGACTGGAACAAGGGAGATGTGCAATAACTATTGAATTAATAAATCAGAAATGGTCACTACATCATTCTGCTCTGTCCCTAATGCATGATGAATGAATAGAATCATAGAGCCCAGGAGCCCAATGGTTCTCTAGTTAAGTACTTCTGAATGGATGCCAATCTATGTCATCTGCTCCCAGTCTCCCCATGGTACTCCTAATTCCAGCGGTTCTAACTACTTTCAGTTCTTTCAATAGAACTCACTGTCTCATCCCTCTAGAACTTTATATATATAATACCCTCCTGCTGGAACTTCTCCACTCCCTCTTCCCTAATCTGTGTTGCAAATGACAACTTAACCTTCAAGACTCAGTTTAAAATACGTGTTGATTGAAATAGTTTATTGTGCACGTAGGTAGTGAGTTTACAAAGATGAATAAAATATGGTCCCATGGGGATCTCCCTTTCTTTAGAGTAAAATATAATTGGAATAAAACACCACCTTTCCATATGCTTATTCCCTAATGATATGCAATATAATTGAATTTGCCTGCAGGAATCAGCTCAGTACCTTTAGTTGATTTCACAATTAAATGAATATTATTGAATACTCACTCTGATTCAAGCATTTAGAGGATAAAAACACATTAAGAATCTTATAACCCTCCAAAATGTGACCATACTATGAGCTTCATATTGGGTTTATATTTCCATATTAAGGTAGAATGTCATTTTGTTCTCTTGCACACAACAACAGTAAGTTTTTTAAGAGAATACTTGTTATTGGCCTAACTGAAATATTAATCTTTGGAAATTTTGGTGAATGAATAAAATGAATAATTCTAAGTTATTTTCTAAGTTTGATTCATTACTAGATACTTAATGGGAACTGATTCTGAACAAAGTCTAGGACGGCAAATACAAAAGACATAGAAGTTGCAAAAAAAATCCTATATACGATGCCTAAGGAATAGATATATATGTAATGTGTGTGTATATATATGTATATGTATATATGTGTGTACATATATGTGTATATATGTATGCATATATATGTACATACATAAATGGTCAAGTAAGATTATATTGTGATGACAAGAGGAATGAGAAGATTTTAGAAATGTGGAGAGGAGATACGATGGACATTTTAGAAGCAGACAGAAACTGAAGACAGGTGAGGAGTAATGGATAAGAATAGTGACTCTTTTTTCCTTAAGAATGAAGCAGGTAATCTGTTTTAGACAGTAGAAAGAAGAAATTGGAAAGGTCAGAGTGAGCTAGGACCATGAACAGCATGCATGATTTAGATGTCATCTTGGGAAAGCAATAGGAAACCATCAAATGCTTTTGACAAGCGAAGTCACATGTTAATAACATTGTTTTAAGGAGATTGGTTTTACAGCAATGTAGAAAGTACATTGAAATGAAAGGGACGAGAGGCAGAGAATCTAATGAGGTAATTTCAATTGTTCAAACGTAAAGTAAAAACCGTCTAAACTATTAGTGGAATAAAATATATATAAGTAGCAAAGGGTAACAACATTGGGTATAATCGAAAAGTATAATTTGGGGAGCCTATTTCCAACTGTTTCTTTCTTTTTTTTTTTTTTTTGCCAGTATTGCATTTGAGAACTTTTTAGTTATGATGAAATCATTGAAACTGTTTCACTAGTCCTGGAAAACTGTTTGAATGCATTAAATCAATTCACATGTAAACAAAAATATCTAATAATTTGAAATATCTTTGGAAGTTGTAGAATAAGACTACCCAACTTCAAGACTTAGTATAAAGCTACAGTAATCAAGACAGTGTGGTATTGGCAAATGAACAGATTAGTGAACAGAACAGAAAGCCCAGAAATAGAAATAGACAGAAAGATATAGCCAACTGATCTTTGACAAAGGAGCAAAGGTAATACAATGGAACAAAGATGGTCTCTTCAACAAATGGTTCTGGAACAAATGGACATCCATATACAAAATTAAAAAAAAATGATCTAGACAAGTACCTTATACCCATTACAAAAGTTAACTCAAAATGGATGACAAACCTAAATGTAAAACATAATACTATAAAGCTCCTAGAAGATAAAAGAAAAGAAAAAGTAGACGACCTTGGGTATGCTGATGCCTTGTTAGACAAAACAGCAAAGACACAATCCAAGAAAGAAAATTTGGTAAATTGGACCCCAGCAAAATTAAAAACTTCTACTCTATGAAGGGCCATATGAAGAATTAGAACACAAGCTACAGACTGGGAGAAAGTACTTGTGAAAGACACATCTGATAATGGACTGCTATGTAATATAGGCAGAGAACTCTAAAACTCAAGAATAAAAAAACCCAAACAACCCAGTTTAAAAAATGGGCCAAAGACCTTATCACACACTCCACCAAAGAAGATCTATAGGTGTCAAGTTAAGCCTTTGAAAAGATGTATTGCATCATATGTCATCAGGGAAATACAAACTAAAACTACGAGATACCACTACACTTCTTTTAAAATGGCCAAAATCCAGGGGCACCTGGGTAGCTCAGTCAGTTAAGCATTTGATTCTTGATTTCAGCTCAGATCATGATCTCATGGTTTGTGAGTTCAAGCCCCACACTGGGCTCTGTGCTGACAGTGTAGAGCCTGCTTGGGATTCTTTCTCTCTCTCTGCCCCTTTGATTTTAAGTAAGTCAAAATCCAGAACACTGATAGCTTCATTTGCTGATGAGGGTGTAGGGCAACAGGAACTGTCATTCATAACTGGTGACAGTACAAAATGATATAGCCACTTTGGATGATAGTTTGGCAATTTCTTACAAAACTAAGCATATTTCTACCATAAGATCCAGCAATCATATTCCTGGGTGTTTACTCCAAACAGATGAAAACACATCCACAATAAAACTTGTACCCAGATGCTTATATAAGCTTTGCCCATGATTGCTAAAACCTTGAAGCAACCAAGATGTCCTTCAGTAGGTGAATGGATAAATAAACAGTGGTACATCCAGTGAAATAGTACTCAATGCTAAAAAACAAATGCGCTATCAAGTCATGAAAAGACATGGATAAACCTCAAATGCATATTACTAAGTAAAAGAAGCCAGATTGAAAAGCCTACACACTATATGATTCCAATTTCATGACGTTCTGAAAACAGGCAAAACTAGGAGACAAGAGGAAGGTTCCAGGGGTATGAGAGAAATGAATAGGGAGAGCATGGAGGAAATTTGAGTGCAAATACTCTGTATTGTAATGATGCATATATGCCATTGTTATTCTTTCCAAATTCATACAATATACAACACCAAGAGTGAGCCCTAAGGTAAACTATGCACTTTGGGTGATTATAATATGTCAATGTAGGTCCATCCCTGGTAAAAAAAAAAAAAAACAAAAAAAACAAAAAAAACAAAACCATTCCAGTGGGTAAAGTTTATAATCAGGAAGGCTACACATGAGTGGGGGCAGGAGGTATATGAGAAATCTCTATAGCTTCCTCTCCAATCTGATGTAAACCTAGCACTGTTTAAAAATAATGTTTTGTTTTTGTTTTTGTTTCTTTTGTTAAAGAAAGACTACATAGTGGGTGATTTTGTTTATATGAAATATCCAGAAAAGGCAAGGTTATAGAGATAGAAAGCAAATCATTGGTTGCCTGAGACTGGGGGTGGGAACAGGGGCTTGAGGGAAATTTGGGGGGAAATGGGAGAGTTCTAAACCTTGAATGTGATTATGATTACAAATTCTATAATTTTTCAAAGAAATTATTGAAATGTATACTTACAATGACATTTTATGGCATGTACATTATATCTCAAAAACAGGTAAAAAAAATATGTTTTACATGTGAGATAAGTAAAAGTATCATGGTCATGCTGCCTCTGTTATAACAAGGATAGCTATGGTGGAGCAGAATAATAATACATAAAAAAGAATCAATATAGGTTACCTGATTGTCTCTACTTAAACCATTTCATAACCCAAGCCATTAAACTGTATGGAAAAAAACATTTCATCTATCTTTAAAATTTTTCCTAGACATGTCTCCTGAGGCAAGGGAAGTAAAAGCAAAACTAAACTATTTGGGACTACATCAAAATAAAAAGCTTCTGCACAGCAAAGGAAACAATCAATGAAACTAAAAGGCAACTGACAGAATGGGAGAAGATATTTGCAAACGGCATATCAGATAAAGGGTTAGTATCCAATATATATAAAAAAACTTACATAATTCAGGACCCCAAAAACAAATAATCCTATTTAAAGATGGGTGGAAGACATGAACAGACATTTTTCCAAAGAAGACATACAGATAGCCTACAGACACATGAAAGGATGCTCAAAATCACTTATCATCAGAGAAATGCAAATCAAAACTACAATGAGATATCATCTCATAACTGTCAGAATGGCTAAAATTAATGACATAGGAAACAACAGGTGTTGGGGAGGATGCAGAGAAAGGGGAACCCTCTTGCACTGTTGGTGGGAATGCAAACTGGTGCAGCCACTTTGGAAAACAGTACGGAGGTCCATCAAAAAGTTAAAAATAAAACTACCTTATGATTCAGCAATCACACTTCTAGGTATTTACCAAAGTATACAAAAACACTGATTTGAAGAGGCACATGCATCCCAGTGTATACGGCAGCATAATCAACAATAGCCAAATTATGGAAAGAGCCCAAATGTTCATGTTCATCCATTGATGAATGGATAAAGAAAATTTGGTGTATACACACACACACACACACACACACACACAATGATATATTACTCAGCCATCAAAAAGAATGAAATCTTGCCATTTGCAATATGGATGGAGCTAGAGTATATTATGCTAAGTGAAATAAGTTAGAGAAAGACAAATACCATATGATTTCACTCATATGTGGAATTTAAGAAACAAAACAGAGGAACATAGGTGAAAAAAAAGAAAGGCACACCAGGAAACAGATCTTAACTATACAGAACAAACTGAGGGTTACTGAAGGGGAGGTGGGGAGGGGGGATGGGCTAGATGGGTGATGGGTATCAAGGAGGGTACTTTTTATGATGAGCACTGGGTGTTGTATGTAAGTGATGACTCACTAAACTCTATACCTGACTAATATTACACTGTATGTTAACTGGAATTTAATAAAAAATTGAAAAAAACCCTACAATGAGATATCACCTCACACCTATCAAAATGGCTAAAATCAAAACACTAGAAACAAGTGTCGGTGAGAATGTGGAGGAAAAGGAACCCTTGTGCACTGTTGGTGGGAATGTAAACTGGTGCAGCCACTGTGGAAGATAGTATGGAAATTCCTCAAAAAATTAAAAAAAGAACTACACTATGATCCAGTAATAGCACTACTGGGTATTTACCCAAAGCATACAAAAACACTAATTCAAAAGGATAAACGTGGCCCTATTTTTGTTTATTGCTGCATTAACCAATGCATAGCCAAATTACGGAAGCAGTCCAAGTGTCCATCAATGGATGAATGGATAAAAAAGAGGTTTTATATATATCATGTAATGTTATTCAGCCATAAAAAAGAATAAAATTTTGCTATTTGCAACAGCAAGGAAGGATGGAGGGAGAGAGTATCATGCTAAGTGAAATAAGTTAGCGAGAGAAAGACAAATACCATATGATTTCACTCATATATGGCATTTAAGAAACAAATGAACAAAGGAAAAAAAATAAAGAATGAGACAAAAGAAGAAAGAGACTCTTAACTACAGAGAATAAACTGATGGTTATCAGAAGGGAGAGGGTGGGGGGATGGGTGAAATAGGTGAAGGGGGTTAAGATTATGATTAGCACTGAGTAATGTATAGAATTGTTGAATCACTATATTTTACACCTGAAACTAACATAAAACTGTATGTTAACTATACTGGAATTAAAATAAAGAAATAAGAGTGGGCTATAAATATACATTAATAACATCCTTTGAAAAGCAAATAGAAATATGATCCTAAATTTCAATATCTATTGACTTTTGTCTCTTGTTTTTGGTTTTCATTTTGTAGGCTCTGTTTTCCACTGTTTAATTAAAAATTATGAAATACATACAGCTTTGGTTGCTAGTAGCATACTTCTCTGGCTTAAAAAGCAAAAGATGACATAATAGAATTTTCCATCTTAAATTTTGTTTCCCAGTTAGCATAAATTACATTCACAAAACCAGTTACATACTTTTGCTTGATATATTACCTCGTCTGACTTGTCAGCCTGAAGTTGACAATAGATTCCTTAAATAAACCAACCCCTTCAATATCAATGACATCATCCACATCAGGCTCAGTACCAACCAATGTTATGGGAAACTTCCAGATCCCATCTGTTATGCACTCTATTTTCAGAGTAATTTGAGTCCTTGAATAGAAAAAAAAAAGATTATAAAGGATACTATAGGAAAACAAGCAAAAAGAGAATACGATATAGTAGATCAATATCTAGGTTGAAAATGTAAGCAAACCTGGTGGTTTTAGTAAAACACTGGGACTTGTAATTCTTTAAAAAATGTAGATGACTGTTAATTACATTCTAGGAATAACTTTTAGGTCTTTGGTTATATTATCAATCTCCCTGTAAGATAATTATTTTCTAGCACAGCTTATCTACTCTGTGGGTATTTACTAAGAACCAGTAAAATATGTATAATTGACTGCAAATTTTTTGTAACGAGCACAGAGTATGATAATATTTAAGAATCCAAGACGAGGCTAGCAAAAGGCCACAGGTGTTATACAAACAGGTCTTCTAGGGGCACCTAGGTGGCTCAGTCAGGTAAGTGCACGACTTTGGCTCAGGTCATGATCTTGTGGTTTGTGAGTTTGAGCCCCGCATTGGGCTTGCTGCTCTCAGTGCAGAGCTTGCTTCGAATTCTCTCTTTCTCTCTCTGCCCCTCCTCTGCTCTCTCTCTCTCTCTCTGTCTCTCTCAAAAAGTGAATAAACATTAAAAAAAAAAACCAAAACCCAAATAAGTCTTTCACCATAAAGAAATTTTCTGTTCAAAATGAAACATTGTGAAAAAGTTTTTCCAATTCTTGTTTCACATAGAAAAATTATATTTTCTGTGGACACTCACAAAAGCTCATAAAATTGACTTAAAGGCTTTTAAAAATTAAATTGCAATTTTAATTTAAATTAAAATACCACAAACACTTTGCATAATGAGATATAATTGAATGTCAGCTGAGTTAATGAAATGAATAGAGATAGCCTTTCTAATCATTTGGCTATGAAGGAGAGTGGACACATGGAGCAATGGGTAAAACCGAGGAATGGTTACTTGTTTGTTTGCTGGCTTAGGGTGGAAATAATGCAAACATGTAATGGTGTGGCTGCAATAGCCTATGTCAGGTTGGACAAAGAAATCACAAACCTTTTATATAAAACTCTCAGAAAGAACAGCAGGTAAAGAGTTTCAGGAGAAAGTTGAGCTAAGCTTATTATTTCTTAAGATATCCTAAGACAAATGATATCAACTATTTCTCTATTTATTAAAAATATGTTTAGCACTGTGTTAAGTGAGAATCATCTGACTTATGACCACAGTAACTAAAGATCTCTCACGTTTTTGTATTAGACCCTTGATTTTTATTGAAAGAAAAGGTCAAGACCTGTAGAAATAATCTTTTATTTGTTTGTTTTTGTAAAACCACCTTTTAGGGCCCTGACAATTATTTCTTTTTTTTAACGTTTATTTATTATTGAGAGACAGAGACAGAGAGCAAGCACGAGAGGGGCAGAGAGAGAGGGAGACACAGAATCCGAAGCATGCTCCAGGCTCCAGCTGCCAGCACAGAGCCCGATGTGGGGCTCGAACCCGCAAACTGTGAGATCATGACCTGAGCCGAAGTTGGACGCTTAACCGACTGAGCAACCCAGGTGACCCAATGACAATTATTTCTTTTTTAAAAATTTTTTTTAACGTTTTATTTATTTTTGAGACAGAGAGAGACAGAGCATGAACGGGGGAGGGGCAGAGAGAGAGGGAGACACAGAATTGGAAGCAGGCTCCAGGCTCCGAGCCATCAGCTCAGAGCCGGACGCGGGGCTCGAACTCACGGACCGCGAGATCGTGACCTGAGCCGAAGTCGGCCACCCAACCGACTGAGCCACCCAGGCGCCCCGACAATTATTTCTATTATATATAACACTATCTTGTGAAAGGATGAATGTGAAACATTACATTGTATTAACTGCTGTGAAATAATGTTATATTTTCTCTTTACCAAAACATGAAAATTTTGTTTTCTTTTTTTACCTTGCCAAACAGGAAGAATTGAAGTCAATACTTATTTTACTTATCTAGCATGGTTTAGGTGTAGTTATTTTCTTGTTCTTTTTCATAATTTAATTTTTTTCATAATTTTATTTTGGTTTTTCTCATTTAACTGTGTGTCTTCCAGTGAATCATCCCAAATAAATAATGAAGAAGGAATTATAAAAGTAAATTAATATACACATATATGCACAAAAGAGATTAAACTACATCAGAATGTTATACAATGCTCACAAAAATTTATGAATCATGCATACAAGTCGTCCCAAATCAGTTTTTCAAATATTCACCAAGAAGCTCTAAATCCACAAAATGTTGAATGAGTATAAATTCACACTGGTTGTGCTCTTAAAAATAATTTTTTTAATGTTTATTTTTGAGACAGAGAGAAAAACCGAGTGTGAGCAGGGGAGGGGCAGAGAGAGAGGGAGACACAGAATCCGAAGCAGGCTCCAGGCTCTCTGAGTTGTCAGCACAGAGCCTCACATGGGGCTCGAACCCACAAGCCGTGAGATCATGACCTGAGCCGAATGACACTCAACCGACTGAGCACCACCCAGGCGCTCCTATTTGGAAGCAGTCCAAGTGTCCATCGACAGATGAATGGATAAAAAAGAGGCTATATATATATATATACACATATATATATATACACATATACATATATACGTATATATACATATATATATATATATAATGCAAAAAGAATAAAATTTTGCCATTTGCAGCAGCAAGGATGGAGGGAGAGAGTATCATGCTAAGTGAAATAAGTTAGCGAGAGAAAGACAAATACCAGAGCCTGACAACTCAGAGCCTGATGCGGGGATCAAACTCATAAACCACAAGATCATGTCCTGAGCTGAAGTTGGACATTTAATTGGCTGAACCACCCAGGTGCCCCACTCTTTTTTTTTTTTTTTAAGTTTATTTGAGAGAGAGAGAGAGACAGACAGACAGACAGGGAGACAGGGGGAGGGTCAGACAAAAAGGGAGAGATAGAATCCCAAGAAGGGCTCGATCCCACAAACCGTGAGATCATGAGCTGAGCCAAGATCAAGAGTTGGCCACCTAACCAAGTGAGTCACCCAAGTGTCCCCACCCCACACTGGTTGTGCTCTTATTCATTAACGGCAACATTCTCCCCTTCTGGTTGTTGCTGGTAATTTCCATATCATTAAGTCAACATAATACAAAGCTAAGTATGAAAAAAAAATAACAAATAATCATAGAAAACTATCAACATAAAAGAGAAAATAAATGATTACAGTATACTATCTTCTTGCAGATTGGTTTTATTACCATTTCCTGAAGATGACACTGGTATCTTTTTGTTATTGAACTACATATTCAAAGCCACTTTAAATACATGCCTGGCTACTTCAAATACATAGTCAAACTACAAAAATTAGTAAAAGCACAGGTAATACTTTGACTGTCTTTTCATTACCAGGCTGCACTTTGTGCTTTGTATATACTGTGGTTCTGATCAGTATCTCTGTATTAAGACACAAAGAAGGCTCTATTTCACATGTGACCTATCATATAGCATTTGCATGTGCTAAGTACCAGTTACCTAAGAAGGGAGTATAAAGACACTGGATGAGGCTTCCCAGAAGACAGACATTCAAAGGTCACTATTCTCACAGATTCCACTATGATCCTCTTAAACCTTACTAAGGGCAGGGCAATGTTACGGTTTGGTGGCAAAAGCATAATGGCAGCAACTGCCAAGTAGAACACAACTGAGGCACGTTTTCTCATTCAAACTGGTTCTGAGAAGTAGTATCAAGAAACATCATGCTTCCAATGCACAGTACCAAGTCAGTAATTTTTAAAAATTTTTTACAGGGGCGCCTGGATGGCTCAGTCGGTTAAGCGTCTGACTTCAGCTCAGGTCATGATCTCACGGTTTGTGATTTCGAGCCCTGCATCAGGTTCTGAGCTGACACCTTGGAACCTGGAACCTGTTTCAGAGTCTGTGTCTCCCTCTCCCTCTGCCCCTCCCTCATTCATGCTCTGTCTCTCTCCATCTCTCAAAAACTGAATAAAAAGTTAAAAAAAATTAAAATTTTTTTTTTTTACAAAGTGCACTGTTCTCTTTTGTTAATATTATACCCTAATGATCTTTGGGAGGTCACAATTTGGGAAGGATTTCTTAGATTCCTAATCATTTTGGACTGCTTTTTCTCATCAGAATACTGTTCATAGTTTGATAGATGATAGGGATAATCTAGTCCAAAATATTTACCTCAACAGCATCAAAGAAGTAATACAATCCAAATATAAAGATGGAGAGAAAAATCAACACTATTTTGTTTAAAAGAGTAGTAATATATAGTTTCAAAGAATAAAAATGTTATTTAAAGAAAAAATGCTTACCTCAATGGTTTCTTTGGTGCAAATATCAAATTGAAGACCAATGTTATCACTTTAGCCATAACATTAAAAGATTTTTTGATCAAATACAAAGCCATGCAGGATTCCAAGTTAGACTTCACAACGTCAGATTCAAATTGAATTTCATATTCAAATTCACGTTTTATAGACATATCTAAGAAAATCAAGATTAAAATGCATTTCAATTTAATTCAATATACAGAGGTTGCAAATCAATTACCTGTCAACACTAAAACACACAGGTATTTTTTTAAAAAATTTTTTTTCAACGTTTATTTATTTTTGGGACAGAGAGAGACAGAGCATGAACGGGGGAGGGGCAGAGAGAGAGGGAGACACAGAATCGGAAACAGGCTCCACAGGCTCTGAGCCATCAGCCCAGAGCCTGACGCGGGGCTCGAACTCACGGACCGCGAGATCGTGACCTGGCTGAAGTCGGACGCTTAACCGACTGCGCCACCCAGGCGCCCCATAAAAACACACAGGTATTTAGAGGGAGGGAGAAGTGATTCACCTTTGTGTTCGTAATACCCAGTGCATTACCAGGTATATAATGGTGCTCAGTTATGATTTTGTTAAAAGGTAAATAAATAAATGAATGAATGAATAAAAAAATAAATGCAGAAGACCATTCTCACCATCCTTAATTCTTTAAAATTCAGATTTATGAAACAAGAAACAGCCAGATAGAAACTAATTATCAATATTTACCATAAAATATAAATAATATAACAAATGTATTACAAGCCTATAGACTTATAATTTATAAAGAAAGGTTTGAGTTTAAACAATATTAAAGTTTAAACAATATTAAAAACAGCATCCCAAACTATTAAGATAGAATTTTCAAGTTCTGGTATATTTTAATAAAAGAGAGAGTTCTTCATGTTTTAGTCTTGGGGTATTAGAGACAATCTGGTTAACCATATTTTCTTAACCAGGAAAGTTATAGCAGGTTTGTTGGGTACATGTGAAAAATACCTTAAATCCAATACTGGCTCATGTAAGAGAAGCACAAACATCTATTATATTAACTCTCCACATACATGTAAGGATCCCAAATGCCAACTTGAAAAGTTTGTTGCATACAGATCATGGAAGAGAGGTCAGGGAACCATAACTTGACCTGGTCCACAGCTGAGCTAATTTCTAAGGTTGGTCTCTAGTGTATACAGGTAAACGTGATCCTTGGATTCATAGAACTGATGGCCACCCTTCTTTAAGCAATCGTATAGAAACCAGACCATCTTTAAGAAGTAGTTGATTATAGGGGTGCCTGGGTGGCTCAGTGGGTTAAGCATCCGACTTTGGCTCAGGTCATCATCTTGTGGTTCATGAGTTCGAGCCCCATGTTGGACTCTGTGCTGACAGCTCAGAGCCTGGAACCTGCTTTGAATTCTGTGTCTCCCTCTCTCTGCCCCTCCTCTGCTCACATTCTGTCTCTCTGTCTCTCTCAAAAATAAATGAACATGAACATAAAAAAGAAATAGTTGATTATAATATCTGCTATAGAACTCTGAAAAATAGCACGGCAATAACAAGCCCCAGTCACATTTAATGATTATCTGGCAAACCTTATTAATGTAAAATAACTGGCTGACCCACAGCCTTACAAGACCTTTTTCTTCTTTTTACATGTAAAAGTATATTTCTGACATCCTGGATAGCTAGCTGGTTTTCATCCTGTTGACAAAATCAGCAAGTACGGTTCC
Organism: Prionailurus bengalensis; assembly: GCF_016509475.1. Taxonomy (NCBI): domain Eukaryota; kingdom Metazoa; phylum Chordata; class Mammalia; order Carnivora; family Felidae; genus Prionailurus; species Prionailurus bengalensis. The sequence continues at coordinate 32,134,328 of NC_057361.1, read as the reverse complement.
TATCAATAACCTGTATTTGCTGTAGCAAAATCAATGTGTCTACATATAATGTGTCTATTTTGTTCTGGGAATGAGATATGGAAATGTTCCATAGGAAGCCATAATCCATACAGAGAAAGAGCATTTAAGAATTTTGAGTGTTTAATGGGAGATGAAATTTGCATTGCATTCAAATCACATAATATTTTTAAAGCAAATACTGTATGTAGTTGAGCTCTGCATCTGTTTCTACTTAATTACTGAAGCCTTTATGGGAATGCTTATGTCAGGTTGAAGACAAGAAATGAGAAGCTAAATTTAGTTTCAGAAGCATTGAACCTCCCGTGGGGAATCTGTCACTATGGATGTTATAATTGTAATCATAAGAAGATCCATTGGTACAAAATAGAGACATGATTATCAGCTAGGGGATAGGAGGTGGGACAAGTAGAAACAATATGAATATATTTTTCAAACTACACAAATCCCCCTTGTCTGTAACTGCAACATACTCATACGAGCACCTAAGGGAGAGGGAAAGAATTAGGCTGGATAAAATCACAATAAACTAACATTCTGTATCGTACCATAGAAGTAATCTGTTAGAGTCTCTGCATTTTATTTGGAAAGTCTTATTACTAAGTGAGAAACATGCCTTTTGTTGTGCTCATAATTTGGAGAGAGTCTATATAGTATTCTTCTGTGGACTGGGTTGATAGGAGCCCCTGATGCCAGGATAAATTAATTATCCGATTGTTGGATAAAATTAATCTCTTATGACAAACATAGCTCATAGCTTTAAGAGAATAACTGCACATTTCTAAACACACACACACACACACACAGACACACACACACACACACAAAGGCACTTAAATAAATGTAGTTTCCCATAATATACATTACAATATCAAATTTACAAGTCAACAGTCCTTCAGACTACTTTAACACATTTTTCAATATGGAGGGAACATTCTGTTGTTTTTAGCAAATCCTTTAAAAGGCACTTGAGGGGTGCCTGGGTGGCTCAGTTGGTTAAGTATCTGACTCTTGATTTCAGCTCAGTCATGATCTCATGGTCCTGAGATTGAGCCCCATGTTGAGCTCTGTGTTGACAGCATGGAGTCTGCTTGGGATTCTCTTTCTCCCTCTCTCTCTCTCTCTGCCCCTCCCCTGTTCATACATGCATGCGTGTGCATGTGTGCTCTCTCTTTAAATAAATAAGTAAAACTTTAAAACAAAAAGGCACTTGCATTCATGATACAAATAGGATAAATATATATTTAACTTCAATTGTGCTCTAACAGCATGTAAAAAGCTTTCCTTGAAATGGCAAGCATGGTTTTTGTCATCATGGAGCTTATGTCTGAGAGGAAAGAAATGGCAATAAACTACCAGTGATACCACTAGTTTAGTGATACCACTAATGCTATGAGAGCATTAGTCCTGGGAACCTGGCTGCTAAGGTCCTGAGGAGGAAACAAATACACCAAAACTTAAAGGTGATAAAAGGTTACCTGGAAATAGAAATTAAGAAAGTGCCTCTTAGGCATCAGAGCAGCATGGGGGAATTTTCCATGGTAGAAGCCAGCTTAGCCCCTCTGAGAAAGAGCTTGTGTGGGTAAAGGAGAGGAAGTGGCAAGAATTTGTCAAAAGATGAAGTGGGCAAAGTAGGCAGGACTATGGAGAGTATGGTGAGGATTTGGGACTTCTAAGAATAACAGGAGGTTGCTGAGTGTTTTAAGTATGTAAGTAATGTGCTCTTTTAATAGTAAACTGAGCAAAAAAGGGTTAGGAGAGAATGTAATGAATTTTCCGCAATCGTTCAGGCCAGGTGGTGGCTTGCACAAGGGTAAAAGGAAGATTAAGATCAAATAATGCCCTGCCATATACAAAGCAGGAGATACATAAGCAATTATGACTATCAATAGAATCACAAGCTTATCACTTCTGTCCTGTATTCATACCCTTTACATATATACAAATTATTTCATCAAATAGGTTTCAGAGAATTGTATCTATGTATAACAGATGCCTGTATCTATGTCCATATCCATATCCATGTCTATCTATTGTGTCACAAAATAATAATGGTGATAATCATTTGGGTATGGCAGCAGAGTCATTATGTAAAACAAAAGGGGTGTATCTCCCACCCAGATAGTGTCCCCGCATAATTATCATTCAGCCTAATGCCTGTATCATAGTGCCAATAAATCATGCAGCGGGAGCTATGTTGGTCAACAGTTCCTTTTACTACGGTCAATTTTCTCAGGACAAGGACTGAATTTTATTCAATGTGGAAGAACATCAGTCAATTTTTTTCTTAAAGACTCCGACTAAATGTGATAAATAATCCAAAAGTATTGAATTATAACAAATTAATTTACAAAATACACTTTCAAATGATGTATTATTAATACCATATGCATTTTAATCTGTAAGAAATACACGTCAAAGCAAACCCAACAAAAATGTCTTAGTTATGGAGAAAAGACTATCGAGGAATAATGAACGTGGTTATTCATGTTCTTTCCCTAAATTTCTGCAGTTCTCTCTTCATTAATAACAGGCATACACATTTGTGAGAACATCCTAATCACAGAAGGAATGAATGGAGTGCTAAAGACAAATTTGAAACAGATGAAGACAGTATTCAAAGAAAATGGAGATTATTGGATAAACTACCTACAGCTATTCTCTTTGAACAGGTAATGAAGAATGAGTGACTCTTCTTATTTTTTTACAAAGTTGCAAATCTTTTGGCAAGGGTATTTCATTAACATGTTTTTACTTCACTTTCATAAGGTCATCTAAGAGACCAGACATTTTGATTAATTTAAAATAACTGCATGTTCCTCCACTCTGACTACAAGTACAGTAAACCACAACATGCAAAATTAAAAATTTTTTAATGTTTGTTTATTTTTGATGGAGAGAGAGACAGAGCATGAGCGGGGGAGGGGCAGAGAGAGAGGGAGACACAGAATCTGAAGCAGGTTTCAGGCTCTGAGCTGTCAGCACAGAGCCCGACGCGAGGCTCGGACTCACAGAGTGCGAGATCATGACCGGAGCCGAAGTCAGACGCTTAACCGACTGAGCCACCCGGGCGCCCCCACAACGTGAAAAATTAAAGGAAGAAAGGGGTCACGCATCTGATGCTCTTCTTACACATTTCATTCCAAACAAGGCACCAAAAAGAAAAAGTAAAGGGACTTCTTGTAACATAAATATTGATCTGAACTCTTGGCAATCAGCATCCAGCATTAGTCTCTATCCAATACTTAGGGCCCATATTTTTGTACCTTTTTTTTCATAGAATACTCTTGTGTGTATTAATGAGAAAACCTACTGAATGACATTTAGAGGACCATGTTTCCATTTTAAAACATCATTTGTCAGTGACTGAAGATGGACACTCTAGTACATCACTGTCACAAAATACCCAATGAGAGCTTTGAGTGATAATAATCGTAAGATCTAACACTTACAGAACACACACTGAGAACAATATGCTTTCTAAGGATTCCACGCATTTACATATTTAATCCCCAGAAATATCTTATGAAGTAGATACCGTTACTATCTCCATGTTAGAGGTGAAGAAACTGAGTTTATAGAGAGGTAAAGTAATTTTCTCAAGGCTCTAAAGAGATTAAATGGAAGAACCCAAGGTATCTGGCTCTATACTTCACCTAGGATATCAGGCCTGTCATGTGGCACAATTGCTGAGAAGATACCATTAGCAGCTTCTGGAAATGTTCAGGACATAACCTATGTACTGGTGTGTGGCAGCCCTCAGGGCAGAGCCCTTGGTCACTCCAACATTTAGATCCTGGTCAGAAGAAGATGATCCAACAAGAGAAATGGAGAAGAGACAACCAATGTGATAAAAATATTAAGACTAGTTATGAAAACTAAAAGCAGGAAGTCCTTCAACTGGGTCAAATGGTAAATGTTGATGACAGGCTGAGTAAGCTCAGGACACAAATCTGACCACAGGCTTAGGCACACTGGATAAGGGTGATCATCTTGTCAAGGGTGGTCTCATTAGAACAGTTGGGACTGAGGCCTTAACAGAGTGAGTTCAGCAGAGAAAGTAAGATGAACAGAAACAGAGGAAAGTAGCAAATCTGGAGGCCAAGGGGAGGACCAATGACAGGTTTCTCAGGAGCTGTTTGTGGTTACAGACCAAACCACAGACCAAATTTACATATGACATACAAACAACATACAGCAAGACGGCAGGAAGGAGACCAGTGTGACACATAAACTAGCAAATCAGACACACACAAAAGATAAGAGAATAATCAAAGAAAAATGGCCTCAAGTTATAGAACATTTGGAAAATAAAAGAGGCATGAATCTGATGTGCAGTTCTAACCCTAAACAATAAAACCACTCCCACGGAATAAGTCTCATAGAGATAGTCATTGAATGAACTAATCCCCCAGGGAGGCACAAAGACTGCATAGATCAAGAATTACTTAGGAAGAACAAATACAATTAGGGGGAAATTATGTCCACGTAGAGTAACTTGTAATCTTATGGAAGTGACATTGCAAAATACAGTCTAAATATCCATGTATAATAATATTCCAGTAGGGCAATACCAGTTGATTTAAATACTACAGGTGCACAAATTGGACAGATGTTCTTTGAATTCTTTGACAACAGTCTGTGTGACTTGTTAATTTTGGCATCTCTGGGGCTCAGGAAAGTATCTGCCAGCAAAGATGCTCGCAAGACTGTTGCTGAATGAAAAAGATATGAAAGTGATCAATCCTGGTTAACTCAATGGTGTGTGTGAGAAGACAGGGTGGAAAGAGAGCAGGGAAGTCCTGGAATTTTTATTTAATGAGGCCTGGTAGGATTTTTTTGAACTCTTAGGTAAGGATGATGAAGATAAAAGGAGACTGATGGGAAGGGAGCAGTGAGGATTCTTATCCCCTACTTATCATGTTTACCTGGAGGGGTCTATTCACTCACAAGAAGGGAAAAGTAGAGGAAGAAAAGAAAATCTCTGCATCAATCTGCCTCCTCCATTATGACCTGCCATGGGAGGAAAAGCAATGTATTTGATCAGTGAATATTGGTGAAGGAATGGAATATGAGCAGATGAGCAGAACTTTTTCTTTCTTTCCCAGTGCCTTGAATCCCTAATGTATACTTTCTCTGCTTTCTTCATGGGTAGGTTGTTTGCTCTTGCCAGGAGCCTACACAAGTGACTAGTTTGGGGGTGAATGCACTTCATTTTGGTGGCAGGTTTAATTAATAAGCCCCAATGAGGCCACAGTGCCAAGGTCACATTTCAGTTCACCTTTATAATTCATGGAGGTAACCTTTTGATCTTCATCTGCCTTATTTTTTTTTAATGTTTATTTATTTTTGAGAGAGAGAGAGACAGAGCACGAGCAGGGGAGGGGCAGAGAGAGAGGGAGACACAGAATCCAAAGCAGGCTCCAGGCTCCGAGCCGTCAGCACAGAGCCAGACGTGGGGCTCGAACTCGTGGCTCATGAGATCATGACCTGAGCAAAGTCAGATGCCTAACCATCTGAGCCACCCAGGTGCCTCTCCATCTGCCTATTTCTAATCTACTTCTCAGTTGGTCATAAACTTGGATGAGGGAATATAAGGGTTTAATTAGTGATCACACCTAAACCCTCATCACAGTCCAAGCCAGAGAGTTTTTAAATTTCCACCATCATGGATTTAGGAGACCAGTGGAAGGGCAAACTGGCTGAACAACATGACTCTTGTGAACACTAATGTGCTGGGTAAACTCTAATGAAATTACACAGAGAAAAAGAGCTGGTTTGCCTGTATATACACTGAAGACTAAGATAGTATGCAGACAGTGTGGTCAGACTTGTTCTTAAAGAAATAGGTGAGAAGGGAAAGCCAAGCAGGCAGACTTACAGAGAGTGCAGGCAAGTTGTTCGCATCTTTCAAACATGGGCAGGGAAAAGAACCAAGATCTTACCAAAGGAAAGGTTAATGGATTTATCAAATATTCAGGTACCATAAAGATAGAGAAAAATATTAAGTTTGGGAGGGGACCGAACAAATCTACTTCTATAGAGGACACGGTTCAGAACAGAAACATTCACAAATTAAAATGTCTTCAGACAAAAAAGTAGATGAGCTCTTTGAGTTTGGTGGTATTGAACACAGAAAAAAATTATTTTAGGGGGAATCACGGGAAGAGATAAGCCTGAAAACCTTTCAAATTGTTTTTTTTTAATATTATTATTTCTCATCATGAAAAGTAATGAAGCAGTGAAATATAAGCCATATCAAAAGGCATATTTTCAAGAGCTATTTGTGAGAGGTTGTCTTTTTTTTAATGTTTATTTTTGAGAGAGAGAGAGTGCCAGCGAGCATGAGTGGGAGAGGGGCAGAGAGAGAGAAAAGGAGACACAGAATTCAAAGCAGGCTCCAGGCTCTGAGCTGTCAGGACAAAGCCTGATGTGGGGCTTGAAGCCATGAACTGCAAGATCATGACCTGAGCCGAAGTCAGATGCTTAACCAACTGAGCCAGGCACCCTGAGAAGTTGTTTTAATATGCCTTTCAAACCTCCCAACATGATATTGGCAGCTTCCTTAGAAACCTTGCTTATATAGAAGGAAGTGGATTTTTTTCAGTAATAACATTTAATCAATTTCTATGATCAGAATTATAATTTTTTTTAGCTTGCAACCTGACAAAGGTATAATGCAGGTAATTTAATGTAGCAAGCACATATTAAAATGGTTCTCATATATGAGTATTTCTGTACTTTGCTTCACAGTGTCACAGAAGCATCAACGTTTTGCTTTCAACAAGATAGACTGCAAATAGAAATCAAGGTTTGAACACACAATTATTAAAACGTATTTAAGCACAGCAGGATGACACACAAAACAATTACTTCACTTCAGAAAGGTACTGGACATTTACTATAAGTTGGCTGTTTATTAAAATTATATTCCATTTCAATAAAAAGTGCTTAGATTTATCATTGGAAATTGACAGTTGTGTTACATATTTGAATTCTGAGGTTAGGGGCGCCTGAGTGGCTCAGTTGGTTGAGCGTCCGATTTAGGCTCAGGTCATGATCTCACAGTTCATGGGTTCAAGCCCCGCATCAGGCTCTGTGCTGACTGCTTGCTCAGAGCCTGGAGCCTGCTTCAGATTCTGTGCCTCCTTCTCTCTCTGCCCCTCCCTCGTTCATGATTTGTCTGACTCTGTTTCTCAAAAATAAATAAATGTAAATGAATAGTGAGATTAAAAACACAGTATTTTTATCCCTGATCTACATAAACAATCAGAATTTTTCATTGAAGACAAGAAAGTCAGCAGGGTTTCATTCACTTATAATTCCAACATTTCTCTAATGCTACTACGTGATTCAGTAAGGCAAAATCTGTATTAAACTTATAATAACATTTTTGAGATAAATGGAAATGGATTGCATGAGTCTGATTTCATTATGAACAGATATTCTTTAAAATTAAGAGTAATTAGGGCACCTGGGTGGCTCAGTCAGTTAAGCATGACTCTTGATCTCGGCTCAGGTCATGATCTCATGGTCATGATCTCATGGTCGTGAGATCAAGCCCTGCTTTAGGCTCAGCACAGAGCATGGAGCCTGCTTGGGATTCTCTTTCTCCCTCTCTCTCTGCTGTTCCTCTCGTGCTCTCTCTCTCTCTCTCTCTCAAATAAATACATACATTTTAAAAATAAAGAGCAATTGAACAGGCTTGCAATAGAAAATTCCCCTCTCCTCATATAAATTTATTTCATTTTTTATAAATTTAAACAGTCTATGAGTAAGTTGACCTTTCTGCAATTACAAAAACTAAAATCCAATCAAACAGAAAAAAGAAATATCTAATAAATTAACATAATTAAAATTAAATGTTTCACTGTGCAATCATATAGTTCATATTATCAATAACTAGCTAGTAAATAAAAAGATAATAATTAGTGTGAACTATTTTTTTTTGTAATTCCAAAGATTTTATGAAATGCATTGGGTACATGTAACATAAGTCCTCATTTCATAATTCCATTTCCAGATTTTAAAACATTACCTTCCAAATCTTATAATGAGATTGTGTGTGGGGGGGGGTGCTGGGGGGACAGGTTATCCTGACATTCTTGTGATTCATTTAAGAAGTATTTATGATTTCCAGATCTGCTTCTATATTTACTCTCAGAATGCTTGTCTGCAAAGAACAAAACCCTAGTTTGAATGATCTATTTTGGAAGACACCAAGGGTGTTTGGAAGAGAAAGAGGATTGACTGATCATGACTGAGCCATGTGTATAAGTTGATGAGTAGGAAGAGAAAGTGGGCCAGAGAAGAGACGAGAAAGGTAGGCATGCAGAGAAAAGCAGACAAAAAAAAAAAAAAAAAAAAAAAACAACCAAAAAACAAAACTCCTCAGCTTTACATTTTACAACTTCAACAAACGAAGCTAAACAGTAGGACACCTGACATGTTGCCAAGAAAGTGACTGAAACTCTATCCTAAAGAGTGGGGACAGAAGTCTCATGGTAGGAGAGAGATGGGAGGTATGAATTTCCAGCCCCAGAAAAATATTTAATGTATTAAAAGTTTCCAGTAAGGACTTTGGGATGGATTGACAATAGATAGATCTTACCAGTCCATAGTAAATACACTACGGCAGAGGTTGCTCCTTGTCTTCCCAATAGTTATGTTTTTCCCTTCTTCTTTTTTGGTAATTTCATCTGGGCCTGGACAAAGAGATTACCTCTCCCGGCCTCAGTTGCAGTGAGATGTAGCCGTATGACTGAGTTCTGACCAATGAGATGCAAGTAGAAATGACGTGGGCATCTTCAGGTCACAGCTTTAAAGGGAACCAGCTTGTTCTCCACTGCAGATGTCCCTGCACAACTGATATGCAGATGAGGACAACACAGTGGATGGTGCAGCAAAGGGAGAAAAGGAACCTGGGTCCCTGGATGATCTCAGGGGACATAGGCACCACACTCCCTGGACCTGCTACAAGTCTAGGCTCTCATGTGAAAGAGAAATAAGCCTGTCTTGTTTCTTGTTGTTATTTGGTCTTGGTTAAAATAGCTGGTTAAATTCCTGGCATGTTTCCATCCCTCAGGTGTGGCTGGAAGCACAAGGGGTAAATATCAAATTTATTATGTTGTAACAACCACTGGAGTAGGACTGACTTGAGTTGCGGGCGGCTATCCATATCACCAGAAATTTCTTGAATTGTTTAAAATGAGCATTTATTATTTAATAGAAATAGCCACTAGGGGCTCCTTGGTTGCTCTGTCGGTCAAGCATCAGACTTTGGCTCAGGTCATGGTCTCACAGTTCGTGAGTTTGAGCCCCACACTGGGCTGTGTGCTGACAGCATGAAGCCTGCTTTGGATCTTCTGTCCTCCCCTCTCTGACCCTCCCTGGCTTGCGTGTGCATGCGCACACTCTCTCTCTCTCTCTCTCAAAAATAAACATTTAAAAAATAGCCACTATTACAAAAAATTAAAAACTATTTTACTCTCTTGTACACTCCTTCTATACTCATGTATTCTAGCACTCTCTTCAGTTATATCTCATTTATATTCTTTTATCACAGAAATAATTAAATCAGACACAAAGATAATAATATTGAGAGTAAAGTAAAAAACTATAGATATGAATGAGAAAACTATGGAGGATATTTTGTTTCTGCAGAAATTTCACACTTAATTACATGGTTGGTTTGGTTTTTCAAATTATACATAAACATTGATTTTCCCCTTGATTTTAATAAAATACTGTCATAGGAAATTTCCCTTTCAATGTGAAATAGGAGAATTCTACTTTAGGTCATCTGGAAGACAGTTGAAAAACAGATCTTGCATCACTGAGATTTGATTTTGCCAGATCTTCATGTTAACTTTGTGAAAGTTTTCTTTAAGACTTTAAATTTCAGAGGGATTATTATACAAAATTTATTTGAGGATTACATCTAACTTATGTCACATTTTCAATATATTTAAATAAAGAACTTGCAAAAAAATTTTTTTAATGTTTACTTATTTTTTAGAGAGGGAGAGAGAGTGTGAGCAGGGGAGGGGCAGAGAGAGAGGAGACACAGCATCAGAAGCAGGCTCCAGGCTCTGAGATGTCAGCACAGAGTCCCACACGGGGCTTGAACTCACCAACTGTGAGATCATGATCCGAGCCAAACTCAGATACTTAACTGACTGAGCCACCCAGGTGCCCCTAAATAAGGAACATTTTATTGCAGGTTGTATTTCTGAATTTAAAGCTGCAACACATGACTTGAATCATGTTCTTTAAATTAGAAAGAGTAAAGGAAGAGATTAAAACTGAAAGGGCACTGGGGCTCCTAGATGGCTCAGTCGGTTAAGTGTCCAACTCTTGATTCAGCTCAGGTCGTGATCTCCAGTTCATGCCCAGAGTTGAGCTCAAGCCCCGAGTTGGGCTCCACGCTGACAGTGTGGAGCCTGCTTGGGTTTCTCTCTCTCCCTCTCTGCCCCTTGCCTGCTCTCTCTCTCTCTCAAAATAAATAAATAAACTTTAATAAAAAATTGAAGGGACATGGAAATTACAGTTTCTACAGTTTTTTCTCTTTTCACTGATGACAGAATCATAACTGATTCTTATAAATCCATTAACAACTATAATTATTTTCCTTTTGGAAATAGCCACTATGTGAAGAAAACAAACATCACTGAACACTTGCTGGGCACTGTTTAATGATATATTGTAAGTGAAAAATACTGGGCATGGATTTTCATGTACCTGAATAATCCTGCAATTTAAGGAAACTGAATCTTACTTATTACCATTTTTGATATCCATGACTGTCGTTTTCTTACCATCCACATCTTCGTCAAATTTACATGAATTTCTTTTTGGAATCACTACAAAATCTGTTGAATCTAAGATAGGATTTTCTCCAAAAAAATCACCAGTCAGCGTGACTTCCACTTCCTCTTCTACCCGCTTCCTGGACTGACATTTTATAACAACTACAGGAGAGAAATATTTCCAGTTGAGATGGAAGAAAATGAATTATGTCATGAAAAATATCCTTTAGCATACTTTGACTTACTGTGTCTGGCATTAATACACACACACACACACACACACCACACACAGTCATGCAATATGTATATACATTGACATTTTAGAAGCAAATAAGAATATTAAATAATATATAAAAATAGTATGACAAGAGGTTAATCTGGAAGGTACACACTGCATTTCAGAAGAGTATATTAGCATGTAAAATTTGATTCAGGAACTGACCTAGTGACCTAGTTATGTCAGTAATTCAACTGGTGGTCATGAACACACGAATTTTTCAGTTATCTGTATGTTCATTGTGGTAATTACCAAACTCTACTTATAAAATTATATTACAGCAAACACCTTCAAATCATTTTTAAAAATAAGTTCTGTAACATTTGTTTTGTAATAACACTTTAAAAAGATTTCCTACTATTTATTCACTTGTACCTTAAAATTCATGTTTAAATCATTTCAGTAAAATATTTTGATTCTCATTTGTGAATTGCTTTACATTTACAAAATACACTAATAGGGGCACTTGGCTGGTTCAGTAAGTAGAGCATGCAACTCTTGGTCTCAGGTTTGTGAGTTCAAGCCCCATGTTGGGTGTAGAGATTGCTTAAAAATAAAATCTTTACAAAAAATACACTAACAGTTAAAAATAAAATTTTAATGAAGTACTTAAAATTAATGTTAAAATTTAATTACATATTAATTTAACATATAGCATTAAAATTTTATATATTTTTAAATAAATTAAATTTCAATGTTTTCTTATATCAAGTATAGAAGAAGTTGTCAGTGATCTTGTGAGAAACCAAAATGTTGTTTCTATGTACAACTACTCATTACACATCGGAGTATTAATGTATTCCTTTGGCATTAGCTCTATAATATCATGGGGCCAAGTATACTAGAGTCCACATGTGGGAAATCAAATAGCTATGCCCTGGGTTAGGAGATTATAGGGAATACATTGCAAAGCAGAACACTGCTTTCTGGCCTTGCTGAAAACAGCAGCCATGCCTTGCTTACCTGGTTAATGTGTATCTAGGGGTTAGGTCCTGCCTATGCTCATAAATTCCTTAGGCCATGTTATCGCATGGAATATTTTACCCCGTCTTAACTTGTTTTTCTGACATTTTCTATATGTTCTTACTGGCACGTAGCCCACCGACATATTGCTGATTGTTTCCCTAAATGTATGCTCAATAAATACGGGAGCTTGGCACACTTGGGTGGTTCAGTCAGTGAAGCATCTGACTTAGGCTCAGGTCCTGATCTCACAGTTCATGAGTTTGAGCCCCACATCTACACATTGTGCTCTGGGCTGTCAACTCAGAGTCTAGAGCCTGCTTTGCATTCTGTGTCTCCTTCTCTGTCCTTCCTCTGCTTGAGCACTCTCTCTCTCTCAAAAGTAAATAAACATTAAATAAATAAATAAATAAATAAATAAATAAATAAATAGGGAGCTTGAGAGCAGCTTGGGGAGACTTCCCTCTGCCTCCCTCTCACCTCTCTTGACTTGTACGGAGTCTTGAGTAATCCTTTCTGCCATCCTGGGCTTGGCTGAACAAAGCCAAAAGCTGAACCCACATCCACATAAATAAAAATATTGTTTCTCAAAAATATATTAACTGTTATATTTTTATCACTTCAGATGCACATAAAACATAAATTTAATATAAGGGATAAAAGGGAATGATAATATAAAAAAGCCTATTTATTAAAAAAAGTTTATCTATTTATTTTGAGAGAGAGAGTGAGCAGGGGACGAGTAAAGAGGGAATCCCAAGCAGGCTCAGCGCTGACATTGCAGAGCCTGATGCGGGGTTCAAACTCACAAATTGTGAGATCATGACCAGACCGAAATCAAGAGTCAGACGCTTAACCAACTGAGCCACCCAGGTACCCCCAAAAAAGCTTTTAAAATGTATTGCACTATACTGTGTGGCACCAATAATACTACAATCATCTAAACTGTACAACTAGATAATGTCCTCCAATTTATGTGTTTTCACCATACATATCACATTTATAGTACAAAAATATATAACATCAATTTATTTTTAATTCTAAAATTTGCAGGTTGGTATTGAACATTTTGGACTTAGAATAAGTAGTGAAATACAAGATGTGGATTAAGAGGGTTGACATGACTGAGGGAAATGTACAAGCTTCTTTGGTTTTAATTAGCTTCAGTCTTAAAGCATTAAATTGGAAATTAGTGTGATCAAAGTTACAATTAGTATCATGTCACTGGTCTTGTCCCTCTAAATCCTTTGGAAATTAGTGCCCTGGCAATGCACGGATTTCTCAATCACAGTGGATTCACATTCCATTGTCTTCACACTGTGACAGTAGTGGAGTCCTTTTCCAATTATCTTTCCCAAAGGATAGGAGCAGATAGGAATACACACACAAAAAAGGTGGCTCAGAGAATGACAAAAGTACCCTGGGTTTAAGAATAACCTGAATGACAGACACATAAAAACAGAGGAGAAACAATAAACATCGATGGTGATACAGCTGAGCAGAGAAAGCAATGTGTTATCTCTGATGTGTTCATAAGAATGAAGGATGGACTGTACAGAAAGGAAGCAATATGTATTTATATAATTGTACTCATTTTTTCTTCTCAAGGGCATTTGTAGATAAAAATAATTACTAGAATAGGCTTTAGAATTCTGCTAAAATGATTTAATAACTGGTATACAATCTGTTTCAGAACACTAATGTTACTACGGGGTTGTGCTAACGTGACACAGACTATTTATAGAACTCATACTTAATTTAAAAATCAAGTAATTACCAAGAGAAGTGATTTGATGGAAAATGCCTTTCTGTTTTTGCAGCATGGTTAACTTTCTTTGAAGAAAACTGTGCAAGAAATTTATGCCTTTATGTTTGCATAGGCTTTGTTTCAGACTGAAAGAAAAAAGCCTGCTTTAAAGCTTTAATCTGGGAAAAACAAAACTGTGTCTGCCATCAACATCAGCAACGCTGCTCTTAGTATTTCAACAGAGTAATGTCTAGGCTTTATTACATCACTTTGATCAGATGACTGCATCATAAATTTTGAACGGTTCAGCTCTATGGAAAGTATACAAACAATTTTCTTCTAGAAGGAAATAAAAGAAATGTTTTGGCATGTTTGTGAAGCAGTCAGAAGATAATTTAGTATATTTGAAACATTTATGTGTTGATAATTTTTTAACTCAAGAGCAAAAATACTTCAAGTAAAACAAATGACATTTACTGTCAAAGGTACTGCTAGATATGTGGATTTTTACTCCCGTTGAAATTAAACGACACAAGGAAATATGTAACCTTGGCCTTCAATGTATCCAGGGAAACGCTATTATCCACAAGCAAAAGTTAGTATTTTCTCTTCTTTCTCAGTGTGGTGACATAATATATGCCAGCAGAAGACTAACTCTATTTCACTACCAAAGGTTGATATCAGAAGGAGCAGAAAAATTCAAAATTTCAAGACTGCTTTCAGCTCATCTGTGTTGGTTGAGTGGGGGGGTTCCAAAACAGATATCCCTTTGCGCTGCTGAGCAATTCAGCAATCGTTAGTTATGAAGAACTATGCCTAAGGCCTAGTAAGAGGTTGCTTTATGGATATCCAAGAGGAATTGCATTTCTTAGGCTGACTGTGGGAAGAAAATGAGAAAACCTAGGAATGCAGAAGTGAGAAGAGTATTGAGGAAAGAGAACACAAGGAAGCTTGAGAGAAGTTTGGAGTATGTGGAGAAAAAGAGGGCTCACTGAGAAAGAGAAAGGCCTTTTAAGGGGAGGGATTTTATGTTGTGTATATGGTAGTGAGGTGAACCTCCTAGAAACCCTGAGTACATTCTGACCGGTTTTTGGAGGACATCGTACAAGTTTAGTGTCTGGGACAACTGAGAATAGAGGGATCAGTGTCCCCATTGGATGGTTCTTGGATGAGACTTCAAGTTGCACAGAAGCTGGAATCTGGCAAAAAAATGTGACCCAAGAACCAAAGTACCTGAGGATCAGATAGATCTAGAGCAGGGCTCCGGGGGCCTCACAACTGTGGGCTACAGGGGCCTGAAGCTAATGTTATTGCAATCTTAGCTGATTTCTAGGTTTCACCAACTGGAAGAACAACAGGACATGGTATGGTTTGGTGGAAGGATCGTTGGACTTACTGTGTGGAGACCAGAATCGGTCCCAGCGCTCCCATCAGTAGGGCTGTTCAGTTCACGACTTTCTTTGCACCTTCATTCTCTCACTTGTATAAGAAGGGGGTGGGAATAAGGGAACCTCTATGATCGATCCCTTTGAATCCTGGTATTCCCGGATTCTAAAATATACCTACCTGGAGGGCATTTAGGATATAGTGCCTGTGGGAGTCCAATAATAGGGTATATCCAGTGTATTTCTGGGATTTCTCTACTTGCTGTTCCCATTGTTCTAATGAGAAATTAAATGAGGAAGAGTGAACAAAAACTATGAACACTTTGAATACTAGCATAAAAGAGAATATTCATTTTTAACCTAATGGTATTTTAGCAGAGCTCATGAATTTAAACTTCGGTAGAGAAAAACTATGAAATACAAATCATTTTCTGCAAATGTTATAAACATGTCAAAGCAAACCCTGGGAAATTATCACAAAGAAAAATGTAACACAACCATCATGAGATGGAAGTTAAAATTGAAGAACTTTCCCCCTACTTTTAAAAGTCAGTATTGGCATTTACTGATGTGACTAAAACATGATTTATCAGAGGTAACACAGGTCCTGTGGGTTGTATTCTAAATTGCACAGGTGAGGCATAAAACACAAAAATGCCATTGAGTACAGGACTTCAGAAGGTGACAAGGAATTTACTTTTGGGGGGATATCAGCTAAACGAAAGAGGGCATTTGCCAAAACCATCAAGATGACAACAGTACTAGGACATGGTTCTGGTCATTGCTGAAATGGGCTTTTCTTGTTAGAAATGAAACATAAGACACAGCAGGCAGGACCAGCTGCATGAGCATGTGACCTGTGCAACAAATAGCACGAGGACCCCATGTTTAGAATTGGTCCATGTGTGTTTAACACATAGCGATAAGTGCTTTGAAATTCTTAACCATTTTGAACAAAGGCCCCCACATTTTCATTTTACATTGGGATCCACAAATAGACAGGCAGTCTTGACTGTAGGAATGGTAAAAATTGTGGCAGAATGGACACTAATGGGTTCACAGGAAAGAATTTTCTTTTAATGTTTATTTTTGAGAGAGAGAGAGAGAGTACACACACATGCAAGCAGGGGAGGGGCAGAGAAAGAGGAGGATAGAGGATGGGAAGTGGGCTCTGTGCTGACAGGAGAGAACCCGACACGGGGTTCGAACTCATGAACTGTGAGATCATGACTTGAGCTGAATGAAGTCAGACACTTAACCAACTGAGCCACCCAGGCACCCCAAGAATTTTTTTAAATGTGGAAAAGAGGGGCGCCTGGGTGGCTCAGTCGGTTAAGTGTCCAATTCTTAAGTTTGACTCATGTCATGATCTCACAGTTTGTGAGTTAGAGCCCCACACTAGGCTCTGTGCTGACAGCATGGAGCCAGCTTGGGATTCTCTCTGTGTCTTCTCTCTCTTACTCTCTCTCCTTCTCTCTCTCTCTCTCTCTCCCTCTCTCTCTCTCTCTCTGCACCTCCCCCATTTGTGCTCTCCCTCTCTCTCAAAATAAATAAATAAAACTTTAAAAAATGTGGAAAAGAAATAGGCACCCATAGGAAGAATTTTGTTTTAATTAAGATTTCTAGATTGTTATTTAATTAAACTATAAAAGCAGAGAAAACATAGTTTGATCATTATTGGAGTTTGCTTAAAATTCAGTGAAGCAAAGAAGGGACAGGCGGCCCGCATCCTGCAAGGACACAGTATGGCAGTAGTCAGGCCAGTGTTTGCTCAGGGTGTCATACCTCCTGGCACAGTGCCATCACTTGGTAAATGCCAGTATCACAAGTCCTATAGTTGGCCAAGACAAGCTATTTCAGGTTGTTCTCTAGAGATTTATTATTTGGCGTCTCAGCAGTAACTGTTTTCCCAGTCAAAAAGGAGTCCTTTGCATGTCTCTGTGATTCACTGACGTGATACTTAAGGTTGACTTTTTCATCACCCTGAACTTCAAATCACTCTGAACGTCAAGTGATATATACTATGCCCATATAACAAATGTATTTTCCTCTTCCGAACATACAAATTTCAACACTTCAGAGAATTTAAAATCATGGACTTTACGTTACATAACACAGAAAAGAAAGTGATCATGTCAATGCCAATCAAAATAAAATCATTTTCCTTAAATGTTCTTATTTAAAAGTTACCTTTTGGGGGCACCTGGATGGCTCAGTTGGTTAAGCATCCGACTTCAGCTCAGATCATGATCTCCCAGCTCGTGAGCTCAAGCCCCACATCAGGCTCGCTGCTGTTAGTGCAGAGCCCACTGGGATCCTCTGTTTCCCTCTTTCTGCCCCTCTCCCACTTGTGCACTCTCTCTCAAAAATAAATAAAACAATTAAAAATAAATATATATAAGTTACCTTTTCATTTCTGTGTCTAATTCTTCAAAATTGTCAATAGGCCAACTTTCTCTATTTGCCCTCATCATTTGAACAATGACCATTGTTCTGTGTAATTTCATAGTGTTGGGCATAAATAACACTGGGATATCTATATTCTCTTTAGGAGGCAATGTGATTCCTGTAAAAAACACAATTAATTTTTAATGTGGTAAACATTTTCAGAGTATAATTTTAACAGCAGAAAATAATCTCCTAATTCTTTTACTGGTTATCAGTTTTTCATAATCACTTCGGAACAAGAAAATGCATTATGCTAAATTATAAGGGCACTTCACTGGCTTCACTAATTTTCCTCAAATGCCATCAATGCTATTAAAAAAACACATTTTAACCTGAGGCAAGAAGCCTCTCCTGAAGAGGCTGGAAGGGATGAGGAAATGTTGAGAATTCTGGCTTGTGTTTCCCAGAGTGATAAAAGAACCATAAAACCCATGAGTCTTTTCAAGTCTTACTACATTTTCCAAAAGCCAAAGTACTGCAATTTTTGACACTTTAATTTCTTGTCTTTTTTTTTTTTCTAGACCATAACAGTGCCAGGTTTCTGCTTAGAGCACCAAAATTGTTACCAGCAACCTGTTCATTTATTTACTTGATCCATGAGGGAAGCTGAAGCTTATTTGTGAAAGAAAGGCCAGGTTGTAAAAACCAGAAGACAGAAACACCGACAGCATTTTCTTGTGTTCTAATGGATTCGACTTTTTCAACCTTTACTCTGCATAAGAACCACCTGCAAAACTTGTAAGATATGAGCTTACTAAGCCCCAGCTATATATTCTGATTTATTCAGACTGGGCTGGGGCCCAAAAGCTCCATGTGTAAGTAGCTCCTCACGGGATCCAGAAGCAGATGGTCATGTGACCACACTTGGAAAAAAACATGCACATCCTACCTATTGGACAAGTACTGGGATGTCCTCCTTTATTTTGAAGAATAACACTATTTCTTTATAAGAAAATAAAAGATTACTGACTACATCCTGTTTTTTAAAAATTCTTTGTTATAAAATCAATGATTTTCAGCCATTTTGTCTCAGATGAAAACACTGCACTAAACTACTAAAGACATCAAGAAAGGAAACAGAAAATGGCCCCTCCGCAAAACATCCCGCCTCCAAATTCTTACAAATTTTTCTTTTCTTTTCTTTTCTCTTCTTTTCTTTTATTTATTTTTAATGTTTATTTACTTTTGAGACAGAGACAGAGCGTGAGCAGGGGAGTGGCAGAGAGAGAGAGAGGGAGACACAGAATCCGAAACAGGCTCCAGGCTCTGAGGTGTCAGCACAGAGCCTGATGCTCGGTTTGAACCCACGACTGTGAGATCATGACCTGAGCCAAAGTTGGATGCTTAGCCGACTGAGCCACCCAGGCGTCCCAAAATTTTCAAATTTTAGTTCTTCAGGAAATGAAAATGTTCTTATGTCTCCTATCATAGTTAATAACAATAACTAATATGATTACCACTTAGTATTTATTGAGTACTCACTATATGCCAGGCTCTGTGCTAAGTATTTTTCACACAATACCTCACTGCATTCTCAGAAAATCACTGTAAATTCTGTGCTACTATGTTTCTTATTTTAGAGGTGGAGGAATTGAGACAATTTGCCGAAGTCCCAATGAAAGACTGTGTGGCTTACTAAGACATCTAAACAATGTCTGTCACTTTCAACGTCATCCTTATGAACTCTAGATGTTTAATGAATCATTGCAGTCAAATGGATAAAAGTAGCAAGAGCTGGAACAGGATAAAAAGAGTAAGAGCGGCATTAAATAAACCATCCCTGTATCCCTAAGGAAATCAAATTAAGAAGTGATCATTTACCCTTACAAAATTTCATGTTATCAGTAAAAATAGATTTTAGAATGACTGAAAATAAAACCTAGACATTTAGATGATATAAGGAGTCAAGACAAATATACAAAAGAGTAATTCATTGCCAACACCATGCTTTCTTATAATGTTTGAATTGAAAGTGTGGAAAGACAGTGCTATGATAAATAAGCCCATTTAATTAAAAATCCAATAGCCTATTTGCAGCCATAATGTTTTAGCAGTCTACAAGTAGACACAGTTCTCTGCTGAAGTGATCGTAAGTTTCTTTAATTGTTATTATATGCTTGAATAGTAAGAAGCACTGTGTTGTTATTACATTAAATCACTGAAATTTAACATCAACAAGAACTTTGAGAATTTATCAAGTTCATCTTGTGTCTCACAAATGAGTTTTATTTTCGTGGTTTTCCCACTATCCTGTGCAACACTTTGAGTAGTGACAGGAAAGCTGTTCTCACTTCTATCTGCTAAAAAATCTACCTGTGGTTTCTTAATACCTATATGCTTTCATTTTTATGGTTCTTTGATCCGTCGGTAACTTATTCATACATATGAAATGAAGAAGAACGTTTCCAAGGTTACCGATTTCCTATGGGGGACTAGTTATACAAACTCACTTATTTAAAAGTTCACTGATTTGCAATGCTGCCTTCATGGCATGTGCATACATATTTGACTCTTTTCCTGGACTCCTTAGATTTCTTTGGTCTTTCTCTTCATTTGTAAGTGACACATTGTCGTAATTATAGATGCTTTATTTTCTAGTGGGACTGACTCCTCCTCCAACTCATTTTGTAAAAGAATTTTTCTACATTTGAAATACACAGTTAGTTCCAGGAAATGGATGGGGTAGCAAATAGTACTTTAAATGGAATCATCCTACATTTATACTTTTGGGATCACTGACATTTTTGTCTATTCATGATCCATCCAAGGGCAAGAATATGGCCTTTATTTTATATTTCTCATCTGGGCATTGCATGACGTGCTTCTAAATTCTTGGAAGAACTTTTCAGATAGTTTTACTTTTCAGACTTGCTAGAGTCTTATTTTGGCATTTTCATATGTATTTAGCAGGAGGGTGAGAGAAACCACATTAGTTTTTTCTATCTTCTGACTAGGAAATCCAGCCAGTATGATGATCACTATACTCATTAGGTTGATAAACATATTCTAAACTCAAAATATTTTCTGAACCTATCTCTGTCTGTTTTATTCCATTTCCATAGAGGAAGCACACAAACTAACTGCACCCATATTTATTTTTTTCCATTACAGTTATCATTCTTGAGGTTTGAAACCCTAATAAGGGTTTTAAGGATGCACATTTTATTTTACATAATTAATTTTATGGACTGATATATTTTATGAGAGGTTTACATTATTTATAGAATTTTTCAAAACCCTGATAATACTTCACGCTTAGTGTCTGGGAAACGTTACAAAGCGTGATATTACTGTTTTACCTTTGAAATCTCCTATGGCCTCATTGCACTTAGCATTCAAATTTTATTCAGTATATTTTAAAACTGCTATTTTGATTGCTCTTTTGATTAAAGGTGTTAGAAATATTTATGCACTGATCTCCCATTTGAAATATAGAAGTTGTACAATGCTTTAATGGCTATGAGATTTCCTGCCTTCTTAGAAGAAAATCTTCTCAAGAGAGTAAAGTGAGCATAATCCTCATTTTAGTAATGAAAGTATTTCATCCTGGGAGAGTCATGTTTAATCATTTTAGTGGTATGACATTACTGCTTCCCACAGCATAATTTCTAATATTTAGCATGGCATTAGAAATGGCCCATGTCAGGTAATCAAAGAGATACTATGAAACATATTAGCACCCTGAGCCATGCTATTATTTTTGTTATAGTGGTTTATTTTAAATAAGAGTCCAAGGGGTGCCTGGGTGGCGCAGTCGGTTAAGCGTCCGACTTCAGCCAGGTCACCATCTCGCGGTCCGTGAGTTTGAGCCCCGCGTCAGGCTCTGGGCTGATGGCTTAGAGCCTGGAGCCTGCTTCCCATTCTGTGTCTCCCTCTCTCTCTGCCCCTCCCCCGTTCATGCTCTGTCTCTCTCTGTCCCAAAAATAAATAAACGTTGAAAAAAAAAATTTATAAATAAGAGTCCAAGTTTAAAATTTTAATTTTAAATAAGAGGACAAGACGAACATGACTTTTCATCAACCATTTTCTTTCTTTTTCTTCTTTTAAGTTTATTTTGAGAGAGACAGAGAGAGAGAGAGAGAGAAGGGGAGGGGAGAGAGAGAATCCCAAGCAAGCTCCAAGCTCAGCGCAGAGCCTGACAAGGGGCCCGAACTGTGAGATCATGACCTGAGCTGAGATGAACAGTTGGATGTTTAACCAACTGAACCAACCAGTCGCCCCTCATCAACTATTTTCAAACATGAAATCTATCTACTTTCTACTTGGATACTTTATACTTTCAATAACTGATTTCAAATATCTTTAAATTATGATTAATAATGGCACTGATATGGTGAAGTCCTGATTTCCTGTATCTCAGAACTTAAGGCCTGGGACTTAAGGCCTTTAAAGAGGTGGTTAAGTTAAAATAAGACTGTTAGAGTGGGCCCTAATCCAATATGGCTGGTGTCCTTATAAAAAGGGGAAGGTCAGATACAAAGACACACACCAGGTATGTGCACACCCCAAAGGAAAGACCATGTGAGGACACAGTGGGAAGGCAATCATACCTCAGAAGAAACCAGCCCCCCCACCCCTGCCACCGATTGCTTGATCTTGTACCCTAATCTGTAGAACTGTGAGAAAATAAATTTATCTTGTTTAAGCCACCCAGTCTAGTATTTAGTTATTGCAGTCCTAGCAAACTAATGCATGAAATTGTCTTTTCTTTTGTTATGCTAGAGGCTGAGGCATGGGATGTCACTGAATTTGCTTACAGAAATTCGAATTCCAGGGTCTCAAAACATAGGGCAGATAAAGAAACTTGACGCTGTTATTTGGCTGCTATAATCACGGAAAAGCTATAGATGAAGCATTCTTCCCTTCCTACGTGTACCTCATCAAATGAATGGGGCATCTAATGAACGGCAAGAAAAGCATTTCAGAGATTGTGTTTCCTTTGTGAAGGATTAAAGCCTGTTGCTGCTTTACTCCATCTTTTGACGAGCAAGCTAATGCTTGAGCTTCAATGAAGTTGTGCAAAGAAGACACTATCAACGGGGCTAGTATAGAAAAAGCAAGCACTAAGTGGAAGGTTATATTTGATAAAATGGGTAACTGGGGAAAAGATACAAATCCATGCTTACTAGAAAAAAAATGTTAAGTTTGACACATAAAATGTTTTAAAAGATTTTGGAGTTATTCAACACAAATATGATTGCTAAGGTAAATTTTACACCATGAACTAAGCACCTGTAAGTTCACGTTTTGTGTTTGCTTTTTAAATCCAAGAATACATTATCAAAAATAAAAACAAAGTAATACTTAAAGAAAATATTGATTTTCATGTAAACACTTCATTGTCGGCTCAAAATGAATGAAAAATTCACTATCAGAGTCTCCCGACCAGACACACAGTGAAGGAGAGAATTTTCTATGATTGAAGGCCATCAAATACACGCCACACAAACACTGATGGTGATGACAGCAGGGTTTTGAGCTTTACGGGAGTGTGTGGAACAGAATACCTTAATGTTCTTTCCAGCTGTAATACCCTATGATAACACATTTCCTTATAAACATAGAAAATAGAAAACATATAAAATAGAAAAGATAAGATTAAAAAAATTAATTTTAGGGAATTGAATATTTTCTTGGAAAGTACCTATTTTTAATTTCAATTAAAATTACCCACAGAAAATTTTAAAATAAAATAATGTCTACTACTACAGCAAATATACCTTATCAATCAATTACCATGTCCTCCTTGCCCCTGCACCATGCTAAGTAGTGTGTGTGTGTATGGGTGTGTGCAAACGTGCATATGTGTATGTATGTGTGTGTAAGATCTCTCTCCTTACCTGCAGGAATATTCTATGATACAGTGTAGAGCATGAGCTTTAGAAGTTTAAATCTTTGCTCTGTTACTCACTAGCACTGGGAAAGTTACTTCAATGTCTGAGATTTTCCTCTCATGAAAAAGGAAGCTAATATAATATGCATATCAAGGTTTTGCTATGGTGAAGGTACTACTCCAGTTCCATCCACATAATCCCATTTTGTACAGTATACATTGATTCTACATTATTTTATACTTTCACTTGTTCATTCAAAAAATACCATGGGCCATGCACTATAATAAGCACTAGGGATAAAATAGTGAAAAAAAATATATCCCCTGCTTTCCTGAGTCATGCACTCCAGAATGCATTAGGAGTCAAACAATAAATAAAATGTATTTATATGTATGGTGCAAATAAAACAATAAAGGGTGAGAGAGTCAGTAAGGCCTCTCTGATAAAGTGTCATTTGCACAGAGCACCTAAGGAAGTTTGAGAAGCCTTGTGGACATCGGTAGCGGGCACTGTGGAGACAGCGCATGGCTATATGAATTGGATTTAAGGAGAGTATGAAGCTGGGTCTATCAACTTAGAAGTTCTTAGAATCTCATGTGTGATTGAATGAGGAGATCTCATCAAGAATGAGCATGGATAGAAATGAAGAGAAGACTGAGCCTTCGGCCTCCAGGAAGTCAGGGGGACAGGAACAGGAATCTCTTTTATAATATTTACCTGTATTTCTGCAACTAACAAAATTGCATAAAATGGCCAAAAAAGGGGGCACCGTACCTTGGGTTCCACTTTACAAGCCCAGTCCTTATAAACTATTTTAATAAGTTCAATTTCTGTTGTCTGCATGGAAATATTCTAGTGGCATAAGTGGGTCTAAATTTCAGGTTATAGAGACTTTTCTAAGGGGCAGGCATCCAGATATTTGTGCATAAGAAAAGCTGTAGCTTTGTGTTTTACAACAAAATTA
The DNA here is from genome assembly GCF_016509475.1 of Prionailurus bengalensis. Lineage (NCBI taxonomy): Eukaryota > Metazoa > Chordata > Mammalia > Carnivora > Felidae > Prionailurus > Prionailurus bengalensis. Next base: position 32,109,884 of record NC_057361.1, on the reverse strand, counting down.
GTAGCTTCACTGCCTAGCTAAGAAATCCACCTGCTTTATGCTATAAATCATAATTACAAATCTGTGTGATTGGAACCTGTGCTTATTTGTGTGAAAAATTAGTCATTTGACATAATAGGAAGAGAAATTTTATTAAAAATGTGAAATCATGCTCAGCTGCTGACATAATTTAATAAACATTCATGATAATTATCTGGAGAACTGGGCATGCTTTACGTTAGGCAGCAGCACATACAGTAAATGTCACTAAGCATTGAGCTCTTAAAGACAGTCTCCAATTCATAAGTAGCAATAGTTTCAAAAACATATTATTACTGAAAATAACATCTTTAGTTACTACAGATATCAAACACAGTGTATGCCTTTATCCTTTAGACTATTCCCTTATAACATGATATCATCCATATACAGTACAAAAATATTTGAAATAATTATAAACATGCAGTTGTAGAAAACGAAAGAGAGATCCCATGTACCCTTTACCCAGTTATCTCTCATGGTAACATCTTGTAAAACTATAAAACAATATAAAAACCAGAATACTTATATTGATATAGACAAGATATAGAAAAGTTTCATCACCACAAGGATCCCTCTGGTTGACCTTTTATAGACACCCTACATGAACCCCTACTCCATCCCTGAATCATTATAACCACTAATTTATTCTCCATTTCCATAAATTTTTCACATCAAGAATGTTAAATAAATGGAATCTTACCACAAGTAAATTTTTGAGGTTGGCTTTTTCACTCAGCAAAATTCCCTGGGCATTCAATCAAGTTGTGCTTATCAATGCTTCATTCTTTTGTGTTGCCATACTTTCTATTGCTGTACTTCATGTTATGGACTGACCAGTTTGTTTAACCATTCACCCATTGAAGGGCATCTAAGTTGTTTGCGGATTTAGGCTATTATAATAAATCTGCCATGAATATTCTGCACACCCTTACCATTCCCACCAGCAGTGTATGAGCGATCCAGTTTCTTCACATCTTTCCCAACATTTTATGTTGTTAGTGTTTTTTATTTTAACCATTCTAATGTGTTTGTAGTAAAATCTCATTGTGGTTTTATTCTGCATTTCTCTAAAGACTAATTGTATTGAACACCTTTTCATGTGCTTATCAACCATCAGTATATTCTCTTTGGTTAAATACGTGTTCATGTTCTTTGATCATTTTTTAATTTAATTGTATTTTTATTAGTGTGTTTTCAGTACATTTTACATATTCTAGATACTAACCCTTTATCACAAGTTTTGCAAACACTGTCTCCCAGTTTGTAGTTTTCCATTTCATCACCTTCTCATGGGCTTTTACAGAGGAAAATATTTTAGTGCGATGATGTCCAATTTATTAATTTTTCCTCCTTTGGAATTTGCTATTAATGAAATATAAGAACTATTTGCTTAGCACTGTGTGCGTTAAATTTGCAGAAGGTGTGAGCATCTTGTCAGGAATTGCATTATAAACCTGTGGATGAGTTTGGATAGAACTGACATCTTTACTATATTGAGTTTTGCAACTCATGAATACAGCATATCTCTCAATTTCTTTATATTTTGTTTGATTTTGTCATTTTCAGTTTATAGGTCATATATATATGTTTTGTTAGATTTATTTCCAAGTATTTTATTTACTTGGAGAGACTGTAAATGGTGTTATGTTTTTACTCTCAGCTTCCATGTTTTCACTACCAGTATATATAAATATGATCTGTGCATGTGTGCTATGTTGTTCTTGTTTACTGTAGCCCTGCGGAACTGACCTAATACTTCTACAAATCTTTCTTTTTCTTTTTTTTAAAGATCCCTTAGGATTTCCTGGCAGACAATCATGTGATATGAAAATAAGGACAGTTTATTTCTTCCTTTGCATTCCATTTGCCTTCTGCTCCCTTTGCTTGCCTTTTTGTACTGGCTAGGACACCCAGTAGTATGCTAAATAAGTGATGAGAATGGCATCCTTGTGTTGCTGCCTATTTTAGAGAGAAAGTACTCAATGTTTTATAATTAAATTCAACATTTGCTATCATTTTATCAAGTCAGCTCTTTATCAGGTTGAGAAAATTCCCTTTTATTCTTAGGTTGTAAAGAGTTTTCTAAGAAATTGATATTGGGTTTATTCAAATGCTTTTTATATTGATCGGCATGCAGTTTCTTCTCCCCTTAATCTTTTTTTTTAATTAAAAAAAATTTTTTTTAACGTTTATTTATTATTGAGAGACAGAGAGAGACAGAGCATGAGCAGGGGAGGGGCAGAGGGAGAGGGAGACACAGAATTTGAAGCAGGCTCCAGGCTCTGAGCTGTCAGCAGCCCTACGCAGGGCTCAAACTCACAAATCGCGAGATCATGACCTGAGCTGAAGTCGGACATTCAACCGACTGAGCCATCCAGGCACCCCTCCCCTTAATCTTTTTAACAGGGTGGATTACATTAATGAAATTTCAAATACTGAACCAGCCTTTCTGTGTGGAATAAACCCCATCTGGTTGTGGGCATATTTTTTGTTATATGGTGATGGATTCAATTTACTGATATTTTGTTAAAGATCTTTGTGCCTAATTTCATGAACAGTATTAGTCTGTCGTTTTCTTTGATTATGGTTTTCTGGGGTTTGTGTCAGGGTAATGCTGGCCACAGAATATGTTAAAGTGTTTCTTCTTCTCCTCCTCCTTCTTTTTTATAACAGTTTGAGAACGATTAATGTTAATTCTTAAAATGTTTCAAAGAATTTGCCATTGAGGCCATCTAGGCCTGAAAATTTCTTTTTGGAAGTTTCTCGATTATGAATTCAATTTCTTTAATAGCTATATGACTATTCATATTATCTATTTCATCTTTGGTGAATTCTAGTAGTTTGGTATTCACTAGAAATGGATCATTTTTTTCCCCCTAAGTTGTTGGGTTTATGTGTTTACAGATGCCTGTAACACTACTTTATTTCTTTCATGTCTTATGTTATGTGTGGTGACATTGTCATGAGTTACTTGAACATATTTTAGGATTCTAACTGATTTATGGTACTTTTGAGTATATTCATATTATATTCTTAGTTCTTTTCTTTATTTTTTTTAAGTTTATTTATTTATTTTGAGAGACAAAGAGTAAGGGAGGGGCAGGGAGAGAGAGAGAGAGAGAGAGAGAGAGAGAGAGAGAGAATACCATGCAGGCTCCACGCTGTCAGTGCAGAGCCTCACATGGGGCTTGAACTCACAAGCTGTGAGATCATGACCTGAGCTGAACTCAAGAGTTGGACATTTAAATGACTGAGCCACCCAGGCGCCCCATCTTAGTTCTTTTAAGTGATAATTTAATATACATATGCAACCCATTGCTCTCCACAGGTAACAATGTTTAGCTACTTTGAATGAAGTGTATGTAACATACATTTTAAAACGAACCCAGGATTTGTTTTAATCACATGTGGTAACCCATGCAGACACAGAAATGACTGTCATGAAGAAATTTTTATACTCACCTACCCCTAGAAACAGGAGACGTGCCATGCCACGCAGTGCCACATGAAGAAGCACCACAGTCAGTCATGAGGTGCAGGGAACAGGTGAGAGTCTTTATTGTGGTTTTCATGGGAAGTAATGGGCAAGGTAGGGTAAGTAGGCCAAGTAGGTTTAGGGATGACTAGTTTGAGTAATTTCAGGAGGCTTTGGCGTGTAGGGGTTCCCAACCCTGGAGTGATAAGGATAGGAGAATATTGGCCTAGAACGTAAAAGCCTAATAGAAGAGATGTGGGAGGCACAGGCTCTAGATTTGCTGGTTTGCATACAAAAGGTGCTCTCCCAAAAGGCTCATTTACTATCTTTAGGAATTAGCTAACCCTGGGAGAGGCAGGTCCCAACAAGGTCCCAGACACCAGAATATCAAAAATACAGAAAATAAGAAAATATAGTTAATATACCTTATTTCCATTTAGATCACTTTATCTGCTCCACATTTCAAATATAGTTATCTTAAGACTTTTTTCTCTCTCTCTAGATAGATTATAGATATAGAGATAGAGATAAATAGATAAATAGATTCCATATCACAAAATTTTGTAATTTTTGCTTCAAACAGCAAACATGATTTAAGGAACTCAAAAGAAGTAAGAGGGTCTATTAATATTTATTTTACCCATTCTGATATTCTTCACTTCCTGAAGTTCTAATTCTTTTTATGTTATCATTTCCTATCTGTTTAGAGGATATTCTTTAGCCATTCTTTAAGGACTGATTTGCTTATAACAAATTGTCTTTCTTTCCCCTCATCTAAAAATGTCTATTTTCTCTTTATTCATGAAGGATATAGTCTCAGGATATAAAATTTACAGTTTACAGTTCTTCCTTTTCAGTACTTGGAAATTATGTATCACTTCCTTCTGGTCTCCACGGTTTCAGATGAGAAATCTCTTCTCATCTGAATTGCTGTTTCCCTGTAAGTAATGCACTATTTCTCTTTGGCTGCTTTCAAGGTTTGTTTCTTTGCCTTCTGTTTACTGAAGTTTAATTATGATGTGTCTTGCTATGGACTTCTTTTTGCTTTATTTTTTTTTTAATTTTTTTAACGTTTATTTATTTTTGAGACAGAGAGACACAGAGCATGAATGGGGGAGGGTCAGAGAGAGGGAGACACAGAATCTGAAACAGGCTCCAGGCTCTGAGCTGTCAGCACAGAGCCTGACACGGGGCTCAAACTCACGGACCGCGAGATCATGACCTGAGCCGAAGTCGGATGCTTAACCGACTGAGCCACCCAGGCGCCACTTCTTTTTGCTTTAAACAGTTTGGAGTTTACTAGCCTTCTGAATCTTTAGGTTTATGTATTCCATCACTAGTTTTCAAATATTATATCTCTGAATAGTGTTTCAGTCACAGGCTCTCCTCTCCCTCTGGGCTCTGATATGACAGTTATCTCTTTTATTATTTTCCTACATGTCCCTGAACCTCTGTGTATTTTTTTTCAGTTTATGTTCTGTCTGTCGTTCAGTCTGTGTAGATTCTATTGATCTGTCCTCACAGTCACTGATTCTATTCTCCATCATCTCCATTCTCCTCTTGATCACATCCAGCGAGATATTTATTTAACCTAATGTATTTCATCATTACCAGTACTTCAATTTGGTTCTTTAACTTAGATTTTTTTCTCAGATTTTCTGTTCTTTCATTTGTGTGATGAGAATTCAAAATTATTTGTTGAAGCAGAATGTGAGGCACTGATTTACATCACCTTCATTGCAGAAGGGTGGAGTGGAGGTTCTGTTCCCTGATGGGCTCGAGAGAAACGACCAAGAGAAGAAAAGAGAAGGGTAGAAGCAGAGTGCCAGCTAGCTCCACCTCTCACCACTTCATTCTGCCTCACTGATGCTAGGTGGGGCTGGAGGCTCATTTCTCCACTGGTCCTGGCTCACATGTGGAAAGAAGAGAAGCAACATGCCAACTACCCTGCCTCACATCACTTCATTTTACCTTATTGATGCTTACAAGGGGAGTAGACTGTGGTCCCCACTGGATCTCACTGACTCCAGGGAATAGGATGGAAAAGGAGTGGCTGCTGGCCCTGCTGTACACCTTACTGGATTTTGCTGACACCAATGGGAAGAAATCGGACTGCTTACTAGCCCAAAATGCACCAATTTGCTCAGTCTCACTGACAACAGGTGTAGGTAGAGGTGACTAGATCCTCCAGGCACCAGCTCCTTAAGTCTCACTGTTCTTGGGTGGGGACACACTCTCAGCTTACAACAATGCTGACACCTCACTGGTGGGATAGTTTGAACTCCACCTGCTTCTGCCAGGGAAGAAAGAGAAGATAAGCTCCTCTCTTGGCTCCACCAACACCACTGTGGCGAGGGAACTGGAGCATCGCCCACTTTAGCTGGGGGGAATGATAGATTAGTTTTGCTGCTTAGCCTTATCAACACAACAGACAGGCAAGGGGGAGGGGAAGGCAATCAGAGTGTGATGTTTGTGAGGCAGGAAGGTGGGAGGGTGAAAATCATTTATCTACTAGGCCTTCCTGAGATTATCAGGGTGGGGCACATGGGAGTTTTTCCATTGATGTTTGGCTAGAGTGGGGTGGGAAGAAAAGGACTATGCTGTCTTGGCAAAACCAGACTTCCAATAGATATGAGTATTTTATTATGTATGAATTGTTTCAATATTTATAGACAGTTCAAGACAGATCTTTCATTTTTATATTACAATTCTCTTCATTCTATAATTTCTTTTGGAATGACAAAAATATTGCTAAACATTAACATGTAAAAATCAAGGGATATAAATAAACTAATTAGAATATTCAATGCGACTATCCGGTGCCTAGGTGTCTCACTCAGTTAAGTGTCTCTTTTTGGCTCAGGTCATGATCTCACAGTTCCTGAGATGGACCCCGTGTCCAGCTGCATGCTGTCAGTGTGCAGCCTACTTGCGATTTTCTCTTTCCCTCTCTCTACCCCTCCCCGACTTGTTCACGCATGCTCTCTCTCTAAATAAATATTTAAAAAAAAATTAAAAAGAATATTCAATGCGACTATCAATAACAACAACAGTGTATTTCACAGAGCTGATGAGGATTTTTCTAATTACAGGGAAACAGTATCTTGTCAGAGGAGGGTCAGGTTTCAAGATACAGGAAACATTCAGATAAGTTGATGTGGGGATAGAGAGTATTTTCCCTAAGACAAATCATGAATTCTAGAGGACAGTGTGGTAAAGTCTTAGAGTTTGGAAAGGAGAGGATGCTGTGGTAAAAAAAAGTGGATGTACTGTTGAGCACCGGATATTGTATGGAAGTGTTGAATCACTATATTGTACACCTGAAACTAATATTGCACCATACGTGAACTAATCGGAATTTAAATAAAAACCAAAATAAAAAGTGGATGCACTGCTCTTGGGGATATGAAATGCTGAGAATGAGGGTGACTCAGAAGAACTGGTGTTCATATGGTAACAGAAATATAGAGGGCTAACTGGATAATTACATACTTCCACATGGGAGACAAATAAATGGTGGTGGTAAGATCTCACACTCCACCTATCTTTGGGGATGAGACTTTGGAAATGGGAAAGATCAGATAATTTAGCAAATATATATTACATATAAGGACTTGCTAATGGCTTGACAATAGTCCACCGATTATTCAACACTCTCTAACTACCTAAACTATATGCATATATTTAGCTATACATGAACTTAGCTTTCTTAAAACTCAACCCTCACAAGTAACCAACTACAACTGAACCTTGTACAATGTAGGGGCTAGAGGTGTCAACTCCCTTGCAAAGTCAAAAATCTGCATATAAATTTTGACTCCTAAAGAGTTAACTACTAAGAGCCTACTGTTGCCTAGAAGCCTTACTGATAACATAAACAGTCGATTAACACATATTTTGTGTATTATATGTATTACATACTGTATTCTTACAATAAAATAAGCTAGGGAAAAGAAAATGTTATTAAGAAAATCATAAAGAAGAGATGGGGCACCTGGGTGGCTCAGTCAGTTGAGCATCCCACTTCAGCTTAGGTTGTGATCTCATGGTTTGTGTGTTTGAGCCCCACATCAGGCTCTGCACTGATAGTGTGGAGCCTGCTTCCGATCCTCTGTCTCCATCTCTCTCTGCCCCTCCCCTGTTGGAGCTCTCACTCTCAAAAATAAATAAACATTAAAGAAGAAAGAAAACCATAAGGAAGAGAAAATACATTTATAATATTGCACTGTAAAAACAAACAAACAAACAAACAAACAAACAAACAAACAAAAAACCTGCATGTAAGTGGACCTGAGCAGTTCAAACCCATGTTGTTTGAGGATCAACCGTAATGTCAAATGTGGAGACTTTGCTAATGTACTCAGGAAGTGAGTACTTATCTGCAAGGTGTCTTCCCACTTACCTTTTCCCTTCTATCAGTTTTCTTCCTGATAGAAGCTGTAATAAATATCACAGTCCCATTTACATATGATAATAAAATGAATAACATTTAATGATGGTTTCTTCTGTTCCTATCAAGGGGTCAGGGACTCCAATATATGCCAAGTTGCACAGGAAAGGAAACCCATTATAGCTACCAGAATTCAGGTAGAATACAAGTAGCAAAAGGTAACGAGTGGTTATGCCTAGTCAAAATAGAGAAATCCTGGAATGAATGTTTTCATAAAATGCATTCATTGTGTCCCTTTTAGGATATAGCTGAAAAAAAAGTAAATCTAATCCCTCTGTAAGATTAAATTTTGACTTGCCCACAGAGCTGGTGACAGTAGAGAGTTTCAATTGTGTACTTATTTCCTACTCATGGAGATCATGACAACTTGTATGCATTTGATCTTACTTTTAGACTTAAATATACATAGCATTGCCAGCTAAAAGAAGAAGAAGAAAAAAACTAACAATTTCAGTTCAGGTGTAATTGGATTTTTGACATATCAGATAAAGCTCTGATTACATTTGACAGATGCATATTGATTTTCATTTTAAACTCTTCTGAGCCAACATACTTTGTTATTTCTGGAATTTTTTTTTGCTTGAAATTAAAGTTCGGAGTGATAGAAAATTTTAATCAATCTCACTGAATGTAATATGTATTCTGGAATTGGAGTCTGATATTATATTTTTTCATACAAAAACAATGAAAAATATAATATTTGTATAGCATAAAGCAGAAATTTTGTTTTTTTTTAGAATGTACCAAACATGTCATGAGATGTACCAAATATGTCATAGAACATATTTCACTTAACAGACTCTAAGAATTAAAACAAAAATTCAAAGTCTACGCAATTGCATTAAGTGTTCCAAAAGTGACCCAATGTGCTAAAACTGTCACCACCTTTACTATCTCAAAACACTTTCTTTACAGCTTCCATCTCTTGAGGCTCTTGCATCGAAGCTGGTGCATTCTATGTTTTTTCATACTGGATTCTACGCCAGTGACCTTCAGTGTTTTTGCCCTGATTTCTTCTCTGTGTTATGGAGGTAGATAAATACTCAATTTTAAGCATGTTTTATTATGTTTCTCCTAAGACAGGCACTTGATCCTTGATCCCAACATAATAAAAACATTATTAGACCAATAAAACTTGAAAGAGTATATTCCACATTACAAAACATAATTTTACTCTCTCACACCTTGTTTGATTCCAAAAGTAGTCAAAAAGTATATAATTTGTCTTTTACTTTGCTATCTGAGCACTTTTATTCCAAATTTTTCTTTCTTATGGCTTTTTTAGCAACTAAGAAAAAATGCTTTCCATTTTTAAAAATGATTATTTTTGAGAGAGAGAGAGTGCATGAGCGGTGGAGGGGCAGAGAGAGAGAGAGAGAGAGGGACAGAGGATCTGAAGCTCTCTCTAAGCTGACCGCAGTGAGCACAATGTGGGAATTAAACTCATGAACTGTGAGATCATGGCCTGAACCCAAGTCGAATGTTCAAACAACTGAGGCACCCAAGCGCCCCAAAACCTGGCCAGTTTTTTAAGAAAGACAAAATATTGTAAACCTAGCATCAAAATGAGAATAGCTATCCCAAAAGCAAACAAACCTACATAGATCTGTTTTTATTAATGTCATTAACACAGAATGACAGAATCTTTGAGTTCTAATTTAATGGTCCTCACATACAACCTGCCAGTGAATATAGGAACATATTCTAAATAGTACTTGGAAGATGGCCCCTCGGCAACCACTTAAACTCATCCTCTGATGAGGGGTTCCTATTTCTTAAGGTACTCAGTTCGTTCATGAAACAAAATTGGAAAGTTTTCATTGTTTTAGGCCCTAGTTCCACTGCTTAGAGCTACCAGTCTCTGGTCGAAGTTCTGCCGTCAGCAGCAGCAATACATCTTCCACATTTGGAAACTCCATCTTCCACATTTGGAAAAGTCACTTTTCCATGCTATCATTTATTCCCTCAAACACTAGACCTGGTTCTATATATTTGTCATGTCTTGCTAGTTATTTAAATCAAAGATTCAAGATTTTGACTGTCTTGACTGTTTTTTGAAGTCCTTCAAGAGGCAGCCCCAAACCAGTAAGGTCAACTGTATGTTATATTTCCACCTATAATGAATGATTTCTGGATATCCAAATACTGTCCTTGAATTCCCATTTCCATGGACTACCTGCCCATTGGGACATCACCATTTCTACCTAAATTGTGACATGTGGACTGTTGTTGCCTTTTCCGTAATGGAAGATTTCCTAAATTTCTAATTTCACTCTTTCTTCACAACTGTAACTATGTGTGGTTTCTGCAGCATCAATGTAAATCCAAACAATATGTCTTGTTGGAGGTTTTGGTTATAAGTAGAGTTGTCTAGCCATTTACCAGGTATTTATTAGCCATTTCCTAAGATATGACAAAAGACCCTTCATCACTCAATATCCATGCAAAGGAGCATTTTATTTTCCAGTATCTTAATATTTGGCCTGTTTAACCGACCCAAATTATCCAGGTATGATCTAATCTGTGCAAAGCAATTTGGAACAATTACCTATTTCTAACACCTGTGAAAAGCGATTTTGCTCAAACTTACTTTAAATTTGAGATAATCTTACAACAAAGTATGTTATCAAGAATTGAGTAAGACAAGGGGTGCCTGGCTGGCTCAGTTGGTTAAGTGTCTGACTTCGGCTCAGGTTGTGATCTCACCATTCGTGAGTTCAAGCCCTGCATCAGGCTCTGCAGTGGCAGCACAGAGCCTGCTTTGAATTCTCTGTCTCCCTCTCTCTCTGCCCCTCCCCCCGTCAAAATAAATTAATAAACATTAAAAAAAAGAATTAAGACAAAACCAAAAATGTGCTCCCAAGCTGCACACAACCCTACTCAATTTATGCTACTGATGCTTTGCACTCACATGGCAGACATTCTATTATTTCCTTAATACTTTGTCTTGAAAACTTCAGCCAAACATTATGGAATAGTGGGATTAAATATCCATTTAGCATTCTAGCATATTGGCTTTCTCTTCCTGCTTTTTGTGATACATAAATTTGCTAAGTATTCTATGGTTTTACACAAGACATAGACGGTATAGACTCAGATGAGACTCTATCAGCCATTTATTATAGCCATCTCTGCAGGCCAATTCATTCATGACCCTTTTCAAAACTGTACCTCCAGGGGCACCTGGGTGGCTCAGTTGGTTGAGTATCTGACTTCGGCTCAGGTCATGATCTCATGGTTTGTGAGTTCGAACCCCACACCAGGCATTTCCTACTAGCATGTAAATCCCAGTAGGGCAGAGATTTTTGTCTTTTTAGCTCCCTGCTGTATCAACAGAATTTAGAACAGGATCTTAGGAGATAGTAGCTCTCAATAAATATTAGTATATGAATGAGTTGAACAAGGCACTGTTTTAGTTGCTGGGAATACTGTAGGGAGTGAGAGAAAATATCATTTGTGGTGTGGAACTTAATATAAAGTGGGGGAAAGAAGAGGAATAAATAAGTAGATAACTACACAATAGGTTTTAAATTAAGTGTTTAGGAAGAGAATTAGTGAAGGCTGGTTTCAGGGAAACTTCTCTAAAGAGAGACACTGAATGGAGGCATTTAAGGGATTTAGAGGTGGGTAATCAAGAAGGTGTGGTAAGAGTGTTCCAAGCAGAAGGGTGAGCAATTTAAACTCTTAAATAGAAATCAGTTCAGAATGTTGTAGCAGCTAAGTGAAGTGTGGGAGGGATTAGAGGAGGTCAGGGAAAAAAAAAAAGCATGGACCAGATAATGGGGGGGCCTCTCTGACCTCGCCTCCCAAAGTTTGGGAGGTTTAAAACCTAAAGGTTTTTATTTTCTTAAATCTTTTTATTAAAATTTTTTTTCAATGTTTAGTTTTGAGAGAGAGAGAGACAGAGCATGAGTGGGGGAGGGGCAGAGAGAGAGGAAGACACAGAATTTGAAACAGGCTCCATGTTCTGAGCTGTCAGCACACAGCCCAATGTGGGGCTCGAACCCTAACTGCGAGATCATGACCTCAGCTGAATTCAGACACTTAACTGACTAAGCCACCCAGGTGCCCCAAAACCTAAACCTAAATGCCCTGGATGACACAGGGAGGATTAAAACAACATAATGACAGGACACAATTTATGTTTTACAACAGACCACTCTCTTCTGTGAGGAGATCAGAGTATAGGGTGCAAGACAAATAAAAGAGGCAATTGTAGTAGTTCGGGTGATATAGATGAAGGTAAAAGTGGTGGAAGTAGAAAAAAGGAGTCAGAAATGAGATACACATTTATGGCTTTGTAATCACCATTCACTGATAGTCTGGGATTTTGCAGCGAGGAAAAAAAAAGGAATCAAGTATGACTTTTAGGTGTTTGGCAAGATGAACTAGATAAATAATGATGCCATTAACTGAGATGGAGAAATCTTTGAGTAAGAAATTAGCTTGTGAGGGGACAGGTATATCAAGAGTACTATTTAGTAAGAGATACCTACTAGATATCCATGTGAAGAAAAAAATAAGTAGTTGAAACTCAAGAGAAATTCTGGAGTTGGAGATATAAGTTAGGAGTTTACAATGAATAGATAGGATCCACAAGCCTATAAAAATGGCCAGGAAGATAGTATAACTGGGAAAGAGATAAGACTGAGCCTTAAATCAAGCTAACACCTAGAGTTCTCATAGCAGATAAAAGACAGAAAAGATGACTCACAAGGGCTAAACAATGATGGAGGAGGAAAACCAAACGTCAAGTTAATACAACATTTCAAGGAGAGAAGAGTCAACTATATCAAATGCTACTGACAGATAAGGTAAGATAAGAACATAACATTGACCTGTAGATTCTGGGACATGAAGGTCATGATTTCCTTGACAAAAGCAATTTTAGTTGAGTTGTTAAGATTAGGTTCTCACTGAAGTGAATAAGAGAATTGATAATAGAGATAAAGAAGCAGAGATGGGAGCCTAGGTAGCGAAGTCAGTTAAACATATGACTCTTGATTTCGGCCCAGGTCATGATCTCATGGTTTGTGAGTTCTAGCCCTGCACTGGGCTCTGCGCTGACAGTGCAGAGCCTGCTTGGGATTCTGTCTTTCTGCCTCTCTGCCTGTCCCCCATGTGCACGTATGCTGTCTCTCCAAATAATAAATAAACTTAAAAAAAAAAAAAAAGGAAGCAGAGACAGTAAGGACAGAAAACTTTTCCTAGGAATTTTTCTTTAAAGAAAAAGAGAGAAGTGGGTTGGTGGCTGCAGGGGCCATCAGATCAAGGTGTCAATATTATGCCGGCTTATGACAGGAACACAAATCATTCGGCCCTAATAATGAAAATAAACTCAGAGGTTTGTTTTGTTTTGTTTCTTTTTCTTTGTCTCCCACCCATATTCAGTTACCTGTGTGCGTGCGAGTAAAGAAAAGACAGAGTTGGTCGGTGGCTACTGTAGGAGACTGGACCACTTTTCCTGATACTTCACTCTTCCCCTTTATTATCATTGTATGCTCATGGCCAGGGTTTGATTGTGATTAGACTTCAATATTTCCAATGTTAAGGCAGACAGAATATATTTCCTATCTCCAATGATACTAAGTGTGACTTGATTTGACCAATGGAATGTCAGGGTAGGTGACAGCATACAAGTTGGGACCCTAGAACTTCTCCTCATGTGCTTCTTCCAGCCACAATGAGACAATGTTCTAGGTACAATGAGAATTCATCCCACAATGAGTAAACATATAGAGCAGCCCTGAAACTGATAGAAAATCTAAAGTAATCAGCAGATTCACGAGCAAGAAAAATGAGTGTTTATGGTTAGAAAACATTGAGATTATGAGGTTGTTTGTTATACAGTATTAATGCAGCAATCATTGACTAAATTCACCATGGTTGTGGGTTTGCCTAGTGAACAGAAGAAGGAAGACAAACACGGGAGCTGAAAGCATAAGGGAGTGACTATCATGACAGAGTAAATGTCCATTTATCAGGAGTTTTGGATACAAATGTTCAATATACTGGAATGCATTTACTTGTATCACAAGGATCTCATAATGGAATCTAATGCCTTGTAGAAAATGAAGAACCTAAGTATTACATATTTCCTAAGATTTGAGAGTTTAGCAAAATAGAGACCGTCCCTTGTAAGTGCAAAAGCAGTACACATTCAGTAGAAATTGTACTTTGAATTTTGAATTTTTATATTTTCCTGGACTAGTGTACGACACTTTCATGATGCTGGGTATTGAGTGGCAGTGAGCCACAGCTCCCAGTCAACCACCTAATCACGAGGGTGAACAAGTGGTACACTTTATGTTTGTCACTTTCACATTGGTATTCAACAAATTACTTGAGATATTCCATACCTTTTGTCTTACATGATTTTGCCCAACTGCAGGCTAAGGGAAATGTTCTGGTTTAAAGGTTTAATGTCGACTAGGCTACGCTTTGATGTTTGGTAGGCTAGAGGTGTTAAGTGCAGTTTCAACTTAATGTTATTTTCAACTTACAATGGCTCTATTGGGATATAACCCCATCCTAAGTCAAGGAAGATCTGTAAAACTAGGTTAAAGTGTTAGAGTTTGCTCATAATCAATCCATGCTATTATTACTATTCGTGTTTGTTTTCATTATAAGCATTCTACCTGGTTTTGATGACATAGCAATAATTTTTTAGGAATTAACATAAACTAACCAGGTAGCATTGGAATCCTCCTTGTTCTACTTTTTTTTTTTTAATGTTTATTTATTTTTGAGAGGCAGAGCATGAGCGGGGGAGGGACAGACAGAGAGGGAGACACAGAATCCAAAGCAGGTTCCAGGCTCTGAACTGTCAGCACAGAGCCCAACGTGGGGCTCAAAACCCATGAACTGTGAGGTCATAACCTGAGCTGAAGTTGGGTGCTTAACTGATTGAGCCAACCAGGCACCCCTTGTTCTATTTTTTGTAAATTAGCAACCAAAACTCAATTTATCATCACATTACCATCCCAAATTTACCTGACACAAAGAAAGACTCACATCGTTTTTTTATTTTATTTTTTTTTAGACTCACATAGTCTTACAGAAATTATAAAACATGCTATAGATTTTGAGTAATAAAATAAAAAGATAGTTAGTGTTTGGAATAATTCCAGAGATAATATTTTCTTTTTTTTTTTTAATTTTTTTTTCAACGTTTATTTATTTTTGGGACAGAGAGAGACAGAGCATGAACGGGGGATGGGCAGAGAGAGAGGGAGACACAGAATCGGAAACAGGCTCCAGGCTCTGAGCCATCAGCCCAGAGCCCGACGCGGGGCTCGAACTCACGGACCGCGAGATCGTGACCTGGCTGAAGTCGGACGCTTAACCAACTGCGCCACCCAGGCGCCCCCGGAGATAATATTTTCTAACTGACTTTAAAAATAATCTTTTATGTGAAAATATAGAATTATCAAAACTAAGAAAGTAACATTGGTACAACACGATTAACTAACTATATACTTTATCCAGATATCATTGGGTATTCCACTAATGTTATTTTATATCACAGGACCCAAGCCAAGATTCTGCATTGCATTTATTTATTTATTTATTTTTCAACGTTTTTTATTTATTTTTGGGACAGAGAGAGACAGAGCATGAATGGGGGAGGGGCAGAGAGAGAGGGAGACACAGAATCGGAAACAGGCTCCAGGCTCTGAGCCATCAGCCCAGAGCCCGACGCGGGGCTCGAACTCACGGACCGCGAGATCGTGACCTGGCTGAAGTCGGACGCTTAACCGACTGCGCCACCCAGGCGCCCCTATTCTGCATTGCATTTAGATGGCATGTCCCTTGAGTATCCTCCAATCTGTGACTCAGCCATTCCTTGTCTTTTATGATCTTAATACTTTTAAAGTGTACTGGTGGGGCACTTCGGTGGCTTGGTCAGTTAAGCGTACGACTCTTGATTTCGGATCAGGTCATGATCTCACGGTTCTGTTCATGGGATTGAGCTCCACACTGTCAGTGTGGGATTCTCTCTCTCCTCTCTCCCCTTCCCCCTGCTTATGCCCTCTCTCTTTCTTTCTCTTTCTCTTTTTCAGAATAAATAAACATTAAAAAAAAAGTGCAC